>NW_026643042.1:330000-885000 GCF_028554395.1 Pezoporus wallicus | reverse complement strand
CTAGAATATCAGAAGTATAAGAGAATTCCTTACTACAGTGCAGGGAAGTGCTGAACTGGTGCTAAGTAGATATCCTGAAGTGCAGAATTCGGGCTCTGGATTCTGTGGAATAAGCTGAGCTGTACTCTGATAATGACGGAATGATACTGAGGATGTAGAAATAATTAGAAAAGTTGTTATTGAACATATAATTTATACAGTTATAATCTAATCACAGGTATAAATTTGTAAGCTTTCAACCTATAATTTTTTTTTGTTTGGATTTCTACATTCATACCTTTGCAAATAAATAAAAATATTTCTCTCAGAAGTCAGTAAGAAGAGCTCATAAAGGAAAAATAATACAATCAGATATTTCACATGTGACTTTTCAAAAGGATTGTAGAGGGCTTTATTCACAGTAGGGCACATAAATGTCAGTTGTTTATACTGTTGCAGTAATGGACATTGTTGTGCATTTATTTTGTCAGAATAATTGTTACAGAATCTTCTTCTTACCTGAAATAAATCTACCAAAAATATATTTAGATTCTACTGTGTGGAAACCTGTTTGAGCAGATGAAGCAATTCCTATAACCCCCTGGCTAGTCATATTTGCAGTAAGGATGGCCTTTTTCCTAGGCAGGCACATGTCCTGCATGGGAATGTTCTTGTAGCTTGTAGTGGAATACAGGTTGAGTTGAGTGAGTAGGTTATTTTGCCACAGTTTCTCAAATTTCATTCTTCATACCAATAGCCAGCTCAGATCTTTCTTATTATAACTAGACTGAAAATACTTTTTTCATAACATTTGTGTTGTCTTGTTGTTTGATTAGTTCTTAATAAGTGCTTGTGGCTTCTTCATTGCCTTCCTATGCCACGAGTACGTGTTCTTCACATCCTATGTATTAGAAAGCTTACAGAGGAGTGTGGAGATGAACGAGGAGAAGTTACTGTCTCTTGAGAGTTCTTTTCTGCGAGACATCCTCTCTAATTTTGCTTTGCTTCCTTCAGTTAACATTTCCTCCCCTTCATTCAGCCCTCTGTGTCAGCAAGTATAATACTTCCCATTCTGGATTCATGTGACCTATGCTACAGAAGGCATCAGAGGTCTCTTGCCAAGCACAGGTGGATTTTCAGTCTTGTATTCAGGTTGCAGGGTCCTGCTAAGGTAGCTATATGAATCTAAGCTAATATGTTTGCACAGGATTGCGCAATATAGATGCAGCAAGTCATTTAGGGCTAGCTCAGGGATCTCTAATATGGGCTGTGCTCCTTATTCAAGGGCTGACCTGTAGTAAGGTGACTAATTATACTTTTTAAAAGGAAGGGATAGGCAGGCCAAGAGTCTTCATTTTTCTCACCCCTTCCTTTGCTTTCTGCTGTTGTGCATCACATATAATGGAGATATCCTTCCTATTGAATGTGTTGCAGCGAACACTGCCATAGCTCAGAATTGAAAAGCAGAATCTTGTATTCTGTAGTTCTGCTGAAATGATTGAAAAAAATTTGTTTCCTGTGTTGGGAATTAAATGAAGAACATGGGCAAGATCCTACGTCTCAAGGGAAGCTAGAGTTAAAAAATGCCATTGTGCAAATTTTTGCCAGGATGATTTTTGGTCCTGTGTTTCCTAAATGACAACATCTGATCAAGCTGTTACAGAAGTGCTGATTTGTGCTCAGGAGCACACCAGCTAAAGAACAGATGTCAGAATTTGAATTCTATGAGTTGTCAGTGACTGTGGTGTTTTGAAGCTGTGTAATCTACAATCTAAATTGTGATAGTCAGTCATGAGGTGAAGCATGGACAAGCTACTGGAAAGTCTGTGGTGTACAGTGGAGCACAACACAGAAATCCCCAAGAGAGCACCAGCTGTGCTAGTTGTGCTAGTTGTATAGCCAGGAGCAATTACAGCCATATCTGGGTGATACAAGTCTGAATGAATTAGCTTTACTGAGCAGTGATGTGTGTTGGTTCAGTCATAATTCTGTCATAATTAAAACAGCTTTTGGAATTGGGGTAAGCATCTCAATACAGTGTTGGGTTGTACCATGTGTATCAACTCCAGGCAATCTTGCCTTCAAATATTTTTGGTGCACTCTGTTCCAAAGTTCACGCAGGTATGTCATGTGACTTCTGAAGTCACTGGAATTAACACTTGTTATGGATGACACAAAAAGAACTATTGCTTTTGTTAAACATGTCCATTACAGTTTCCCCAGGCATCTTGTTTCAGACGCTGTTAGTATTGTAAGTATTCACTGTATGACTGTCTTCACTATCTAAGAGCTGACCAGGTTGTGATATTTAGGTGTTTGCTGTTTTGTGTTTTAATTTGCTCTCATTCTCTGTGGAGGTGAAATGGAGCCTGCTGAGTCCAGCTGTTGTAAGGACCTGCATTTTCCTCATACAATGTAAATGTTAATTAAAAAACATTTCCAAATTCTGCTGCAGTCTGTAACATTCTTAATGGCATTAGATATATCAAAAATGAAAGATTTTAACAGTTTGGCCAAATAATGTGTTTAAGTTTCCTAAATCACATCTGTGGGCCAACTGAGGGATTGTTTGTCAGTAGTGCCAGACTTGGTATGGTGGTCTGGATTGTATGACAGGTTTCTAGTCTAGTCTTCTCCAAAAATCACTGCCGATGTGCTCATGAAGCCTGTGTTTAGACACTGAAAATGGGACTGATTTTTAGAAAATACCTTCTTAAAAATAAGCGTTTGGTTTACCTCTGTATTTGTATTTTGAACTGCATCATCTGCATCAGCATGGTTCTTGTCCCTTCCTCACTGTCTCTTTTAACTCTGCATTTTCTAAAACAGTTCTGGTCTGCTTTGCTGACATGTAGGTTCTTGGGGTTCAATACTGATCTTTTTTCTTTTTTCTTTTTTACCCCTAGTATATTCCCCATCAGGTATTTGAAGTTTGTTTTCTAATTTAGCTACTCTGTGTCATGGGTCATGTCCTCATCACCAGTGCAGTATCCCTCCTGCTGGAGAAAAGAGAGGAATCAGGTGCAGGGAAAAGGGATACTTTACTGGAATAGCAGATGCAGAGGCATCTGCCTTTCCAACTTTCTGACAGAAAAAGAAGGCCCATGTTGCAGTGTTACCACCAGGTTATACTTAGGCTTGGCCCTTATCAAACACGTGTACTGACTGAATTTCAAACATCTTTCCTATTATTGATAAAAAGCTTCCAGTTATTGTTACTTGCATGTTTTGGTTGCTCTTCATTTATGGCTCTCTTTCCTGCCAAAGGCTGTAGACACCCTATTCCCTTGATGTTCAAGGTATTAATTGACCCTATTATGATTTTAGGCAATTTCTTCAGGTTTTTTTTTCAGTTGTCTGTCTGTATTTTGTGGTCTTGCCCCTCCTTCTCATGGAAATCAAACTAATAGGAACATTTTCTAGAAGTTTGCCTCACAGGCACCTTCTTTCTCTCACCAGGTCTGTCTTCAAGTCCCTACAGTGTCCTTGTCAGCTTTGTGCTTCTTTTGTTTGTCAAATCTTTTTATCTCAAACAAAAATCTTTAATGTTTTCTTAGATACCATTTTTGATGTTTTGCTCTGGAGTTGTAAAATTGCTACGTTTAATATTTATAGGTTCATGAATTAATTAGTTGGGAAATGCTGCATAAGATTCAGTGCACTTATTAGGAAGAGGAGAAACACTAGATTCTGGCTTCCCAAGGATGTGTTTTGTTTAAGTGTATACTTGCCGTGGAGCTTGCTGGTTTGAGTTTGCCACTAGGTATTGTGTGTCATATGGATTCCAGCTTCTCCTTTATGAAATGAACTTAGATTTTCTTTTTATTCTTATACAGAATGAAAAACATTTTCACTCTTGAAGTATGTCAGCTTCACTGTATCACTACCAATAGCTCCTGTTGGGCTGGTAGCCTCCACTCCAGTTTTGCCTACGCAGAAAAGCTGTGATCTGGTTTTGGAGCTAGTGTACCCAATGGGGTTTGTGGCTAGGTTCCATGTTAACTCAAGTTGTAACTAAGTTTCCATTTTGGTGTGAAATCCCCTTATCGTTGACTTTTGAGCATAGTAAATGCAATGAGATTGTAATCTAATACATTATTGCTTCGATTTCCCTTCACAATAAAGTAAGCATATGATAGTTCTGCACCTGCTCTGTCCCCTTATAATATGTAGGAGTGGGAGGATGGCTGCAGTATTGTAGCTGCAGGAAGTTATGTTAAGCTCCAAATATCTGACATCAACTGCAAATAAAATAAGACAAGTTACATGGCATGTGAAGTTGTGAGAACCTGCAGTTCCATTTAGTTGGAATTCATGTTTTGGGTTTCATGTTTTGGGTTTCTTTTCTTGAGTATCAATGCCACATAATTTTGCAGCTATAAGGCAAAATGAATGTGTCTCCATTTGAGATCCAAGCACTCTGTGGATTCTTTTCCTACTTGAAACATTAACGTCACTTTCCTCATCTGTAAAATAGGGCAGTAATATATACTTAAAAAGCACATTATGAACAACGATGCCCGTATGTTGTGCAAATCTGAACTCTTCTGTTCCTGAGTAGAAATTTAACATATATACTCTTCAGGGCAGGATTTGTCTTTGTGTCTTTTATAAGGTTGAGGACAGAGTCTTAATGGATCTTAAAAATTAGAAAACACTCTTTCAAATCACCAGATCTGTCATCTTCCAGATAGTTTATTTTGCCTATCTCATTTAGCTTTGTCCTTCTAATTAGATTTATTAGTTGCAGTGACTATTAGATAAAAAACCCCTTTGATGACCATATATTAATCTGCAGCTCTCTAGAAAATATCTCTGAGTTTTGTGTGCACCCACTCATTTGCAAATGCTGAGCATACTTATCTCTAACCACAGGATCTTCTCAGCATTATACAGTATCTAGGCTTCATTTGGCCATTAGTGCTGGCTGAGAGCTGGCTGTGTACCATCTATTTTAGGAGGCTTCAATGCATTATCTGCTGTATTTTTTTCTTTAATGGTCTGATTTTCCATAACAACAATGAAATTTTAGTTCATTTTACAATTAGTTTTTTTTTCCCCAAGTTATTACCCACAAGAAATGAACATCTCTAACTTTCCCACATAAATCCCTGAAGTAAGTTATACCTAATAACTTTTAGTCCCTCACTGACAAAGTTTCAAGCAAAAACAATAACTTGGCTTTGACCCTGCTGTCTTCAAAAAGGAAGTTACTTCTGAGCAGCAACATCAAAAAGAATAAATAATTGTTTTTCTTTTTGTTGTTATGATATGGATCATCTGAGCAGTTAGTGGTAAGCAAGCTGTCTTTGATTTGTTTCAGACGCCCTAGTGCTTCGTCCTCTATTTATGTCAGCATGTTCCTGTTCCCACACCAGGAAAGTAGAATCCCTTGATTAAATTCATATTTGTTTTAATCTTTCCCTGTGTCTGATCTCAAGCTCAAAGATTCTAATGAAAATGTAGTGTATCCTGCTGGGAAGTGTGCTGATGTCAGACTTTCGTCTGTTTGTTCTGTTCTAACCTGATAATGCTGGAAATGCTCAGAACCCAAATGCTTAACTCCAGCAGATTCTTAAGACAAAGATATTCTGATATTTCAGGGAAAATTCTAAGCAAGGCTTTTTATTTGTACAGCTACCCCCCCCCTCAGAAAAAAAAAAAAAAAGTCTTCCAAAACCAAAACTGAAAAACCTTTAAACAAGAATCTGTGAAACAGCAACTGGCCACAACAGTGAGTTTAATTAATCTGATCCCTATTTTCTTTATGTGGATGCAGGATTTAGGCAGGATGTTCCAAGTTCAGCGCTAAATCGATGAGAATAAGGAATGTAATTAAGTGGTTCATTATGTTTATCTTTTGTAAGCTGTATTAAGAAAGATTTAGAGTAATTTTCTCACTCTTTTTGTAAGCATTTGAAGTGTTATATGCTAAGTCATTCTGCCTTGTGCAATGACTGAAAAATTAGTTGGTTTTTTTTTTCTGAGAACCTAAGGGCATAGCCAGATGCTTACTTCTAGATGGAGAGGTTGAAGACCTTCCTGTCATTTTTGTCTCTTCCCCTTTCACTCCCCATGCTTTCTCTCCAGCTGTCTCTCTGTTGGAGGTTTCTGTGCTAGAATTCCTGCAGGTGGAACAGAATGTGTGTGGTCATCATCTGGTTTAGTGTAAAGTAAATCAGCTTAGGTAAATTCTCTTCCTGAGTGCTTAAAATTGACTTGATGTACTAAAGTGGATGAAGAGGACATGTATGTCTCATTCTGCTGGCAGAGATGTCCTAAGAAGAAACTGGGATCAGCAGTTTCTTAGACAGTAATAACCATTTGCAAATTGAGTTGGCATTGCAAACAAACTTACTACAGGTGATGGAAGGTACCATGTATCCTAAGTTCACAAACTGACAGTGCTCAGCACTTTGAAGGAGGCATTCATTGCATACTTAGAGACTTAAGGGATGAGACTTTCTCTCTAATTGATTTGTACAAGCAGGTATAACATAGCAGCCCTTGACAAATATGGTTTTACCTATAAGCTGCAATGATACTTCCTTTTCCTCAGCAGCCCATATCGCATGATCTGTATATTTGAGTAAGCATAGGAAATGCTGACATGCACAAAGGCATGGTGCAGGCTAATTCCCTCATCTATAATGAGTTATTAAGAAATAGTTTGACTATATTTTCTAGACCATGAAGTGGCATTTGAGTTTTTGCTTTATTCCAGAACCTCTGGCATATGTTGTTAGTTTTGAGAGGGGCTGGGGCAGAGGAAGGAGGAAGGGAGTAGTTTCTTTCTTTGTAATACAAAGTCGATGTCAGTATGAAATAAAGCACTTTGATATGCTGACAGCAACACGCCTCAAGATATGAAGTGCAAGAAACAGCATTGCATGTGTTTCTTCCAATGGTCAAGTGTTTTACTAATGAAAATGGGAACATTTAGGTCCTTAACTGAATTCCTTGTTACTTATTTGGGCATCTCAATATGGACTACAACAATTCAGTTATAAGCATCCATGTTTCAACTTTTTCATGTAATTATTGGCAAACCATATGTAACGTAATAGCACAAATCTGTAAGTTTATGGCTACTAGTTGTCAATAGCCACACAACAACTGTAATTTCAATTGTAGGGGGAGGGAGAACTTTCCCTGTCGTGTAACAGCTGGTGAATGTCTTGAAGAGCTGTGATGAGCATATGAGCTGGACACCCATTTGTACTTACAGCCCTGTTGAGTTGATGGCTAATAATTGTACAGACGCTGAAGCAGTCTTTCTTTTTTTTTGGATGATGGTCTTTGTTTAGGCTAGCTGGTTTTGGTTGTTCAGTTGAGTAATTTTAAGCCATTCTACCAAAGAGTTTTCATATAAACAAGGAGGAGTATGCATAGATACAAATCATACAGAAAGCTATAGTGACTCTTTACCCTCAAGACTAACAATGATCCTGTACTGAATCCAAGTGTGGAAACACTATTACCATTGTCAAAAGCTTGAAAGGAACACTCATTGACCAAACGCTTACAAAAGGTGTTTTGCAAAAATATTTTTTTGTTGATCACGTTATAGAAATGGTGGCACATAGAGAACCAAAATTTATACTTCTAAGGCAGCTTTGGATATTGAATGTTAATTTTCAAATATAAAAATTAATAACAGAGAATTTATTGGGTTGTGATTATTGGATTCATTCTTTACTCTCTTTTATCTTTGCTCAGTATAGTATATTTTTTTCTTGTTTTGCTGCAGTCTGCCCAGATGTTTTTCTGTCCTCAGTTGTCCATGTTTTATTTTGGCAACATTGTACATACTATATGCTTTGTAGAGAAACGCCAATCTTGGCAATATTCCTGACAGTCTTTTATCTCTCCCTATCCATATGGCACTATATTTATTTCCTAAACTGTATTGTTTACTTCTAAGGATTAAGCCATAAAATGAGTAAGTTGTGAAATATCTTCACTTATTTATGTGAATGTTGTTTTCCTACAAGTTTTTTATAGGATTTATGGTGAGAAGTACTTCATTTGAAAGAGACCACTGATGAAGGTCTCTTTCAAATATGTACCTAATGCTCCAGATTTTGCCCTGAGAAATATCTCAGTTTGATTGTTTCTTTACCAGGCCCTTATTCATCTGTGAAATGAATGAAATAATAATTTATTTCTTAACAAAGTTGTTTTGAGAATTTATTGTTTAACAGATTTCAAGAGAAAAACACTACAGTAGTTTTAGGTGTTGTCATTGTCTATTTATGCTTATAGTTGGATTATTTGATTGACTGATAAATGCAAACATGGTAAACCTCTCTTCTCATGAGCTTTCAAACCTAAGTCCGTAGCTGTATTACATTTTTAGCCTTTGTTCTAATAACTATTATTCTGCATGTCATGCACAGAACTCTGCATGTTATTCTCAGAGCAAGCATGTAGTTGCTTGTGTTGTGATTCTGTACTGCCTTGAACAGCCTGGGTTATAGACTGAAATCTGAATTTTATGAGAACTGGACTGGAATCTGGCGTTAAATACCATTTGAATGTCGATGGACCTTCAGTTCTTCTACTAAAAATGGAGTCAGATTCTCCTCTCAATGGTATAGCTGACTGGAAAAAAACTTGGCATGACCCAGCATAACGAATCATGGGATACAGATTTTTGTCAGAAATTCCATGGAAGAAATGAAAAATCTTCCTTGATAAAAAATTTGTTAAAATAAAGGTATTTCCACAACAGTGGATTTTTGGAAAACCATCAGTTTGCAATGGAATAAAAGTATTGCACTACAAATTTTTCAGCCAGCTCTAGCTTTGACGTGTTTTGGATATTCAGTTTGCACAGCTATTTGTCTAACCAAAGATGTGACAACTATTATTAAATAATACATCATTACATTCTATTTGTATTGTGGAACATTTATGTACCGGTAGGATGACCTATGACTTTTTCAAGGGCGTCTCTTGAGGCAGCTGACTCTAGCTTTGACAACTTAAAAATACATTTTCCAGAAGAGGGGAAAAAGGCAAAGTAACTCAACAACTGAAACTTCACTTTTGCTGGATTCTCAACATAAAAATGTGAAGTGAAATTACAATAGCTGTTAAGCTTCCACTTTGTGGTAAACATTATAACGCGAGGAATGATCCCTGACACACTTCTTGTTGCAATTCATTGAAAACAGAAAGCCTATTCCTGTAATGTCATAGTGATTGAATTAATCCAATTATGTGGCTTTGCTAGGCTTGCTATTTTTGTTTCCCCAAATTTTCAATCTATTTTTTTCCTCTTTGTATATACATTATGTAGAAAGAGAAGAAAACTGCTCCCATTTTTAACTCCTAATGCCTCCTTTAGATTGAAAAGCTATGTACTTTGTATAATGAAGTGTGATATAAAAGTGATTTTTTTTTTGGTTGGTAAGCAGGCATCATCATGCAGCAATTTTTGGTATGAGTGAAATAATTGGAAAAGTGATTCTTTCCGCTGTCCTCAGCCCCCTTCTACGTACACAGCCTTGGAAATCAGAGCATGGAATGTAGAAGGTCTTATATCTTGACAAGCAGAACTACTATACAGACCTTAATACAAGAAAAGAAAATGAAAAACTACTTGGTGTAATTGAAGAGATAGGAAGTAATGTTTTACGTCAGTCATGTCTGCACCTACAGCAGACACGTTACACAAGTGGAGATTACATGCTAGATTTCCAAAGCGGGTCATGTAAGGTATGTGTAGAAACACTGTTAACAAGTAACAGAATTTGTGCATGTACCTCCCACTCATGGCTTTGAAAATTTGGCCTCAAAGTAGAGAAATGCAAAACCATGTTATATATGCTGGGATGCTAGGGATATGATTTACTCTGCAAGGGCCCACATTAGAGTCTAGGCATGATTTATTTTTCTGTTTTACCATCAAATACAGAAGATTTTGTACTTTTGTGGTAGCTTGTAAAGCTTGAACATTTTCCTGTCTTCAGTGTAACATGCACTCATAAACCAGAGAATCCTACTGAATGGATTTTTCTCTGAATTGAAGCTTATCCTTTAGATAAGCCTGTATCTTCCTTTCTACATATGTGGGTTTGGAGATTATATCTTATACCTTAGATAATGGGCTTTACTTAATAGTGGCTTCAGCAAGTGGCTGCTCTTCTGGTAACAGAATTCTGATTTGAACTTACCTGGTTCTAACATCCCACCCTTTCTTTTTGCAATGTCTTTTTCTACTGTGCTGAAGTAACTACTGTCAAACATTTGTTTCCCATTAGGTGATCACAGAATGTAACAAGCTGATATCTTCCGTGTTAGCCCAGGTAGTTTGAGTTCCACAGCTATTTCCTTGTGAGTCACCATTTTATTAATAGCTCTCTCTGAACTGTCTGTGACCTGCCTGTATCGTAGATGTTAGTATCAGACACAGTATTTCAGCAGATTCCAACAATTTTGAACACAAAAGTAACATGCTCCATGAGGATCTATAATGTACCTTCCCTGTCAAATGACCAGTCAGTCTAACTTCCTCAAGACTTCCAGAAAAAAGTTTGTCCTGTCTGTAACCTTCTGACTATGCCATTTTACTGCTAGTCTTACTGGAAGGAATGGTGTGGGGGTTTTATTTTGTATCTGTTGTCCAAAAAAGGAGGAAAAAGAAGTGTGCCTTCATGGAACGTATACAGTAGTTTATGCTGCCATTTTGGATTCATGTTGAAGAGTTTTATGTAGATGATTAGTTCTATACGTTACACCTCTGTTTTAGCAGACAGTGTCACTATGTGAAAACACTCATGCTTTTCTGTAGTATTCAAGCAGTCTGTATTGTGTCACATACACAGTATTTGACCATTAGTGTCAGTTTGGATTTCTAGAGGTGTTTTGACTTCATCTCGCAACTAAGTTGTAGTTTCACTTTCTCAGTTGCAGTTGTAGTTTAAGTTGGCTCAGTTTGGACAGAAATACATTGCATGGCCTAAAACTTATGTCTCAGTAGCAAACATTAGCTTCTTAAACTTTTCTACTTCATTGTTTCCGGTTGTCTAGCTAATATACCATCACTTTAAAGGTTTTTTTTTCTGTCTCTTGGGCATCAGCTTTCTAGGTGACTTGAGCAAGTTGCTGGGTTGCTCTATTTTTCATTCTTCCCCATTTTTCATATCTGTTTAGATGACACTGTATGAGGCAAGACTTTTTACAACATGTACCTGTAAAGTGTCAAGTGGTATGGGGTGTCTTAAAAACTGCTGTAATGTGAATAATAATTTTTAGGGATTTTGTTAACATCCTGGATATTTGTGCATTTTCCAAACTGGCATTTGACTGTTGCCACAGCTCTTCAGAAATTGGCTTTGTCTAATCAAACTGTCCTCTTCCAGTTGAGTAAGCCTTCTTAAGCTGTCAGGTTAGTGCAACATCCGCTAGTGTGGAGAATCAAAGGGCCCCTGTACTTGAGGGCAGTCATGCACACAAATGCATATACAAAGAAACGGAAATATTTCTCTATGTCTAGTCTAATTCACTTCCTAATTGCTCCAGCAAATTAGTTTCCCTAGCTGAATGTATAGTTTAGGAAATATTTCCCTGGAACACTGAGTGGAGATAGCCATCATAATTGCTAGACCAGTCTTATAGAGTTGCTAGGGTATTTGTTATCATGCAGCTTTGGGGTAAGTATCTGCAGAGATGAGCCAGCAAAATTATTTCATTTATTTGGCTAGGAGACATCAAATATGGAGCTTCTGTTCATGTAATAACAGCAAAGAGTTGTCCATTTTGGTGAACTTAGTCTGCCTTATGATTTACCAGCTTTTTTCCCCCTCTAATAATCTTGCAAACATTCAACATTTCTCCTTATAATTCTTTTAAACAATATCTAGCCCAGCATTTTCTTCCTTCAGTGTCCCTTTTTGCTTATGTTTCTTTTAGCATCTCTTTCAATCCACCTGTTCTCCTTCTCCCCCCCAAAAATAACCCTTACCAAAAGGGCTGTATGTTTATGCCATGTTCATGTTAAACCTTCCTCCCTGTCTTTTCATTGTCCTGCCTATTTCAGCTGTAAACTGTTAGAGACAGCAGCTATTTTATTACAAGATCTTGGCACAGAATCTGGAAGAACAGGACTTGTACTTGGCAGGTCCCTAGGCACTATCAGCGTACACTTTTTTAATACAAATAAATTGAAGAGACTCTTTGCCTTCATCTATTAGATAGAGAGAGTAACAGTTGCATGCTTTTAAGACGAGATTTTTAGGCCTACAGATGAAAAGGCTTTAGAAATGCTAAATATTAATTATTGGTAGTCATTAGCATTGCTGTATCCTCTTATCAGTGCTCTCATTTGCACCATGTAACATACTGTAACAGCTCCTTTTCCTTTTTTGTTCAATGGCCCTCCTAACAAAGAATATTTAGGGTTGGTAAGTGCCTTCTTTGCAGTTGGAATGAGACCTAAATGTTTTTTCAGTTTAGCTTAGACATCATTTTTTTCTACATCATGTGTTTTCTATGTCTGGGTTCTAATGGCTGACATTACAGTAGCAGTGCACCTTAAATTAGGAGTTAATAATAGATGGATGTGGTTGCAAAAGTCCTTGTCCTGTGTTACTCCTATTAAGCTTGGCTCATCCCACAGACCTGGGTGGGGAAAAAAGAGACTGGGCTCAAGAATGAACTGACCAGTGCTATGGTGACAGTGAAATACAGTGCATACTTCTGAAAAAGAAATTGAAACATAGGCATTGAGTGCTTTTCCCAGTACACAAAAAGTGTGGGATAAAGCTTGGAACTGGACCCTAAACTTTGTGTTGTATGCTGATGATCTAGTCACAACATTATTTTAACAATATCCATAGAATAAATGTTGCTTCAAAAAGAATAAAAAACCCACAGCCTTTTAAAGGTGTACCCTGTTATAGGGATGAAGATGGTGTCTTTCTTTTCTATGTATGATATATACGATAAACACACAGAAATTTATGGGTGCAGTTATGACAGTCTATTTGTTGGATTTTACCAATTAAATTTAATTTATAGTGCTCTAACGCACACACACACATACAAGCATGTTGCCGTGGTTTAAACTTAGCCATGCAGTCTCTCACTCCTCCCCTTTCTCCCCCCAGCTCCTGGAGGGATGGGGAGGAGAATTGAAAGAATATAACTCCCACAGGCTGAGATTGGAACAGTCCAGTAACTAAGGTATAACACAAAACCACTACTGCTACCACCAATAATAATGATGATAAGGGAAATAGCAAAGGAAGAGAATACAACCGCTCACCACTTGCTGACTGATACCCAGCCTGACCAAGCAATGATCTGTGGGTACATCTCCGTTATTCAGCTTGATGTGATAGATCATCTCTACAATGGCTGATTCCCTCAGAGACTGGAAACCTTTCTCTAGAGTAGTCCACTTGGCTGAATGACTCATAACATTGTCCTTGTATGGAAACCTTTCTTTCACAGCTGCCAAGAGCTGCTTCCAAAGGCTGAGGGACTTTTTCTCTCTTGCAATTACTTTGTCAATTCCCCCTTCCCTAGCAAGTGATCCCAGCTGCTTGGCCTCCCTACCTTCTAGTTCGTGACTGTTGTCCCCGTTGTCCCAGCATTGGAGCAACCAGGTGATGATGTGCTCCCCTGGATGATGGGTAAAATCTTTTCAGATATTCTGTAGCTTGGTTGAGGTCAGGCTTGAGAAGTCATCTCTTCTTCCTCTTCTTCCTCTGATTCACATACTAATAACTCCTGGTCAGATGCTGTCCCGGGTGGTGAGTACGTTGTTTCCTCATCTTGTTTCATCTTTCTTGCCTCTTTTTTGCTTTTCCCCTTGCGTACAGGGGCAACTGATATTGGTTCTCTGGTGTAACTGCTGTACTTGGAGTTGGATTAGCTGCACTGTCTGCTGCGTTTGAAGTTTGGGTAGCTGCTGTACTTGTCACTGGGGCTGGTGTAGCTGCTGTACTTGGAGCTAGAGTAGCTGCACTGTCTGTTGTGGTTGGAGTTTGAGTGCTGCTGTACTTGTTGCTGAGGCTGGTGTAGCTGGTGTGCTTGGAGCTGGCATAGCTGCACTGTCTGTTGCTTTGCCCTCAGAGAAACATTTTTTTCCCTTTGAAGGTGCTGGATAGTGTTGAACAGGGCTCTGCAAGGATAGGCCAAGCCCCAGCATGTTGCCATGATTTGTCCCTCTCTGGTATGACCAGGACTACAGCAGACCTCGTGTAAGTGTTTTACTAATTTTTATGGATTTTGCACTTGCTCAGTGGTGAAGTTCCAAAGCACTGGAGGGGCCCACTGGCCTAGATACTTGCCCATACTATTCCACACACCCTGCTACTCATGACTGTCCGGCTTTGGGGAAAATTTCCTGGTCCTCCTATATTTGTACTTCAGCCATCCAGTGGTTGCTTCCAGCCCTGGGGCAGTCGGCTCCAAGTGTACTGAACGCCCCCCCCCCCCCCCCTTCCCCGAATAAAAGCAAACTGTGGCCTGCACTCTGCTGCAAAAGGAATTGAGAAAAATGCATTGGCAGTATCAATTGTGGCATACCACTTGGCTGCCTTTGACTCCAGTTCATACTGAAGTTCTAGTATGTCCGATACGGCAGCACTCAATGGTGGTGTGACTTCATTCAGGCCACAATAGTCTGCTGTTAGTCTCCACTCTCCATTAGACTTTTGCACTGGCCATATGGGGCTATTAAAGGGTGAGCGGGTCCTACTGATCACTCCTTGGCTCTCCAGTCTACGGATCAGCTGATGGATGGGAATCAGGGAGTCTCACTTGGTGCGATATTGCCGCCGGTGCACTGTTGTGGTCACAATTGGCACTTGTTCTTCAACCTTCGGCAACCCCACAACAGAAAGATCCTCTGAGAGACCAGGCAAGGTGGACAGCTGCTCAATTTCCTCTGTCTCCAAAGCAGCAATACCAAAAGCCCATCGATACCCTTTTGGGTCTTTGAAGTACCCTCTCCTGAGGTAGTCTATGCCAAGGACGCATGGAGCCTCTGGACCAGTCACAATGGGGTGCTTTTGCCATTCCCTCCCAGTCAGGCTGATTTCAGCCTCCAGTACTATCAACTCTTGGGATCCTCCTGTCACTCCAGAAAGACAAATGGGTTCCAGCCTTTGATAGCTTGATAGTGTCAGGGTACACTGTGCATCTGTATCTACTAGAGTCTTATACTTCTTTTATACTGCTTTAACACACACACGCACATACAAACATGCATAAGTGGCTTCTGTTAGTTTTTGTTTTGTATTTTTAATTAATTTGTGTTTCTTTGAAGGTGTATTTTCTTGTGGTTGTACAATTGCATCACTTCATTGCAAAGACAATATAAACTCCAGGTATGAAAGGATTTTTTCTTAATATACTCCCAATTAGACAAATTAATACAGAATTTGGTTTTCATGGAAAGCAAAGTATTAGGTACAGCATTTTCCAATTAATTTGTGCTCCCCAAATGTGGCTATTTATGAAAGCTCATCAAGCTTCACAAGAAGTAACCAAACCAAAGAGCCCTATTGGTTGTCCTATTTGAAGTGGTGGATACTGACTCTCAAGGTTTCTTGTGCATCTTCTGTGGCATGTACTTTTCTGCCACATGGAGACTTGCAAGAATGTTCCCAGCTTTTGGTGTACCCTGTGACATGACATAGGAATTCCTAGTTCACAGGAATTTTCAGTGCATGCTAGAAATTTCTGGATATAGAAGCATTCTAGAAATTTCTGAGTTATTTCTAGAAACCTGAGGGCTTTCTGGGAATTCCTGGATTGAGAGTCTTTTTAGGCATTTTTCCATGCTTTCTAGGAATTCCTGAAAGTCGGTGCTTTTACTGTGAGGTGGGATATTTTTGTGAACTTCGAGGATTTTTAAAGCACTTTCCAGGAATCTTTGTGTCTTCTAGGAATTACTGGATTGAAAAAATTTCTAGGAATTTCTAAGCTGTTACAGCATATCTTTATTTTGGAGAACGTTAACAATAGGAAGTGTATAGTCTTCAGCTATCCATATTTGCTTTTCAATGGGAATAGAATACATCAATTGACTAAATATGGTGTTATCTCTTAGTCTATATAGTAATAAACAGATGTTTATGTCAAATGTGGAATAAATTCACATAGCCCTTCAGTCTGAACGTAATTTTGTTGGGATAATAACTTTAACTGATAACTAAACTTTTTCTTAATGAATGTGCTAATATTAGTCTGATGTCCTTTCAGTAGCTACTTGGAAAATATGTACAGATATTTATCTATATTTATGTAGAGAAGCATTAGGTCTTTACATGCTTAACCAGCATAGGTAGGAAAGCTATTAAGTGGCATCATGTAGGTGTCTGGCCTTGGCTGCTCATTTTGTAAATCTCAGCTAATTCAAATGGAAACATTTTGTTTCATTATCTGTTTCTTTCCTTCTTAGCTATTGTGTATTATGGAGCTATTTTGTTCATTTAATATTCAAGCAGTATGCTACATGATTTTTTAAATTCATCCTCTGTAAGTCCCAGTGTCTTGCTAGTGCAGACACAGTGTACCTGTCTGTACCTACTGTACACAATAGGTACAAGATGTACAGGTTTAAAGTCCTTAGCTACATGAATCACCTTGTAGTTGTAGGCCCAGATGATTTCTTTGGGTAAATCCAGAATAGATATAGAAGAGTGGTTGCAGGCTATCTCTACTCTTTCACCTTTTGTTATTAAGCTTGAAGTTGTTTCTCAGAGTAAATTGCTGGTGGTAGTGCACTGGAAAGCTAGGAATTGTACTGCTGCTTGCAGTAGAGATGCAATAATTCGGCAAGGTTGAAAGTTGCACATACTTTGGCAGCTTATCTAGGTAGAAACTACTCATCTGAAATATAAATGTCTATTTCTACTTTATTTCTTTCACTGAATGCTTATAAATCCAAGCTTGCTGCTAGTGTTAGTTCCTACTGCTGGCATCCTATTACTACTGCTCTCAAAGACAGTAGTGCCTGCTGTGAGTGATTGTGCACTGGTAGCTACTGCGGTACAATTCATACAAGGATCATCTTTCAGCAAGGATTTTGGTGCACTGGACTAAGACAGAACTGCTTTATTTGGTGAATAGATATAAGTGATTTTGCAGAAGGTTTGTGCACATAAGTTCTGAAGCTATGCTGAAAGCTCAGCCTAAATTAATTTTAAAGGGTGCTCACAAACTTTAATCATATAAGCAAGCTGATAATGCTGTCTCTTTCTAAGACGAAACAGAGACAGTGTTTTTATTCCTTCTTCATTTCTGTGCCAGTCTGGGTGCATGGCTCTTAGTGTTAAATATCCCATGTGTTATCAAACATTCCTTGTTGCTAAGCAAGAGATACTAAGCAGGATTTATGTTGCCCAGGTCTGTCTTAAATTTGTGCTGGAAAGCATACCCAGAAAACATTAGACCGCTTGCTTGGTTTTATGTTTGTACTGCAGTGCACCTCCTTTTCCCTCAAGCATGTGAGTATTCTTTTTCTGTTATTTGAGATCAAGACAGAAGTTTTTAATCTTTTTCAAAGCATAAACTATCTTTCAAAGTCTTGAAAGTTCATTTTATGAAACCAGATCAAATAGTTCTGACATTTGCTAGCTAGACATTTGAAGGCATGCTACAGATGCAAAGTCATTCTTCATTGGGTGATTTGCTGTAGATAAAGGGCTAACCTGCATCTTTCATTATAAACACAAGAAATCCAGCGTGTGAGCAGTGTCCTGGAGAGAAACATTCCTTAAATGTAATCCATTGCTTTAACTTTCATGCCTTCTTATTCTTTCATAAAAGTAGGGCTTGACATCAGCTAAATTCCTCTGTTGTTTTTTTTTAAAACATTGTCAAAACCTAAAATTGCTTATTTTATTTTTTGATTTTACCCTAATAATTCCTCAGAATAATCCTCAAAATACTTACTCCACAAATATGCTGAAGTCAAATCAGGTAATTCAAAGCCAGGATTGAGTCAGAATAAAAATGAAAGTTTTATCTACCAATGTACATAAACTGTTCAAATGGATATATATGCTGGTTTAGAGAGACAAAACACATAAATCAATGTTCATTGCCATGGTAGAGGCACACCTGCTGTTCACCTGTGTAAGACTGTGCTATCTTCATTTTATGCTGTAAATATTTAATTGATTTAAGGCCTGATAATTATAATCCAAAGTTGTTAATATAATTTACTGAATCAATGGGCGAACTTAGATTACAGTAACAGGATATCTCACATACTTATCACTGAAGAAAAAGTTTCAGGAATTAGTTTTTCTTGCACACCAGTGTGTAGGAAACTTGGACTGTTGTGGCACAACCAAAGGCAGTGAACTTGGGAAGTGCTTCCTCAGGCTACAGCTAGTGTACAACTTGGTGGACTGTGTAGTCAGACCTTTAAAATTCTGAAAGATGTGACGAGCAAGGATGCTATTTTGAGAGATCTTTGGCTGAAATACAATGTATAAGGATTACGTGATGGGTTTTTATGATTAGAGAATTAAATTCTAAGTCATAATTTTTGCATACTGTCAGATAAGAGTAAGGAAACTGTTGCATACTCTTAAGTGGTTAAGCACCAGCAGGCACCATCTGTGTGTATGGTAGAGAATCCTAGGAGTATTGTTTAGGGATGGTGTACCATTGCTGTAATACCTGTTACCACCTGAGCTATAGAACTGAATAATCAGATCGAGCTTTTACTGTGTACTGAATCTTTGAAGCTAAGCAAAAGCTCAGAATTGCATGACTGGTATTTTATTGTGTTACTTCCTAAGGATCTGTTAGCTTAATTATCACATGAAGTCCTAAGAGATAAGAACAGGCATACACTGCAGTCACACTGCTGGTTGGTTTGGTTGTGGCTCATAGTTATTTCAGTGTTAAATCAGAATCTTTGGAACATTCATGAACTGTGGCCTGAATATTTCAATCTCTTAACTAGTCTAGATCAGGGATGCACAAATGTAATTGCAGTTGCTTTTTTTTTATATAATAGCCTAGATCTGGTTTTTACATGCTTCCGTGTTCAAAATATTTTGCAAACTGATTAGTTTCTGCATCACATTCTTAGGTGCCAGAGGGAGACAAATATTATTGTCACAGGTTTACTGACAGGAAAAGAACAGCAGCACTGTCTTGCTAAAGGCTGCATCAGAAATTTGTGGCAGACATGGATCAAAGGGCGTGTCTGCTGTGCTGTTTGCCATGTGTGTGGTGATACCTGTGCATGCTCTAAATGGGACAACTCAGGCCCCACAACCGATTAGGATGAGACAGAATGTTAAATCTGCTCTAGCTGCTCTGGAGCTAATAGCATTGCACTGTTTCATGTAAATACTGTGTATGCATGTCTGATGTTCAGTTACTGTGGGCTGTGTTGCTCCAAATTAATGTCCTATATAACCTCATATGCTTTATTGCTGTATCATTGCACTAACAGGGATGAAAGGATACCTTTTATTGCTGGGATTCATTAGCTGGTGCAGGTGCGAAGGACACCACTATTTTCCCAATAACATGGAATGTTCTGTGAAAGCTAAGGGTTTTGTTTTTTTTTTTTTTTTATTTGTTCTTTAATGAACACTTGAAAGAAACATATCAGTTCAGGAATTACACAGGAAATAAGCTTGTCAAACACAAAGCCACAGTGTAAACCAGGTTTTAACAAAATAATGTCCACTAAATTAGGCAGTAGTCTTGTGGAAAAAGCATAATAGTGAGCATGTAATTAAGTACAGCATGAAAATTGATATGCATAAAGTAACTGAATTGAAACAATGCTGAAGTTAACATTGTTTGCATGTCTGTGTATCTGACTTGGAATTACTATCGTATGGTGTTCTTTGTAGATAATAACTATAATTAAATTAATCAATAAACATATCTCACTACAGTATTTATCTGGTCTGTCCTTGGCACCAAAATGAAAGGAGTTCAGAGGAATTGCAGATCCTTTCATTTAGTAAATAAAAGCTTGTGTATATATCTTTTCCTTTAGTACAGAGATGCAGCTCTTCAGCATTAGATTTACAAGTGCATGTGCTGTAGATAATGGACCCTTAGATTCAATTGTATGACATACGTTAAAATAGCTTTGCGGTTGCAAAAATAAGAGGAAACAAGTTACAGAAGATAACACTTTGAGACTTCAAAAGCAAATAGAAATGTATAGACAGGATAGATTAAGGAATAGGGATTAGGTATTGTGCTTTTCACTTCAAATTATGAACTGAAACTAATATAGACTGGCTGCACTAGTGAGAGCCAATCATCTGTGTAGTAAATATTTTTTTGTTTTTCTGCCTGCTCTTTAAAATATACTTCAGAATGGTTGAGATTGTCAGAGAACTTTGGAAAATTTGAAAATACATTCCATTAAAAAGTAATATGAAGTAATATTTATCTATCTTGTGGATTACCCTAAAATCCTTAATTTTCCGTGATGTTTATTAGAAACAACAAAGCCTAAAATTTGAACCAGCAGTATTCCTGTTCAAAACTAGTGTGATAAAGGCTTAGTTTCAATAGCAGCAAAAATGACTATATCACTTGGAAAAAAGGTGAAAATAAGCTTGTACGATTTGGCTAAATGACTATTTTATTACAGGTAGTGATATGAGGAAAAAAGAATGGCCATTTGTTCTTCATGACAGATTATATATAAAAATAAAACACAAGCAAAGGAAGATGTCTGAACAGTGGGGTCTATTAATACTGTTGAATTACTAAAGCACTAATATTTGACCTATTTAAGAGCCCCAATATCAGGCTTTGGGAAAAACATCTACAATATACCTGAAAAGTCCAGTTGCTGCCTACAGTTTATATGAAAAGTAGTAAAATACATAGAATAAATTTCTGCCTGTATCTTGGTATGGCTTGAGCTAACATCACAATTTTAAGATAGACTTTAGTTTGCAGGATACCAGCTAACTGTTTTGCACATGTGTGTACGTGTGTGCCCATGTGTGAGTGAGTGTGTGTATGCAGTAAATGAAGCGCTCGTGTGCCATTTTCAGCCTGGGAAAGAAGAAAGCTGCTGAAGTGGTTTTTTGTTCTCCCCCCCCCCCCCCGCTTTTATTGGCCTAAATGAATGTTACAAAGAGGAAACCAGATGTGAGACAGGGATGACATGAAAGGACAGGTAATTAATATCGTCTGACTTAAGTTTCTTATCTTGATGGACTGATGTTTACAACACTGACCTTGGGGTGGGGGAAAGCACGACCTCCTTCAATATGAAATGAGAAAAGTCCAAAGGCTTTTGAGCTTCACAGAGAGCTCTGGTCCTCCTCTGAAGTGCAGTTTGATTTTCTATGTGTATGCATGTGAACATGCAACTGTGTCTAACAGCAAGCTCTTAACTTACCTTTCACTAAGAAAATGTTAATGGTATTTTCATATGGTATGTTACTTTCTCCCCTTAGTTTTCTTTTCTTCTAATTTATTTCATAACAAATTCAAGTCAAGTGTCCAAGAATCTAGGTAGAGAGGAGATGAGAGGCCTGCATAAAACCAGCACTATTTCCAATAGTTGATATTGCTGTCAAAAATAATTAAAAAAAAAAAAAAAATCACCTTTTGTTCTTATTTATTTATTTATGACATTTTGTCCATCATATTGTAATGAGTTTCTGCCGAGGAATAAAAGCAGCTTGTCTCTTTGAAAGCAGAGATGCAACTATTTTTTTGGGTGTTTGTTATCAAAACACAAGCTGTTTTTCCTTCCTCAAAGGATACCTCGCTGTACAATGGAAGAAACATCAAGAATTAAATTAGACAGCATCAAGTTCACATGAAAGAAAATACATTTCTTTAAACAGATATTTTTTTTTTTACAGGGAAACGAAGATGTAGGGGTTTAGTAATCTGCCTCTTTTCCAGCATGTGCTACTTTCTCTGCATAGATTTGATAGTATGAAACTAAATGGCAGATTTCATGATAAGAGTCTAATTGTGAACAAGGAGCTTGAATTAACTTAAGTCATTTGGGAGGTCTTTGATAATTCCATATATTAGCAGGGTCTGGTACATTTTCTGGTCCCCTGCACATTTCAGAATGTGTTTCTGACTTTGATCATTTCATGATGTTAAGCATAAATCACAGACTAATTTACTATTTGCTTTGAGTGTTTTTTTATATAAATCTTTGACGGTCTTTCAGAACAAGCAGAATAATCCTGTGTACGGGAAAACAATACCATTTCCAGTTGCAGCAATTAAAGTGGGACTACTAAAAGTGTGGGGCAGAGATCTCTGACTGACAAAAGGTTTAGAAAATTTCAGGATGTCAACTCACTGGCCATGGGCCATAGCTGTTGTTTTTTATGAGCATGCATGTATCCAGATGTGATGATTTGGAATATCTTTATAAGTAGGTTGTAGCAGTCATTTTTGTTTTATAAGTGACATGTTTGTCGGTGGTCTCCAAAACTTTCTAAGCCACTGATTTAAAAAAAATGCCACCATATTTCTTTATGTGGTTTGTTTTCATTTTCTTCTCGGCCTAGATTCTAATATATTTTGATATACAGGAATTTTATTAAAGGATTTTATTTTGTTCTTCCAGTTTCTGGCTTCAATGAGTGCACTACATATACATTTGAGGGTGGAATGATGTAAAATGAACTTGTGTAGTGAACCCCTGTTTATACCACAACAGGACTGAAGTCCTGCATTGTCTCGATGCAGTTAACCAGTTCAAATCTTAAGTACGTTTCCATTTATAGTGCCTTTGCTCTGTGTTATCATTTACTTGTAAGTCTGTTCATTGGACAATGACTGAACTGTGCAAACAAGTAAAAAGAAAGGGGGAGACACAACCCCCATCCCCAAACATTTGTTTACTATTATATTAGCAAAAGGGCCTAGTTATTATTATTGCATGTAGAACTTGTTTGTCCTGACAATGTCCGTGTTCCAAGCTTACTTGCTTGCTTTACTTATTATTGTCTTGATCCTTTATGATAATTACCTTTTTTTGCAACTGGTTGTTTTTGCAGTAATTCCCTGTAAGATTTCAGCATAAGGATGATATAATTGCTAAATAAATGTGTCGTAATTAATGTGACAGTTTATTACTGATTTTGAGTTGATATGAGATAACAAATTCCCTCAGAAGTGTACCAAGCTGGATTCTTAGACGAAGTGGTTATGATACAGATTCACCTATTCAATCAGGATGCAGTTTTCTTCATTGGGAGCATCAGTGAACAGACATTTCACAGAAACTCAGAGGACTGAAGTGCTTAAATCCCACTAAAATGAAAACTGTCTTAGGCAGTCTTCAAGTTCTTTAGATTATTTTCAATGACCCAGCCGTTATTTTCAGCCGTGAGAGTGAATCCTCACAGCAATGGTAGGCAGGCCAGTCCTGCATCCGTCTGGTATAGAACATGTTGAGAGCAGAAAAATGAAGAGTTGCTGGAGCGGCTAATTTATGGAGAATCTGTTTTTTATATCTGAAAGTTACTGAAAGTCAATGAAGTTAATGTTAGGTATGAGGCTGATGCTGCATACTTAATGCGGCATTAAATAATCTTTGTCTGAATATTTACCTGAGCTTTGGGATCGCTTACTATTTCACTTATATAGAAGATATTGAACAGGCAAAGCCTCTATTTCTAAAGGCAGTAAGGACTACATTTTCAAAGGTGGTATTTAAGGTTATAAATAGAAGACCAAGGACCAGACCAAGTAGTCTGGGTGGTTAGCTACATAATTCATGTGGAAATACGTTGAAACTAATGTAAACTAGAAAGAGTTTGATTGGGTACTTATGAAAATCTGATGGAAATCTACTTAGAAGCTCAGTATGCTTTGAAAAGGGCTACTGTTATGTTCAGCTATTGGCTTACCATCTTCAGTAATATGTACATGAAAGCAGTTGCCAGATGTACACCTTAGATGTATCTTTTGGTCTTATTAGAACATATAATCATTTACAGATTTTATTTTACTTTCAGACTGGCCAGAGATTGTGGAAAAAATTAGAAGAAAAAAATCATAGTGAATGAATCACTGAGTGAGTCTCTATGAAGAAATGTTTCACTTTCAACATCTCTGACCATACTGCTAATAACAACAACAATAATGGAAGTAACATTTTTTTTTTCAATTAAGACTTTAAAAAGTGAATTTACATGTTCCCTTTTCAAAAGTTACTTTTGGGATGACTTTCAACCAAACTTATACAAATTTGAAAAAACTGTCACTGAATGAGTATTTTTCACAGCAAGAATATATGATGATAGTAAAAATTCTTCTTTCATATCCTACTTGCAGGTTTTCCTTTGTAAATACAGCTTCTTAAGTAGTTGTGTACACCTGCCAAGAGATGTGTATTGATTAACTTTGCTCTTTGTAAATCATAAAATCATACATATTGATGCTGTCTTACTGATATTCAGTTCTTTAGAACTTTTATTACTGGGATGATTTTTTTCTCAAATGTAAATACTAGATACAATATTTTAATGTATTGCTGTGTGAGAGAAATGCACACAATTATGGTTTTGGCTAAGACTCTGAAAACAGAAAAAATCCCATCTATATTAATATATTTATATCTAGTTTAGATTTCCTTCCTTCAGTAGTAGGAGTTTGCTTAGTAGAAAGTTATCAAATATTGTATAAAGAGGGGATAAGAGAGTGTAGGTTAAAAAAATTGAACAGTGCTCCCTGTTTTCTAGTACAGCCTGCTAGAATGTGATATATGAATGGTATTAGCTGTGCATCCTTTAAAACTGTTATTAATAGCTAAGCACTGTATAGATAATTTGGGGATAAAAAGCAGGATGGAGTGCAGAAATAATTCTTGAGTTCAAGATAGATTTATTTTTTTGTTGCTTTTTGTGAGAACACTTAATGTGTGTGCTGAAGGGATGCACCTTAAAATTAGATATTATATATCAAAATGTTTTTCTGGTAGATAAAATCAATTGGTATTACATAAGCTTGTTCATCGGGAGCTGTTTTCAGGAAAACCAACTTTTGACAAGCTCCAGCTTTTTCTTTTATTTTTTTTATTTTCTTTCCCGAAGGGAACCGAAAGTAATGTCTTAAACAGAGCTTCTGATTCTTCTCTTTGGAAATCACTGGGGTCTTACAGAGGAACTGAAATCTTGTCTCCATAATTTTTGCATAAACCAAGTTTATCAACTGAATGGTTTTGAGACCTTATGTCCCGAAGTAAGTATCAATGTTTAATTTTGGTATATTCTGTGCTGTTTCATTTAGCTGTAAGGCTGTTTCCCATTGATTAGGTAATATTACAATCTGTCTTTTGAATACAATCACAGAAAATGTCTGATTGAATCTCAAATGAACGTTACACTTTCTAGCGTAGTTTGTCTCTTGTGTCCCAGAATTGCCTGGGAAAAGCATCTTTCATGGCCAGCTCTTAAGCAAAAACATCTTTGTTTTCTGTAAAAACACTCCTGAGATTTGTAATATGCTAACAGTAATGGAGGAGCTTTCTTTTTGCTGGTAATAATGATATCAACATCTTAATTGTATGAACTATGTTTTAAAAATGTAAATAAATAGCACAAATAATATTTTGAGACTTTGCTAACCTAGGTCTATAGCTGAACTTCATATACACAGAAAATCCTATAAATGACAGCAGTTAGAATCATAGAATCAATTAAGTTGGAAAAGACCTTTAACGTAGATGCTTTCCTAATTGGTCTTATTAAAATATGTGTGCTTTCTGAAGTGGATGCTTAGTAGGTGGTAAGTTTTCATTGCAACTCTCAGGTGCATAGTTCACAGGAGCAGCAAGTCTAATGCTCAGAAAAAAAATTAAGTTCTGAACCGTCATTTATGTGTATAAGTGCTGAACTCTGGTATGCAGCTTTTTCACACTCAATGCTAGGATCCAAATGCTAGGATTCTTTCTTGACTAAGAATTATTCCTCATTTCTTCTTGCATTCAATATGGCTCTTCATCTCTGAGAAGAGAGTTGCCTCAAGTCCTAAATACTTGGGTTTGGGATGCTTTACGGGAATTATTTTTTTTCTGTATGTCTATATATGTATGTATTTCATATCCATTTGCCTCTCCAGCTTCTTAGTAGTTAGTGGACTGTAAAACTTCAGATGCAGAGTGACTTCAGTTGCTTATCTGTAGGCTTTATCAATTCAATTAGGAGTAACATTCCTCTGCCCTCATTCTCCTAGTTGCTAATGGTAATAAATAATCATAAAGCTCTGAAACTTAATGATGGAGGAGGACTGTAGCTATTAAAGTCCCCTTGGTGATGAGATACAGAATATTTACTGCTGAAGTGATTTAGTGATGCACTCCTACTTGGTTACTCCTCTCCTGTGTTGCCTTGTACCTATTTTCTATCTATCTAGTAGTTCTTTTCCTTGTGTATATTGATGACAGCTCTGCTGAATTTCAGGTTGTTGATTTTAGACTTTCACTTTATCAGTTTAGATTCTAACTCTTCTTTCCAAAGTGCTTGATACAGTGGCTTGGCATTTTCTGTAATTTTTGTTTCCGTGCCTTTTTTTTTTTTCCTCCTATCTTGCAAGTTCATTGAAAATAGTTAAAGTAGAAGCTAGAGTTCAGGGTATGCTTTGGATTGACAAGCTGTTGATGGTAAATAGCTTTTGGTCATAGTATTCCTACATCAGATCTTGTCTGCAGCTCTATGCCTTTCATTTAGTGTTGGTTCAGACGTGTAGCTGTAGCCCTCAACTTTGCTGTGAATAAATATCACTGAGTTCAAAAGATGCAGAGTCAGTAGGAGGGACCTGAATCTGGTCATAAGCAAAGCTGTTACAGGTAAATAATCAGCAGTACAGTCCTTCAGTTGCAAACACTGCCCTAAGTACTTCTGTTTGATTCTTTGAACACTGCTGCACTAATAGATTTTTCTGATGATACTGCTGCCACCATCTTAGTTGTCAAAGAAGAAACTCCTCTCTTAGTGTCAGTGTCTTCTGCAACCCCACTTGTATGCTCCTAATAACTTTTCTTATCCCTAACAGGAAATAGCAATTGCACTGCTGGGGTGACCTTGTACCTATACAACTTGTTACTTAGTTATTGTTCTTTGAAGGGTAGAAAACAGATCATTCTGACCCATTATTAATGGGTAATTCGGGTGAAAAATTAATTCAGAAAGTAGTGGATATTTAAAGGAAAGACTGCATTTGTCCAAAGGAAGTGAGAGAAAATCACTCTGAGGCAGAGTATTTCTCCAGTCTGCAGTGAGGGAACTGAACATCTGAAGCAAAAGTAGATGAAATCAGTGAGAGAAGATCTGGTGGGGACCTGGCAAGGACTGAATTCTGCAGAGGAAGAGAACAAACAGGCTCCACCTGCACAAGTGACCTTTTTGCCGCGGAATTTTATGGGAACTCATTCAAATAACTTAATTCTCAAGATCCCCTTAGTCTTGCAGTCCTTTTACACTACATTCTGATAACAAGCAGTAAAGTGGTTTTGCTCAATTTTCCTTCCTTCTAGTTATTGTTTCCTGCCTTACTTTGTATGTGAGTGAAACTATTCACAAGAGAATGATATTCAGTCTTTCCTGAAGGCATTCACAGAGGGGTGTTTGTAAGTCTTTAGTTGAGTAACATTTTTTTTTTTTGTGATTAAACCATAATTTTTTGATTGAAATCCTTGAATGTGAAGATTTTTCTGCACATGGAGAATTTAAAAATAAAACCAGACTTCCTCTTTTACTTACTCCCACGTATGCAGACTCTCCCTTTCTTTCTGTGATGGCTTTTAGCTATAGTATTTATTAGTGATGCAGTGGAGTTTTGTAGCATATTTGGAGCACAAAAGCCTGTGTTCAGCAAATTGGTTTGACTAATGTCATATCCAATTACCTGAACATTGGAGGTATATTTTGTTGCATTGCCAAAGAAAGCAACTAGTAATACTTCTAAGAACTTTTAACTGTAGGATATAGAGTGTGTGGTGTGTGTCTGTTCTTGGCAATAATTTTAGAATGAAAATGAGATATTAAGAAAATAGGTATCATTTATGCTATGTATGTGCTTTTTCACCCAAGGTTTGCAGTTCTTTCATTACAGTAAAATTCTATATATTCTGTTATGAAGCAATTAGCTGTTGTGTAACCATTCAAAGGGTACCCAAGTCCAGTTGAAACTTCTTATAAAGTTTTAGATTGTTACATATTGATACTGTATGCTTCCGTCTACTGAACTGTCATGTTTGCTGTAACAACCAAATAAGCACTACTTCAGGAAATGTTTACGTAGTAACTTTATAAGAGTCTGTGTTGGACGAAATTTGTGTATAACACAATAAAAGGATGCCTGTGTGAATAAGATGGTGTTTCTACTTCAGTCATATATTTTTGTTGTCCATGGATTCATCATATGGTTCCTCTAAATCAGCTTACTGGTCTGTAAAATGGCAATGATAATGCCTTCCAAGCATACATTTATTCCACACCTGAGGTCTTAAATCTCAGCCTTCCATAAACCTAAGTGGCAAAGGGAAATGCACTTAGCAAAGAACCCAACCCAATATTATATGAAGTCCACCAGCAGAGGGAAATGGAGGTTTTCTGAAACCATAGTTAGACCTTTTGGATTTGAAGGTAAACTAGTACCAGCAGTTTTTTATGTACCTACAGAATTACACTGTAATTATATAGCAAAAGTTGCCAAAACTTTCTCAGTGCACAAATTTTCAATTTAAGACCCTACACCACAAGTAATAATAGGACTCTATACCACACCAGTGTTTGATTATAACAATAGGACCTCCCAAAGCTTTCTACCTGAAACTTCTAGATAACAAAAAGTCTCACACAGTATTTAAAGACAAGGTGAAGCAGCAGGCACTGTGATGGAGAAAGATACAGATACAAGGGCAATGGCAGGGCTGTTCTGCATTAGGTGCTCCCAACCTTTACCTGGGAAGGCTAAATGATAGCAATGGCATGTGTTAAATGATTTGGAAGCAACACCAGTTGAAAGACAGAGTAGCAAAAGGATCATATCATGATGTTATATGAATGCCTTAATTGTGATGCTATATGCACCAAGATTCACCAAGGAAAGGCAAGAAACAATTTTACTGATTTTTCTTTTAAATTTATTTTTTCCTGTAAACCAAAAAAAACCCCAAGCAACAGAGGTGCTGCACGTCAGAGCCTGTGCAGAATATAGTGAAGGATATCCAGAGAACAATAAGAGTTCCAATCAAGGTTTAAGTTATTCAAAAGGACTGATATTTTTGAAGGAGATTGGTAGAAATCTGTGACTGGTTTTTGGTATTTTTCTTTTTTTTTTTTAATTTAGATCAATATGAACTCTGTTTCAGCAGTACAAGCTATCAGGTAATTGTCTTTCTTACCCATTTAGGTATGCTTTACATAAACTAATCCATACCATGTATTTGTTTTAAGGTGACCTTCCTGTCAGGTGGCAGATTATCATTTGCTTTCATTAATGCACCAACAAAAACCTGAGGAGAAATATTTCTCTCCGTAGAACTTCCCCTTCACCTGTATCACTTTAGTAACATGCATTACCTCTCCTCATTAATTTTGCCTCACTAGTATTTTTGAACAGCACGGCTACAGTAACATTGCAACTACATCATAGAATTGTGATATGACAGATAAGGTACTGTGCAGTCATGGGTCTATATTGCTTCAACTCCATCAGCATTTGTTTCTTATAGATTGCTTGGGTTTTAACATGAATTAAATAGTAGTAAATTGAAATAAAGAACTTAAAAAAGTTCCTGTAATGTTAAATAAGAACTTCTTGAGTTTAGAGACACTGTGAGATGGTACAGAAACTAACTATATATTTACCTTCTGTATTTCTTTTAAACCATTCAGAAAGTGAAATCTAGTCCTTTGCTGGTCTTTGATATGTTTAGGTGTTACCCAATATTGTTGCTAAAATAAAATTATTTCTGTTTTCTGTCTTAGATCACAACCACCAAGGTTTTGTAGAGTAACTTTTGAGACCAGTTTTCCTGAAGATATTTTTGCAATACATTTTGCATATCTTCTTGGGCCAAACAAATTTGCAAGTGTTAAGATTTACGTTTGTAATACAATACACTAACATAGTGTTCTATCCCCCCAGTGTCTGTTTAATTTATTTAGCAAAATTGTACATAGATCTATGTTGTAGCCAGAGAATATTGTGTTGCTTGGCTGTCATTTGTTATATTTCCAACAAAACCAAATCATGTTCTGTCATTTGAATGAAATGACACAATCACTAGCTGACTCATATTGTTTATTTGTTCTTCCTAATGTAAGACCTGTATGGAAAAGGAATATATAATTTCTAAAAAAATATTATGGTTTAGGATGTAACCTTTTTTTCCTGTAACATAGGAAAAACATTCTTGGCTTTCTGGTACTCTAGCATAATAGATATTGCCTTTTTTTATGCATTGCTAAGCTTTCTCCTTTTGTTCCCCCACTCCTTTTCTCCTTTTATAGAATCATAGAATCATAGGATAGTTAGGGTTGGAAAGGACCTTAAGATCATCTAGTATCCTTCTCCTTTCTTCTCCTTTTCTCTTGAGATGCTGAGCAAATGATGCCAGCAAACATGCAGTGCAAAATTATGTTACATAAACAAACTGTAATATTTGCCAATCAAAAGCCATACACGGAAAATAAATCTGATCTAGATGTCATCAGATCCACAGATTTTGAATCTGCTACCTCTGGCAGGTTTTTATTCCAGAAGTTTTCATTTTTTCCTTTGATTTTGTGAGTGTTGAACTAAGCTGTGGGAAGGTGAAGATGTTCCAAATGTACATATATACAAAGGACCTAGGAAGGTTTTCATTCCAATCTCAGTGTCCGAGCTGTTACATGTATCTGTCAACTCAGTAGTTTTCCACCACTCTCCTTCCACTTGTTGGTCTCTGGCCTCCTTAGGACATGGTGGCTATTCTCTCCTCGGTGACTGGTTTAGCTGTTACTTGGAATGAATCTCAATCTAAGTCAGCCACTAACTAACTCATCTATGATGAGAGCATCTCCATTAATTATGAAGAGCTAACCATGGAAGGGTCAGTCACAGAATTTCTGCTTTATCTGTTCTTGATACTTGGTTCATTTCCCACCATGTAAAGAGCTTCATCTGCCTTCTTTCCCCTACGTGTTATTAAATGACTTTGGTAAATCTTTATTTAAGAAACTTAATGCCAGAACAAATGTAATCTTAGAAAATCTCTTGGAGGTTCTTCCTGTGCTAGTTTTCAAATGGTTCTGGCTTCTCTGAACAGAAGTGTTATTAGAGTAGAAACACAGAAATGATAGTTGGTGTTGAAGAGATAAATAAGACACTGGTATTCCATATTTTATTGCTGTTTTATTAACAATCCTCAGTTTGCAACTAGGAAGTCCCATGAGGTATTACATTAACTAAATGTACTGGGGGTTAGTTCATGCAATTTGCATCCAAATATCCTATTAGATGGCAGTTTGTAGTAATGGAGATAAACTTTGTGCAAAAGTTACAGTCAAAACCTTACAGAAAAAGAAGTAAGCCATGTCGTTTAATTCGTTTTTATAGGTGATAATTTGTAAATGGAAATCGCATGGCCTAGTTGATATGAAAAAACAATTTTACATGTGGATGGTATGGTATCTTCTTTAAATAAATGATACATATCTTCATCTTTTGGTAATTCATAGCTAAATGGGCTGACCTCAGCTTTCAAAAGAATGTGTAATTTAATTTTGATTCACAATGAACATATACGGTTCTTTACGGTTCTTTAAAAGGTGAGACTCTTTGAAGTTATCCAGATCTTGGCACAGAAATACAGCCATCTCCAGACCTGTGCAAAATAACAGAGCTGTTGATGAAGGAATAAAAGAAGCATGTCATCTTTGTCATAATAAAGTCACTTGTTGGTGTATTGCAATTGTAATTTGAAATGCTGGAGAGAAAACATGTAGCATTATGCCCTGCGAGCATCATGCCCTGCCAGCATCGTGCGCCCACACCACAGTGATGCAAGGTGTATCCATCTCTGCGTCCCAGTGTTGTACAGCGCCACGAGGTGGAGGTAAGTTGTGGGTTAATTTTCAGACTGATGGCAAGATCAGAGAATGAAGCATCAGAAATACTGTATGCATGTAGTATGTGGGATGCCCCACATACCTCGCAAAATCATGAAGCGACTTAAATTATATCAGTACAGTACCTTGTGTTTGTACTTTGGACTCCAGTATTAGGGCATGTGCAAAATACAAAAAACATCTGATGTGCACTGTTCAATCTTCTTTTACTTGTTACTTAATTCTGCATACATATGTACAACGTGATACAACAAATATTAAATGTATATACTAAAACACATGAATTCAAACCCCCATTTATTTTATCAATTGCTTAAGCTTATTTGATCATAAGGGACAGGGAGACCAAACAGCTATAAAAGAGCTCCATTTTCTATCAACTGAACCAAATCCTTCTTTGATCTGTTAATCCCAAGTTTATAAGGTTAGGAGATAAGCAAGCGTAACTAAATTCCTTTTTCTTTTTGTCCACCTAATAGTCTATGAAGCAAAGCAAACATAATAAGCTTCTTTGCTGCTTTTCAGCCTCTTCTTGCTGAATAATTCAAAAAGTGCATTACAGGTTTTATGAGTACAACTGTACACACAAGCAATATTCCATGATTATTTTTTTTGCATGCCTCAAATTTGCATATATTATATTTTTATTTTGCATTTCTGACAGGGAAGCTGACTGCCTAGTCGTTCTTGGCTTTTTATTAGGTCTTTGATGCTTGCTGGAGGAGAAGGCCTCTTTTGTCTCTGATAGCCTTAAGGCAGATCTAGGTTAGCAAGAAAGCCAGAGGTTTCAGGCTTGTTAAATGTCACAGTAATGGCTGTCTTTACGCATTGAAATACCAGCCTTCTTCTTTATAGGAAAATGAATCACATTACCACCAAGGGAAGGAAAGCCTTTGTTGGAGGAGACTGCTAGTCTGCTACTTAAGAAGAGGATTTAATTTTCCCCTCCAGGCTTTTTGGCCAGCCCACTACAGTTGCCCTTGTGGAACTCTGATATCATAGCATGAGAAGGATAGCAAACAAGAAAGAGCAATTAGCCATTAATCATACTCATTTTGCACTGGATGAACAGACCATTTAAAATACTGTATGTGTTCAGTACGTGAGCAAGAATAGACTCTGGACAAAGCATGAATGTGTAGGCATGAGTGTGAGGATTTTATTCTTGCATTCTGGATAAGCATTTCTTGTTTAATTCTTATTCAGTGTCACTAGTGTTATGCATACTACTCCTTATTAAACCCCTCTCGTAAGTTTTGGTGCACAGATAATGAAATTGAAGGTTTATGTTGCCTACAAAGTGCCCATTTTTCATTTCTCATAAAAGTGGGTGCATTACTTTTAAATAAACATGTAAGAACTAAACTATTGATTCTGCAAAAAGAAAAAATTGATTGAAATAATTGATTACAATGTTATTCTCTATGTTTTTATCTGTTTCATGAAATAAAGAGTGATTGATTGGTACTGTGTTGTTGCATGTGTAATTAAATGCTTATATAGATAAATGTATACTTAGACTTTGTATTTAGTTACATTAGTGTAAAGGGAATGAAACTTCTTAACTAAATAGAAGCATATATTCATTATTTTGTCAAATACTGTGTTGGTAGAAAGCAGAATTAAAGGGAGTTTTATTAATTAGATAAGAGCATTAGCATGTGTAATGGGGAAGTGTTAGAAAAAGTAAGTTTGTCAAGGTCTTTTGCACTTGAGACCAATTTATTACAAAAAGAAAATACTGTCGGTGGGTGTTGAATTGACCTGATTGCTTCTAGTTTCCAGGTCCTTTAAGTTCCTTGGACTAGGAGGTTTCATTTTTCCATAAGGAAAGTAAGTTAGTTATTCTGCTTTTTCAGTCACATACCTTTTGGTGAACTTGACATCAATTTAGAGTGGTTCATTTATCTGAAAAGAAAGAGAAATAAGGCATCTGTTGTTATTAAATCTAGCAGAACAGCTTCATTTGAATGCTGACCTAGGTACTTCGATCCAAATACTATCCTTTGCTTTCTGAGCTGCAACAACTGTCTTTTACTTTTTGGACTTGATTTGTGACCTTTCCTGTACTTCACCCTGTAGAGCTGAAAGAAATGCTTATAAGAAATAGAAAGTGTCAGAGCTTACATGTCCTCCCTCCTTATCAATCTGCATGCTTCTGATTTCCAGAAAATGTCCAGAGCCTCTCTCATCTTTGGTTACTGAGAAGAATGTGATCTCCTCATGTCTGAAACTGTATCTGGAAGGATGCCACTGCATGACTTTCGGGTATGTTTTCCTGGTGAGGAAACCAAGGCATCACAATATTAATTTCAATTACAAATGACATTGTTCCTTGACCTTTGCTAATCCACATAATTAAGCATGCAATATCTGTCTTAATTCTAATAGAATTGCTGGTCATATGGTGAAGATTTTTGTGATTCAGAGAATTAGTTCTTAGCTCTCTTACGGTGCTTTTGGGTGATCTTTGGCAAGTCACTTGCTTTAATATATTGGGTCCCTAACTTTGAAAAACAGGTTAAAGACAGTCTCCAAGGAATGATGTTTGCTGGATGTGTCATGAAAGAAGTAAGTTTAAGGAGAAATTTAAGGGGGCAACTTTGTTTTTCACCTGAAAGTTTCATATTTTTAAACCATGCTCTCCAAGCACAGAGGCTAGAAATTTGTTAGAAAAGAAAGTGGAAGTCTGTTTGATCATAAGATGATTCTAAAACCTAAAATTTTAAGGAAAGTATCTACAGTCATGAGATAGGAAATTCTTAAAATGTACTTTTAATTAGGATCTTTGCCTACTAAAGTCCTTGCAGAATAGTAGATTCTGCCTACCATTCTGTAACACACTAATGCTAGTTTTCTTTAAATATTGCATGCTATTATTCATTTTCGTTTTCTTTCATTTCAAACTTAGGAAACACTTTTTTTTTGTTCTTTTTTTAACTTAGTCTTATTCACCACATATTTATATTTTTCTACCTGTCTGTAATGATATTCAAACTGAACAGATACACTTCTTTCTGCATCCTTTTTTTACTTTAAAAAAAATTCTACAGGAGTTCAGATTACTTCAGATTCCTTCAATATACTACTGGTGTGCCTTATAAATAAAGTCAGTAAGGACTTTAATTACTATATTCTGCAAAATTTACTAAATATAATTTCATACTTTTGTTTTGATTTGAACTTAACAAAGTAGTATAAACTAGGCAGTAGATTATGCTGTAAAACAAAAGTAATTTTCCAAGAAAAGTATCCAAATTTTCCAAGAAAGTAGGCAAGTATCTGTCACTATTTGTATATATAAATATTAGTTGTATGTAGACTTGGCAATGTGGGATTGTGCAGGTTATCTGTAGTAACTTATAGCCCTTTTCTGAAAATGTATCCCTTCAAATATACAATACAGCAAGTAGAATAGGAGAAGAAGTTTAAAAAGTAATAGAAAAGTCATGAGGAGACTGTTGTTCCTGTCAACTAGGTGCAGTTAGTAACTCAGTGCTAGAAACTCCACAGATAAAATGTTATTGACGAAAATGCTCAAAATAAATATGAATTAAGTGCTAAAAGTGATTGCACTTTCGGGGAGAAAAAAAAGTAAAGATCAATCAATTAGGAGTTCTTAACTGTATTAGATTTCAATCATGGAACTACAAAAGGTGTGATGACAGACAATTCTTTTTAGAACATTGAGGTTGTTCCAGTAACCCTGTGTTTCTTATAATAGTATTCCTGAGATAATGATGGTGTTAAGGTGATCCAAAATCTATCTGGATTCAAAAAAGAACTTTCCAGTGGTCTCAAAGTCTCCTAGATCAGGATCATTGACTACAAAGTACAAACGAAACTGAGTCAAATAATCTGTCCTTGCATAGAATTCATAGAATTAAAAAGAAAATAGATAAACAAGGTAAACAAAGGGAACAACCATCATACTTGTTCATTTTAAATAATGTTGCAGACAGGCAGAATCTCACAGGGTAACTAATAATTACGTAAAAGGATATTGTGAATTATTTTTTGTAAGAAAGGAAACTGCTCATTGAGTATTACTGTTTGTACGACTGTGTACCCTTCCCCTATTATTCTGAAAAATTGCTACCTCTAGTAATTGCATGTAATTGCAGGTTCCTGAGTAGCTGTCACGTTAGTAAACTTGAATGAGGAAAAAGATAACATATATGGCTTTTTTAAAATAGAAAATAAAATAAGCATAGTTGCTGTGGTGTAGGATGCATCAAGTTTTGGGCTTGTTAGTTTTGACCATGTATGTTTAATCATGTGTCCTCACATTTTCATTTTGAGTATAACAGTGATGTTTAAAGCAGTATTCAAATGGGTGGTACTTATAGTGGAAACCAATAGCTGGTTAAAACCAGATTGAAATCTTTTTTTGGATCAAAAAAGCAGAAAGTCTGGTATATACATGATAATTTCACATACAGGGATATAAATGTCTCTAAATATCAGGTTACCTATTTATGGCATGCTTTACTTCCATAGTTTAGAGAAGAGTCTTGGGATACTCATACACAGTTGGATGGTTCTGGTTCAACTTAAGAATGGCAACAAAGCCCTTTAAAAAGGAAATGGATTTGCAAATGCTGTGGATAGTGTATATAGTATTTTTATATTTCATATTTAAAGTGTTTTAAAAGTTAAGGCTAAAATTCTTGTCTAGAAAACCAAATTTTGGGCCTTCATCATAATGAGCAATTTTTTTTTATTTCAAATGTGCAAAACCCATAAAAGAATGTCTCCCCTTCCATTTGTAAGAGGATTTTCACTCTTCCAACATCAGGTGGTGGGGACCAAGTGGATATTTCAGTGTATATTCCTGTACAGTGTCAACTTCAAGCTTAGCTTTGCCTTGTTCAGAAACTAGGAAAGATTAATCTTAGGTCTGTGGCCTAAGAGGAGTTTCCTGCAGTAGAGGAACCATTGGTAATTTGGTGTTTTAGGGCCAACATTGGCTACTAGTGTAGCAGTAAAGAGGGGAGCAAGGGAGGGTATTCTCGCTCTTCTTACTGCCAAAATGCTACAGGTAAAAGGAAAGAAATTATCTGTGTCAATAAAGACACCAGGGGAAAATCTCTGATTAAATGAGTTGTCCTTCAGCAGCACTGAAAGATGTCTTTCGTCAAGAACATAGCCTGTTTGTGTGCCTCCCTCCCCCTCTGTCTTCTCTTGCAGTATGCAAATATTTTCTTTTTTTTTTTTTCTTTTTTTTTCCCCTTTCTTGCACAGCTTGATATGTGATTGGTTCTCTCTTTCAACACAAATGACTGTAGATAGATTTTTGCTATTTAAATTCAGTATCTACACCTTGGTTCTCAAACACAGGGGGAAAACAATATAGTTCTGCCTGTAGGAGGTTGAATTTGTAAATATATATTAGTTTGGAAATACAATGAGAGATAATAAAATATTCAAAAAGCAGCCTACTCTTGTGGGGTATTATTCTGCACAGCCAGGGAGCAGATTAATGACACCACACAGAAAAACATAAGATATGCACAATAAAATATGGATTGGGGTAGTAATGTGGGAACTAAAATTCCAGTCCTGGCAGCCTGTGAAACACATGTGTTTTAACAAAGTTTATCAGCTTTAAATAGCAACATTTAAAAGCAGTTGTTATTTAGTTGGGAGATGTGAAATTTTCTATCCCAAGCAGCTAACCACCAGCCACAAGAATTGTTTCCTATTCAGGTGTGAGTGGTATTGTTCTCCTGAAAAAGATTTAGAGCCAATAAGTCCATCTTGGGTGAATTTTGAAGCTGTGTTTGGTTTGTTTTTTTTTTTTTCAGGAAAGTGTTCTAGGAAACATACTGTCAAGGGGCTGTGCATATAGGAATGAGGTTGTTATATTTGTCTTCATTTCAATTTCATTTTATACTTCAGACCTAAGCTGCAGTCTTGAAGTGCCTTCATGTAGGAGGATGTAGGAAAAAAGCATCAGAAGGGGAGTTAGTTCCACTGGTCCCTGGCTATGTGCCTCGGATGCTGCACTATGAACCTGTGGGTTCTCCACTTCTGTTTGCTAGTTGACTACTGACCTTTCTGACCGCAACCTATTGTCTTAGATTCATGCAGGACAATTTCCAGTATATTTATAAAGGTGGGAAGTATGGTGTCAAATGTTAAATAAATACTCTTTAAGTTTGGATGAAATCTGTCATCAGCTGCTCTCCAAAGTCTTCAGCCCAGTTTGCATTTTAACATTATAGACAGTCAGATGTGGCATTTGCAGTAATATTTTGCAAACACATGTCTTCTTTAGGCAATGCTAATAGTGCTACTTGTAGTGAAGCTTGTTTGAAATTAGAAAATACTTAACTGCTGCTGACAACTTTCACAAAATTCAATAGCTTGGTTTGAAAACTTCCCATCAGATATCCAGTTTTATCAGCCAAAGAGGGTGTGCTGCTTTGGGAACAAGGGGCAAGAGAGTGATCTTTGCAAATAGTGAAAAAACACAATCCTGACCTTAAAAAATTGTCTGAGTCCAAGATGCTTATCCAGGATGAGAAATTTGAAGGGGAGAATAATGTTTTGTTTTAGTGACCTGCTCTTTATTTATCACTGTGGACAGTCACTAAGATCTGGCAAGTGTAGATGCATGTGTGAAACCTGCTTATTTTGCGGAGCCAGGCAGGGGCTTCCATTTAATATTACCTGGATTTGCACTTCCTTTGTAATTTCAGTTCTGGAGTGCTGAGGGCCAGGCAGTGTTGGTGTCTGAATGCTTGTACCCAGACAGCAGGAGCAAGGGAGGATATTTTTCTTGCACTTGAAATAATACATCTCTTCTCCCCCTACCTGACCTGGGCCGGAAGCAGCACGTTGCAAGAGTAATAGCCTGGGATGCAGATGGGAGAGCTAGGAAAAAAATATGTACATATTCATTAGCTGTTGGAATTATGGTTGTACACACAAACCTGTGTTTGATAGTCCCCATTTTAAGTTTTCAACTTAATGTAAGGCTTTTTAATGCTCAATCTCTTTAAATGTATTTATAAATGTGTATGTATGGGCATACATGCAAACATACAAATGAACAGACAAAACATAATTAACTTGATTTAATAAGAGGAAGGGAGTGTTATATACAGTGTTAGAGCTGGATAATGAATATTCATAAACTTTATCTTTCTGGTTTTTGTAAGTGAGCAGCTGTATTGAACATTATAATCATGAAACATGAGTTTAGCTGATGTATTTTTCAATTTCTAGATTTTGAAACTTTGTATTGCCACTTTTAAACAATTTTAAAATGTTTTATTTGGGGAAAACCTTTTAATTTTAGCCTCATGTTATCAGCCTTCTAAGTCTCACAAAATGATAACATATTTCAAAGCTTAAATCCAAGCGCTTTTTTTACAATCCTTTTGAAATTGTTTCTTCTGTTCTCATTGACTTGCCTTTCTCTTCTTTCTTCTGAATACATTTCCTCTGTGCTGCTGTATCAAAGAATTCTTTTTCTTTTTGCTGATTGTTTATACATTTGAAGGCTTTTAAAGAGGAAGCAAGAGCCCTGTATGTGTAATTGAAAGCCCATCCATGGACTTCTGCTTTTGAACCTGGGTTCTACAAATGTGTAGATGTAAGCTGTTTTCCTCACCCCAAGTAACAATAATAAGATGAAAATGAGACTGGGTTAATTAGTAATTGGTACATGTGGATTTAAAACTTGGATTGTCTAGTGCATGGTTTCTGGATAATTTTTGGGAGCTCTGAATGTATATGCTTGCCTTGAACTGTAGCATAAATATAATCCTTTCCTTAAGATATTACTGCAAACAGCAGTTAAATCAGACAGTGATAAATCTTCCAGAGCTGCTCAAAAGTGGTCTGTAGCATCAGGATGAGATTGTTGTGTTGGTAGGCATTACATATCTAACTCCCACTGAATGAGTGTCTTTTAGAGTGTCTTTTAAAGTGTTTGGTGTTGGACTGCCCCAAATCATTGGTGACTTCCACAGCCCTTGAATGGAGAATAAATTAATGAACAGAAGAACAACTTATTAAGGGGAGCTGAAATGGAAATGAAACAGATGTTTGCAGAGCAATAAAATATCCCATGAGCTGTGTATCCTTCTGAGGCAAATCTATATAGATGATATAAATTACTTTAACTTGATTGTAGTCTGTTTTAACTGAATCAAACTACGCTGTCTTACATTGGCTGATGATCTGAACCAGTCTTTTTAATTTTCAGTTTACGTTTTTGTCATGTTTGTGGTGATGATCTGTGTGGATCTGGAAAAGAAACTGAAGTATTTCTGGAAAGCAAACTAGGAAATTATGTATAATAATAACTTTTATTACTACTTTTATTATGTTTCTACAGCATAATAATGAACCAAAAGTGTTGGTGTAATATAATGGTAAATTATGATAAGCTGTCTTTAGAAAATACTGGCAGTTACTCATATCTGTAACATAACTAGAAGTATCTGGAAATTGCTATATAAAAAGATTTGTCTTGATTGCAAACTAAATATTGACATCCTCCCGTGGACAAGATCCTCCACTAATTTCAGCTATCCCATTTTACCTCACCTAATGATATGAAGCGGTCACATTATAAAACACCTTTCTGTTGTTACTGGGAATCTTCCTGACATGTGCACAGTTTTAATAATATCTCCTCATCATTTGATTTCACGCACACCTATACAAACTCATTGTCTCAATATTGTGCTTATAGAAGCAGTTGTGCAAAGTCATTGTATTGGGTACTATTGCAAGGAAAAAAAATCAGTAGCAATTCTGTTTGCTTAATGTCCTGTTTACATAGTGTTAGCCGCACAGTTCTGCAGGCTCAAGTGCAGCAGAAATGAGTTCTTGGAATTAGATAAAATAGCCAAAGTAGCTAAAGATCCTTGTAATCTCTGTGGCAGGATAGCTTTTTTTTCTTTTTTTTTTTTTTTTTTTTTTTGAGTAAGAAGGTGCCTTTTTTATATTTCATACCATTTTTTTCCAGATCAGAGCTATCTCCTCTTTTAGCAAACTGAAATCAGATTTAATACTACTGAAACTACTTCTGCTCTGCTGACAACACCCAGAGTTTATAACAGCAAATATAGATCTGTTATTAAAAAATTTCCTGTTTTACTGGGGAAAGCTGCTAGTTGTTTCATCAGTAATTCCACAGATATAAAATTGTCACCAAAAGCAGCTGCTACTTCTGAGAGAGGGGAAAAAAAATGAGAATTTCAAGGGAAAGAGCTTTCTTGGGAACTGGATCTACATGTTTAGAGCAGAATTCCTTGAAGATGAGCACAGTTCTGTCTGCAAATATTGAGACAAGAAACATCATCAAGACAGTTGCTTACTTACTTCATCTACAACCACATGAAAAATGACAAATGGTAAAAACAGATTGACTAATTATATATTAGTTCTGTGAACCACCTGCCTAACTGTTTGCAGAACTGAAGATAAGGTCAATGCTGCAATTACTTTGCTTATGTGTATGTACCAGTTTTTAGGATTCAAGCAATAGCAAATGTGTGTCATCAAAGGTGATCACCTGAGCAAAATTATTCCATAGAGCAATCTGTTTAGAAAAAAAAAGAAAAGAGAGCATAAACTTGGTAGCTAATGAAAAATAAGCCACAGTTAGTACAGTGATGCTGTAATGGAGATAATAGTAATGATTTAGAGATAAAATCAGTAAGAGAATCAGGCTCCTGGATTTTATGAAGACTGTCTTGTATAGTTTTTAACTGAGTCAGAAAGGCTATTTCTGTAAAGTATCTATGGATAGGTATTTATAAAGTATTCTTCATAATAGTCAAGGATTAACTGACCTAAATTTTTACTATTATCAAGTCTATAAAAATTTTACTTGTATTTTAAAATAGTTCAGATTTATCCAGGTAACTTTGGCAATCTTTGATAGAGGTGCCAATGCACCCTCGTTTGTGTTTGGGTTGGTGTTTGAGATGCTTCTGCATTCTTTCTTTCCACCTGTTCCTTTTAGGCTCTCAATTTCTTTGCCTTTTGTTCATATACCAACAGTGAGCTATGATGGAGAGAGCTACAGCTCATATGAAATAAATCGAACAGCTCTACTACTTGCAGATTGTAAAATGAGAAAATCTCAATGCCATAGCATATAAGACTGGCCCAAATGGAAGCCCTGCTGGGCAACATATACATTTTTATGGCTTATTGTTCGCCTCCTTTGTTCTATACACAAATGCATAGAAGAAGAAGACAGGATTAAAAGATTAGTTATGTCAGTTCCTCTTGGTTCCTCTATTTTGCTGCTGTTTTATTAAATCAAGCTACTGACCAAACATCTAGTTTCACCTTCCTGGGAAGGGTGTTTCTCTATGCCTACAATTGATTTTCACACTTTAATCAAAGGCTGTTCAAATCTTTCAATAGAAAACTCAGGTATGTTTCACAGACTTAAAAAAAAGAAAGAATAAAATGAGAAACTTTTACATTGTGGTGCAACACAGCCAACTTGTTTAATATACATATCTGTACACTATTGTACACTAGAAAAGCCTTTTTCCCCACAGGTGTTTTGAGAGAAGACTGCCAAAAGTTATCTCTTCACAGGATATTCTGATTTGTAGGGGACCCACATGGATCATCGAGTTCAACTCCGAATTAATTACTTATTTATATAAGCCTATCTTGTAGCATGATACACCAAAGCAAAAGTAAAGGCAAAGCATAATATAATCCAAGCAGAAATAGTGTATTGGCTGAGCTGTCACACTCGCATTCAGTGATGGAAGCACACAGTGTTGTGGCTATCCTGGAAATATACCCTGAAATACATTTGGCAATGTGTGTAAGAACTCTTTCATTTTGGTAGGATGGATAAAACAGTAATCCCTGGAACAGTGGATTTACAGTGTTTTACCATCAGATTTTAGCCAGAGTAACACTGACATAATATAATGTAATGGAAGACCTGGAACATCATTATGCATGAATGCAGGGGTTTTATGGATGTAGATGGTACTCAGAAAGCTTACTTTTGAGATTCTGAGGTCGCTAAAAATGTGTCCCATTTCAATTTTAATCTTTTAGAAGTTTACTAACTCACATCATCTATTGTAAGGCTTTGATCTTGTAAGTGCTGGCACTGTGCACAGCAGGAGCATTTGATTTAGGGTAAGTGCATACAGTGACTGACACAAAACTCAGATGAAATTAAACAAGCAGCTGAGGGCTCTGTATTATTAGAAATCTTGAGCTTCTTGTATACCTCTCCTCTCAGCAATATTAGGTAGGAAATGAATATAGAGTGTGAACAGGGAGAGGGCTATATAATTATGTAAGCTCAGCCTTCAGCTGACAAAGGAGATGCCTGCTTACGTACTTTCTGTTTGCAGTGTTTTTTCCTGAATACCGCACTGCTTTTCTTACCTTATCTGCTTTGCTCATCACCTTTTAACTTAACATCCCACTGTCTATTCCTGCATGGTATAAGAGTGATTTCTAGCTAGTGATTTCTGACTGCTTTCTTCCTCCCTTATGGAACAATTGTTTGTCTTGGTCATACCACTTAATGTGCCCTAGCATTCACAAAGGTAAAGCAATTAATTCAAAGACCCAAGCACATGTGCTGCACTAGAAAAGATGCTATTATTTGCAATCACTTCATTTGCTGAAACTAGAAATTCAAATCTCCACAAAACTCTCCCTCAAATAGTATTTACAGACCTTTATGTGTAGCTTATTCTGTCATTTTAAATGGTATATCTGCATTCAGTGGACAAACTACCTTTTTGTGAATTCAGCAGCAGTACTTGTCATCCTAAAGAAAATTACTCAAAGGACTACAGTATGATAGTAATTTATCAGCAGTGTTACTGTATGGGATTGCAAATTGTCTTCTATCTTCCTACCACAAAAATGTCTGCTTTGCTTTCTCATTATTTTGTCCCTTTGCTTATAGGTAGGAATGGTAGGGAATTAGGATATTTTACTCATAGCTACTGATGATTGTTATTTTTATTCACAAAAGGCAAGGACTGGGAAGTTATTAAACTTATTTTCTTGAGTGAAAAAGATAATCATCACTTCATCATTTTTTGTGACTAAGATTCTCCATTTGCTTCACAGAATTACTGTAGTTAAAGGAGAGCTGTGTTTTGCGGCTTAAATTGGTATGACAGTTAAAGAGATTCAGATCAACGGCTGCTGATATAGATATGATATGTTTAGTGCTATTTTATTCTCATGGAAATGAGTTATTTTTCTGTACAGTGCCCAAACATAAGATAAACATAATTCCATACTGACATAAGAATAGCTGTTCATTACTATAATGTTCTAAGGAAAAGTACTTTGTCTCTTTGCAGTGGCATATGGCTGGAGCTTTAGGATACAAAAGTACAGCTCTTGAATAGCTTGTACTAAATGAGCTTTTTCAGCTGCTATTTGCAGTATTGTGAATAATCTTGTAGTATGAATAGAAATACCGCTCTGCCATAAAAGTCATTAGCTAATGCTTCTCATATATTAACATTTACATAACAGAATTACATCAAAATCTTTGGCTTAGGCACTCCATTAAATAACTTGATTCTAGTTGTCATTCCATGTAGTCTGGCTTTCATTCAATCCTGTTTACAAAAATGGTCATTTGGACACCAATCCGATTAACATGTCATATGAAGTACCTACTAAATATCACTAACAGTGATATTTAAATCATGAGCCACTTTGTACATCAAACCGTCCAAATGAGCATAGTGCATTTGACCATGCATTGTCTGAATTCTTAAATTCTCTTCTTAGTGTTCTATTTTCTCAAAATTGGCAGGTGCCAGCAAAACATGCACAACAAAAAGCAACGGCTCCCAACCCTTAGCTGTTCACAAATCCATTATACAAAATTCTATTTTTGCTAAGCTTTACAGTACAATGCCTTTATTTTTTTTTCATGTTAAAATTTCTTCTAGCTTACTTAATTTTTCAGTTTTAAACTACTATATGTTGCTTCCTTCCTTCTTTGTTTTGTGCATGCATTTTTGAACTCTCCAGTGTATCACCTGATGTGAGCAAGTTTTTGTTTCCCTTTGCTTACCATCTTTTTTGCTCTTTTAAGGCTTTCTCTTAGTCTGGCATAGCAAAAATGAGGGAAAAGTAATACCATACTGGAAATGAATTCATAATTCAAAAGAAAATTCAGAGAATAAGTCAAATTATGCCATCATACTGAAAACTTATGAGATTTAGATGCTCATATTTACACATTTAAGATCCAGTTAATGAAAGTCATTCAAATAAACCAGGGGGATTACTCCCATGATTAAATCCTTATCAACATGGATGAAAGATCAGTAGGGCATAACTGGACCACGAGTTTGTTATGGTTGAAGCATTTTATGGAATGCACCAACAACTGATGTTTAAATGAAAAATGAGTGACTACAGTGACCACTGTCCTAAAAAAAAGGTAAGAAAAGTGGGTTGGTTTTTGTTTGCATTTGATTTTCGTTCGTTCATTTGTTTGTTTTGGGGGTTTTGTTTGTTTGGTTGGTTTTGTTTGTTTGCTTGTTTTTTGCAAGAAGACAAAGTGCCCCCAGACCACATTTTATAAGAAACAAATTTGTAATTGTACTGTATAATTGCATTTACAAATTAAGGAAATTATGCAGAGTACTTTTACTTAGGGACAATGAAGAAATATCCCTGATTTCTCTGCCATCACAAGAAGTCCATCTCAGTAAGATTTTGACATGACCTATTGCTGCAGTGTCTGTTGTTTGGATAATGTATTTCAGATGAATTCTTTGAATTTCTACTGATATTTTCCTTTTGTCAAGCTTTTGCAAATTAAAAGAGTAATTTCTTTTGTGCCAGAAAAAGGCACCAATAAAATTTATGTAATAATGATAGGGCCAGAGACCACATTCTTCCTTTGTCACATGAACAATTGGCTTGTGAAAGAATTCTAGTGTTCCAGTCATCAATGGCCATGTTTGAGAGGTATTTATGGTTTGCAAGATAAAAGTGATTGGGTAAAGGACCCAAGCATATTTTCATCTTAGTCTAAACAAGTGATCCATAAATGGTCTGTGTTTTACTTGGAATCTGTTGACTAAATCTATAAATATTACACGGATTATCTCAGTATAATAAATGAGTAATAAATAATATAAGTAGAATGTTGTAAGTATCAGACACATCATGAGGTCAAGCCACTTCAAGAATTCTTAGATGCTCATAGAGCAACTTTTGCTTGCCTTACTTTTTTTTCAATGTAGAAAAGGCAGAAAAAGTAATGCTTAGAACTTAATTTCTGAATGTCTTGCTTATTTGACAAAAGATTAGCACTGTTGAGGGCCATGGATTTACTCTTTCCTTTTTTTTTCCACCTATGCTGGTTTAGGAGCACTGAATGCCTCCGCTATGTACATGCAAGCATTTGTCTAGGTAGGGATGCTCCATCAGATTAGTTTGCTTTATGTTTTGCTCAGCAGCATATGATAGAAAGCGTATTGATGCTGCTTTGCCAAGTTTACTCAGGTGTCTAGGGTTTTCGGACAGCACTGCAGTTGTTTAAATTAGCTATGAAATGTTCCAGATAAATGTGCTTGTACATGGTGCTCTTGTCCTCCACTACAGATATGGGAATTTTTACTGCTGTACATTGTGGGATGTCAATGCTACTTGAGAAGTATGGTCCAGCTTAACTGTCCTGGTCCTGGCTGGGATAGATTTGATTTTTCCTAGTAGCTGGTGCAGTGCTGTATTTTGGCTTTAGTCTGATAACAATAATACACTGATGTTTTTGTTGTTGCTAAGTAGTACTCTAAGTCAAGGGCTTTTCAGTCTCTCCTGCTCTGCCAGTGAGGAGAGGCACAAGAAGCCAAGAGGGAGCAGAGACAGGACACCTGACGCAAACTGGGCAAAGAAATATTCCATATCACAGAGCATTATGCTCCATATAGCAACAGGGGGGAGTTGGCTGGGTGTGTCTGATCACTGCTCAGGGACAGGCTGGACATTGGTCGATGTGTGTTGAGCAACTGTATTGTGCATCAGTTGTCTTTCTTGGGGCTTCTTCCTCTGTCTCTTATGTTTGCTTTTGTTGTTATTATATATTACATTGTTACTATATTTTACTTTATGTCAATTATTAAACTGTTCTTATCTCAGTCTATGGATTTTACCATTTTTCTGACTCTCTTCCCCTTTCCACCAGCCAGGGGGAAGTGAGCAAGTGGTTGCATGGTACTTAGTTGCTGACTGGGCTTAAACCATGGCATTAACAAACATTTACGATTCCATTTAACATCACGCAATTCTCTGTGTTTTGGAGCAGTTGGAACCTGCTGTAGAGCGTCAACCTTTTTTAGCATGTGGAATCTGCTGCAGAGCATGAACAACATAGTGTGCATGCAGCTGGAGTTAAACAATGGAACTGGTTTAGCTTGGCACTTAGTCTGACTTTGCAGAGATGCATCTACAACATAGGATGTGTCTGAAGATGGGATTTAACAGATTTTTTGCAGTTTCTGGAGCAACATTTTGGGGCTTCACTCGCATGACAAAATGGTAATGCAAAGTTGAGGAGCTAGCAATGGCATCAGAACACCAGGATTCAAAAGACTGCTTTTCTGTGATTGCTGTTAGGCCCACAGGTGCTTTCCCACTACAATAAGAACATTGCTGGGGGAAAAAAAAGTTGGTTTGTTTTTTCTTCACTGTTGCAAGACATGGTTGATCAAACTGGAAGATTAGCTGTTATCTAGGACTAAAGGAGCAGAATGACAATTCTCTAGGAACTCCTGTGCTGTCAGGAACAAGAAAGAAGATTTTGTTCTTCTGTTATTGCACCTTGTCACTCTCATATAGTCAACTTACCCTCTTGCTGTTTGAAGTCTTCCAATGGATGTTTGGACAAGAGAAAAGAGCTGTTTAATTATACCATAAGTGGTTGCAGAATGAAGGGAAAATGTTTATTTAGAAGACTGAAGGGTACATGGTAGTGCTTTGTGACAAGTCTGAGTGGTTCTCAACAAATGGAGTTCTTCTTCTTCCAGGAAGAGTTATGTGCAATACATGATCTTTCACTTCAACAGACTGTGGTGTGGGCATTGCAGGGTGGGGAAAAAAAAGTACCGCTATTCTAATATAATATTTCTAATTACAAAATCTTCAAGATTTCCCTCTGACACTGACATTTAATTCAGGATTTTAAAGACTTACAGGCATTACAGTAATGACAAGTCTACTTAATATGTACCAATGGAAACTGCAGTTTTCTCTATTTTTTTTTCTTACTGAGCTCATACCATCCCAATTTTTCTTTTAAAACTGTTAGAAAAAGTGGTCCACATATATTTTTTTCATAGCACATACATTTCTGTATTCATTTGTTTATTAGTTCTTCCTCATGTGAAAACTAGATAAACCTGATTCCAGTAATGCTTTAAAATAAAGCTATTAGTCTAGTGAGGGAAGTTGGGTGCAGCTTTCTCAGAGCTAGCATATTGTGTTGCTTGTGATTTATAATACTGTGTATTGTAAAAAGACAGAATAATGATTTCATGCAAACAAGACACCAGTGCATAACTGCCTACTCTAAGACTGAAGTAGTTTATGCTTTTCTGCCCAGTTCATTTTGTCTTAGTCACAAAATAGTATAAACAACTCTAGCCAGGGCTATAAACTGTGTAGAGTTGAACTGTTGTGGGCAGTAGAGTTATCAGTTCCAAGCCTTAAACAGTAAAACAGTTTTCAGTTCCTAAGGGTCTACCATATTTTTAGTTAGGACTAAAATATTACAGTTGCCTGAGGAAGAAGCTTTAGTCAGAAAAATATTTGAGGTAGGCAAAAGCCATATTTAAATTTTACTAGAAAATGAGAATTCTGCACCAGTTGTCGGAAGGTATAACATGGGAAGTCTGCTTAAACAGTGTCTCTAGGTGGGCCACTGGAAGCGTTTACTAGAATCTGTGATACCTGCCAGACTGAGCATATGGGCTGGAAATTCTAGTGCACAGTGCAGCAGGGTGAATTTTTGCCATTCCTCATCTGGGACTCCAAGAGGAAAGGTGAATTTAAAAGTTCTCTAACTAATGAAACTACTTATTAGTATCTTCTCTAAGATGTTTGGAAGAGTTGTACAGTTGACAGATACACCTGTCCACTGAAATGGGTAACTGAGGGATTCACTTTGTTTTGAACAGACTGTCAGCCAAGTCTGAGGTGCTAATCCTTCCAGACTTTCAAAAGGCATTGCAACTTCTGCTCTACATGAGCAGCCACCAAGTGAAGCCTGATCACTGGCTAATGGAAGGGGAATCTCTGCATTTAGTAACACTTTGCTGCTTCTAATTAATGTCATCTTTCCCTTGTCTAGACCATACTTGCTCATACCAGCAAGAAAGTCTAAAAGAAAATGCTGTCTATTGAGAAGAAATTGCAGCTATGCAGATAAATGTTGGAGCAGGTGACCTTTCAGGGTCCTTTCTGACCTGGGCTGTTTGCTGATTCTGTAAACAAGGGACAGGTAAATGCAAGATATGTGCACAAATGCTGGGAGATGGGGAACTGCACTGTCCTGCAGGAGGAGGTCTATTGCACTGACTAGTGTACTTGTGCTACTGAATCAGAAGGGTGCCATTCTCTTAGACGCTTTGCTTAAGATGATATTGCTTCTTTATAGATGTAAGGAGGTTTTATACTGCATACAGCCTAATTATATTTTATAGTTAAATAAGAAGTGCTCAGGTTTCAATTTTTTGTGATTATTGTGAAGGATGGACAAACAATATTTTATAATGGGCAAGTATCTGCCTACTTCGGGAAGCAGGGAAAACACAAGCCAAATGTAAGAATGGGTAACAACATTTATACACAATTGTGATTCAGGGGATAGAGTCACAGACTGACTTCAAAGATTCCTGCTAGTCAACAGGACATTTGGAATGACTGAGATGAGAAGAAAGCGTTCCCTCTACATTACAAAACTCTGGCATTCTCTTTCAAACTGCTAATTAGGAAAAATAGATAGTGCCCACAGATGAAAGCACCATATCCGTCAGTCTTAGAAAGAAAGACACAATTGTAGCATACTTCATACTAAGCATCTAGATGTTTGTCCCTCACAATCTTGTTCGTGCATCTAGGAAACAGAATTCAGAAGTGTGAAAGGATAATTTCTCTAATCATAATGCAGAGTATATTTATTTGCAAATTTTAATTGATTAATTTCCATTTAAAAGATTGATATCCCCAACCATTTTGTGGGGTATTTTTATCTTAACACTCACAAATGCAAACTTATTTTACAGTCAAATGATATCGAATTCATGGTATCATAATATGTTGGACAATTACAATCATTATTTGAGGATACCTGTTAAAGTTAACAGACACATCAACTCTTGCTAAATTGGAACAGAGAGAAAGGCAGTTTGTAAAAAGTACAAATTAAAAAGACCTTCACACTCCTAAAACAAAGCTTGACCAAAAAATGAGTGCAGAACAGTGATGGCGGGGCAGGTAAGCACCTCTGATTTGTCAGCTGGATGCAGAGGAGGCAAGGAGTTTTCTTTCCTTCTAGTTAAGCATGATTTTTCTTTCTTTCTGTCAGGACGTTTGTCTAGGTTTTTAGCAGTGATGTGACTGCATTGTCAATTGTTCTGATGTTTGTAAATAATTAGTTGCATTTGCTGTCCTTTTAATTTGGCTCGACATAAGTACGATTTCAGGGGCATTTTATTGCTGCAAGGGTAGTGGTTTGGGCACTTTTCTAATGCTCTGATCCCCAAGACATTTCTTTGTGGCATGTAAAGAGTAGCTGATCATACCAGATCTCTGGGGGACTGTTTGATTTGGGAAAGAATAACACAGCTATGTGTGTGGAAGAAGTGTCTTCTGATGACCTGTAATAGCCACAAGAATGTGTTGTCATGTGGAAATGCAACACCTGGGTCCCCAGAGTGCAGGTGAGAGTTTGTGGCACAGGAGCAGAGAAGCATAAGGTGCTGCAGTTGTGAATACAATGAGTAGTGACAATTGTGTTAACTATGTGTGCTGGTGGCATATAAAAACGTGTGTTGCATTGCTTTTTTTTTAATGGTAGTTGCAGAAAGGATGCTCTAGATTGAAAGTATGCAGCAGGAGTCATGGCCAGAATTAATTTAGACTTTGCTAACTTCTAGTTTCTAAGTATATGCAGTTCATAAATTCTGTTTGAACTGTGCATATCTTTGCATCCAACTGCAAACTCCAGTTTGATAGTAAGGCTGAGTTCCTGTCCTTGTATTTTCTTCTTGGGCTAAAATATTTAGTGCAGGGCTAAGGCCTTTTGGAAAAGTGTAAGGGGAAACAAAGCAAAATGCAAAGCTGCAGTTTACCAAGCCTCAGACAAACTCTGAGTGTACAATACAGAGCTAATGGGATGTAGGGCAGATACAGCTGCATGACGAAGTGACAGGATTGCTCCTAAAGATGTGTAGAGTCAGTGTAAAAATATAAGAGCCAGATTAAGCAAGTGAAAAAGGACTGCTGTTTTACTGGGATGTTCTGGAATACCAGCCTGGTGAATGCAGTGTGGGAAGAGATTATGCAATACAGAGAGCATGATTTTTTTGGCATCATTTATACTCTGTGGGGGCTTACCCCTGAACAGCAGTAGCTGTCAGAAACCTTGTCATACAGCTGGTAAATTACTGAACATTTTAGTTGCACTGCATTCGGTTTCCTCTTCCAGGACCACTCCCATGTCCACTCAGCATATTGTGCATCAGTCAGCCCCTCTTATTTATATCATAATAATATATGATTATTTATATCAGCAAAGGATGATCAGAGGAATGGAGCACCTCCCATATAAAGACAGGCTGAGAAAGTCGGGGCTGTTCAGCCTGGAGAAGAGAAGGCTGTGGGGAGAACTCATAGCAGCCTTCCAGTATCTGAAGGGGGCCTATAGGGATGCTTGGAGGGATTCTTCATTAGGGACTGTAGTGATAGGCCAAGGGGTAACAGGTTAAAACTTAAACAGGGGAAGTTTAGATTGGATATAAGGAGGAAATTCTTTCCTGTTAGGGTGGTGAGGCACTGGAATGGGTTGCCCAGGAAGCTGTGAATGCTCCATCGCTGGCAGTGTTCAAGGCCAGGTTGGACAGAGCCTTGGATGACATGGTTTAAGGTGAGGTGTCCCTGCCCCTGGGGGGGGGTGCAGTTGGAACTAGATGATCTTAATATACTTTCCAACCCTAGCTATTCTATGGTTCTATGAAAGTTGTTTCTGCATCTGTGCAGTGAGTGAATAGCATAATGTGATGTATTCTAAAGTGCTCCCTTGTAATTTTATCACTATGCATGAAATCTCAGGAATAAGGAGGCCACTCTTTAATAAAAATTGCTATTACAAAATTCATTGAGCCCATCAAAGCCACTATCCAAAGCAGATTTTTGTGGAGAAGATCTCTTTTAATTCCCCGCTCAGCAGAGTCTCAAGTGAACTACCAGTATAGGAAACTAGCTGCTTAGAAGATGTTTTGCTCCAGACATTTTGTGTTACAGGCAGATGAATGGAAGACTGCATCAAAGAGATTCCTTTTTTTTTTAAGGTTCAGTGTTCAGGTGGAATATGAGTGCAACCAAAGCAAATGCTGTCAGCCTTACATTCATCTGAGGCACCTTTCCTCCCTCCCCTTGGGAGGCAGTGAGCTAAGAAAAAGGAATCTATAGAGTTGCATCTAAAATTCCCTAATTATATCAAGTGATATTTCTGGGGGGAATTAAAAACTGTAAGGCTAAAATGAGGCAGATTTTCTTTCTGTTCTCTTGTGCCTGTTTTAAGGTGTCTGCCAGACAATATTAACACATCATTTTGTATGCAAGAATTACTCCATTTTTAAGCTACAATAACATTTTCAATGATCAGTATTTCAAAATTTCAATTACAATACTTGAGATAGATTTTCTTCTTTATTTATTTATTTTTAAAATTAGGCACTTAATTGCATATGTGCACTGAGATCTCGTAGCAGCTTAAGGCATGTGGCAACCTAGCTGATCACCGATTTCATGCCTGCTTGGGTTTCTGCATGCATACTGCTATTTCTGACTTTAGTGATAGGAATTTGCATGATCTGAAGTTCATCTAGTACTCATTGTAGTAACAAATTAAGTTAGTAATGAATCCTCTTTTGTGAATAGTGAGACAGTGAGCTTCCTGAAAAACTCCGCCCAAACTCAAATTTCACACCAGCAGGTATATAATAAGGTTATGACTGCGCAGCTGTAGAAACTATATGTGCTGACTGGAGAGATTTTGCAGCTGATTGGCATTATGAAAGTGGCATATACTTTGGAGACACTTCAGAAAAAGAAAATGTATAAGGATGGTGTTCTCTACTTCTTGTTTCTCTTAAATCATATTTTCCTGGAAATACATCACTAAAAATTCTGCCATATGTTGTTGACCTAAAATTATTACCAACATTCATATAAAGTTAGAATGTTAATAAGCTATTTTTCCAAAGCAGCCTGCTTAAACAGAGCTGTGATCCTTATGAGAAGGATGTCTCACACATGATCTCTTAAAACAGCTATTGCTGTGATGTGGTTCTTTTGAGGCAATACTACATCTGCCATAAAAATTATGATAGCACAAACTTCAGTCTAAGAGAAAACGTAGGTGCAAAAGCGCCTGTTAATGTAGTATGCCATTTAACGGAGATATTAAGTAGTATTTTACTATCTGTATAGGACCAGACACCTGTCTGTGTTTTCACAGTAAAGCTGGTCTAATCTGTGTCTTTTTCTTCGCTACAGGACAGATTTTGGTGAGGAACCCCAGAGAGTACCAGACCTATTCTTCCTTGCCTGGCCTTTCTTTGATCTGCCCTAGTCTGCTTTCAGGACATGTGTTTTTATATTCTGGGAAATTATAGCTTTAATAGAAATCAGTGAATTAATATGGACATGTGAGAGAATGCAAGGCAAGGCAAAGAGAGCAGAAGCACACAACATTACCACTTGTGCAAGTGGGTCGCCTTTGCAGCTGAGTGGACTTTGTTCTGTCATGTTTTCCCAATGAACACTGAAGAGTAAGTTGTAACTGCGTATAACTTTCCCTTTGATGTCAAAGGACAAGAAGGCTAAATCACAGCTTAAGGCTTACAAGTCAAAATCATTGTTTTCATGAGAACCACATCCCTATTGTCTTGTAGTTACTATGGAATCAAGACTTTGTAGTGGAGGAGGTTTTGAGAAAGGAGAGTAAGTTAGATGTTGAGACTATTTCTGCTCTAGAGCACAACTCATGGTACATTAATATACCCCTTTAGAGTGCTAGTTTATCAATCAGAAAATTCCATCAGTTCAAGCCATTTTGTATGTGAATTACATTAATTACATTTGCTCTTGTATTGATTTTTTTTTTTTTAAATAATAATAATTCTTTACTTATGTCCTCAAATAAAGAACTCATTTTAAATGAGTTGTTGCCAGCCTAGGGTCTGGCCTTTATCCTCATTCCTTAACATTAGCCTGAAGGTTTAATTCAAGTTGTATTTAGTTGAATACTTTTGTAGTTCTTCATTTACATGTATGCCAACAAGCTTAAATGCACTGCAACCTTGGAAGACTTTCAAAGGAAGTAATAATTCCTCTGAAATAAGTCTTTTGAAGGCTTTATCTTGCTCTTTCTCTTTTTGTTAATCTTAGAGCCCCTTAGCATGTCAAAGCAATTTTTCTAATGTCACATCTTCTACACATTAGCATGAAAGAGCTTTAAAAGATGATTTGAGAAAGAATAAATGTTGAATGAGCATTTATTATAGAGCCGTTTATGCTACATTTGCATTTTGACTATGTTTTTGACGTGTAATGTTTGAAAAGCAGACTAATTCGAAAGTCAATAGTCCCTAAACAATGTATACTACAAGTCTGTTTACACTGAACTGTTTCCTTTGTGCATTAATTTACAAAAATAAGATTTCATTAGGCTTAAGCTGATTTGTTTATAGGGATGAGATTAAACTAGTCTCATTAGTCTTAATATTGAAATGGTATTCCCTTTAGAAATTTGGTAGTGATCAAATGTTCCTCTTTAAGTTATGTTCAAGGGAATAGGGAAAAACTCTTCAGTCAACTGATATCTGAGTTCTGATTCTTTCCAGTTCAATTGTTATGGAAATTAATTACTGAAGAATACCCAGGTCTGGAGTGAGAAAAATAATTTACTACCTTACTGCAAAGAAATTTAAACTTTTTTTTCTGTTTTGAAAACATGGCAGACTGAAATTGTCTGTGTGAAGTATCCAACAGACTGAAGTTGTGCATAATTTGATTGATTTTGTTCATCTCAGTGTGCAAAGACTGGCCAGGTAGCATTTGAAACATCATTAGCAGTAGTTGTATTCTGCTAGAGTGATACAACATGTATTATCCATGTGGATAGGTTGTCCAAGATACTCTGGACAAAATGCCTAAAAGTATTTTGGCTTTCAGGCACCACAGTATTTTATATGTGTAATTTTAAAAGTCCATGCTATTGTGGGATTTTTGGAAATACTTTGCAGAAAGCTTGCTAGGTACCAAAATTTAAAGGAAAGTAAGAAAAAAAGATCTTCCTTCCAATTTTACATTTCCCATGAAGTTACAGCTTTAGTAGAAGGATCAGAATATTAACAAAGAGGAAAAGAATAAGCAAGATTGATATCTGTAATGGTGGAGAAAACGATAAAAGGTAAAACCAAGGATTATATGAGCACTCAGCAGGCAGTAAAAGAAAGCTAGATGAGCTGTACCTTCAGACAGCCACCATACACGATGGGCAGGACTCTTGTTATAGCCCCTCAAGTCTATGATGTGATAGGAATTTAGGGAGCTATTGATCTTTTAACTCCAAAAGAGAAATTCCCTCTTCTCCATAGAGGTCCAGTAGACACGTTATTTGTCACAAATACTTTCTTTTAAAAATTGTTATGCATATTAGCATTAGTTAATATAATTTTTGAGAATTACTGATTTGGAAGGTTTTTTTGTTTTTTTGGTTTTGTTTGTTTGTTTTGTTTTTTTGTTTGTTTTAATGAACATAGCAGGCTTTGTCATAATAGCAGGATTATTATTATTATTTCTTAGATGGTATTTGTGTTGTAATTTCTAAATTTTCCTGTCACTGAGTTCTCAGTGTGGGAAAGACTCAGTGTCTGTATTGGTGCAATAACAAACGAAGGTGTCGGATAGAAAAGGAGGGAATGAGTATTTAACCACTGCGTAAATCCCATAAGGAATAATCTCTGACTGAAGTAATGCTGTAGTGAACCCACCTTTTCCTCATCTTCACTATAGATTCAACTGTTGTTTCCATTCAGAGAGGAATTGCATTCTCCCTCACCTAAAAACTTTAAAATACTGCTAATAAACCATCATTCTGATGTCAAGAAAGCGGTAATCATTTGCTAATGTGCGATTACACAAGCTGCCCCCCTTAAATAATCCTTTTTAAGTTCTCACAACACACAGGGTGCAAATATTGTGGCGCCAGGTCATAGGGATCAAAGGGCCCTGGTAGTGGCAAGGATTCTAAAGTGCCAATAATATCAGAAAAAGGGGAATCTGCAAAAATGAGCAACTTCTTGGTGGGTGTTCTTGGAAGGTGCCTTTTTCATTCCTCTCGAGTTATCTAGATTACTTTTTTTAAAAAAGCTCTGCTGAAATATATATTCTCAGAGCAGCACTTCACTGAAGAAGATTGAGGATACAACTGAAAATGTGGCTTAGTGTAGGTATGTAAACATTTTCAGGTACAGAAGAGGTGTCTGGACTATTTGATTAGGTGTTTATATGTATTTTCATCAGAGAGATATATATGCATGTGTGATATTGTGTGTGTTTGTGTTATGTGTTTAAAAATACATATATAGTTGCCAGAGGTATCTAAAGGTCTAAAGGTCTTGTAACAATTATTCTAATACTTGAAGCAACAATCTAATTGAGAGGGGATGTCTGAGAAGGTTTTAAGTTTGAAACATAACAGACCTTATGTAGACCCCCTGGCTCTTCAGATGGTATTTGCTGTAGGGGAGTACATAATGAACAAGGAAAAGATTTATACTTTCACTGTCATTCTTAGACACACACACTCATATACAGGTAAAGAAAAAGAAACTCTTTGTGAACTTTCTGAATAAGGTAAGAGTGTTCTCATAGAAGTAGGATTTTTAAAAGGGAATTGTTGAAAATGGCCTAAGAATAAAACTTTTGAACACTGTCTCCTTTTCTTCCTTGGTATCAATAAAAGCTCTAAAAGCTGTAGCCTTTAACCTTTTCAGGTCTTTCTATTCATTTTCTAAAGAGATTTACATGAGAGATGTTCTTTTTTTGTTTGAGTTATTTGATATAGGTGATGGTCATGTAAGTGCAAGGGCCTATCTTTCTCAGGATCTTAGACCTCAGCACTGAGCTAAAAGCTTGCTCTCAGCAGTGGATAGGAGATGACAGTACCACGTCCTCCTTCAAATGCTATTTCGCTGGAAGTTTTAGCATTTCAGGGCTAATGCTTTACTACTTGGGTGCCTCCAAATGCTAGCCTTCAGATAAAACTATAAGAGGTTGTATAGTACCCTGGGCAATCCTACGAGGACATCTTCTATTATGAAGTAGTTGCCTGGGGGCTGAACTTCATCAGTCGTGATATCTATAGTAGTCTGTGCCCCTTCTCTCTCAGATACATATATATATATATGTATATGCAAGTATACATATATATGTATATGCAACTAGCTTTTGCCCATGGATTTAGAGATGAGAACAGAAATATTCTTTAATTGAGAAGCTTCTAGGGAAAGACAAATTCTGAAGTGAGCATCCCGTTATCTGAGTAAATTCTTGCCCTGTGCATGCTTTTGGAAACCCACTCGATACTAAAATGAAGCAATTCAAGAATCAGATTCTTCTTCCATATATTAGAGACTTTTTGGCTTCTTTGCTGTGAATAAATAATAGACTAGTCAAATGCTGGCCTTCCTGAAGCTGATTAAAATAAAAACAGCCCCCCTGCAAAATAACCCTGAAACCAACAAAACCTAAAGCAACACAGACAACAAAACAAACAACCAAACCAAGCAAACAAAAACCTAAAACCAACACTCCCCAAACCATTCCATTTACTAGGTCTAGGATTTAATTTATTGGCCTTAATAGATATTTTTTTTCCAAATTCCAGCTAAATTATTTTCTCTGCTTGCTGCATACTTTTCTTGCAGCTTGATCATTTCTCTCTTTGTTGTCACTCAAGACTTGCTTTCCAAAATTTATTCTATGTTATTTCTTCTTTAGCAGGACAAATTATTAGGCTGTTAGAAGGAGCAGCTCAGTAAGTTCACCATGTTTCACAGTGTATTGAATAATGGCTGCCTTATGATATATTGTCCTCCTTACCACCCAGCTCCCACTTCTTTTATCAGTACTTGCCAAGTTTTTTGTTTGTGGTATTCTCTGGGGTAGTAGCATCAGAAACTACCCCTGCTGATTGGACAACAGCTACTACTGTAGTTTGTCAAGCTTGTTTTGAATACTGGGATAAGAACAGGTGGTTTCTGAACCTACCTGTGACAGGTGAGTAAAAATGTAGTCTCTTTTCTCCAGTTATCACCATCTGGCTCGGTTAGTACTTGGATGGGGTACCGCCAGGGAATCATCATCTGCTCTATTGAAAACCTTTTCTAAATAAATCTTGCATCACTAGAAATGTGGAGACTAGAAAGGCAACAGAACTTAATTTTCAGAAAGACAGGAACTGGGATCTGCAGCAGCCACCTCCTCTGACAACTGCCTTGTGTTCCCTCCTAAATCATGCAAACAGAGTCAGAGCTTAGTGTTTAGTAGAACCTTGGACTCTGTTTACCTATTTAGATATGAGCTTCAATATCTTACTTTATAAGGTAATGTCTGCAATTTCTTCACATTTGGATCACTTCAAGCCTTCTTAAATTATGACTTTTTAACTGTCTATTTTGTATGAACCTTGATGTTGCAGGTTCATTTAATCCAGCTCATCTACCCATGTACTCTTTTGATCTTTCCTGGCCTTCTCCCCTTTTTTGTTTTCCTCATGTAATCCTGCTTTCCTGATTTTACTTTTGTAAGTTCATTCACTTTCTTCAGAAAGATGCCTTTCAATACATATATATATTCAATAGTTAAATGTATGGTCCCATTCTGTAAACAGTCTGCTTTCTTTCATGCTACTTCTTAAAGTCATTTTGTCATTCTGTTGCTTCAAATACATTTTTACAAAGCTTAACACAAAAAATATAAATAATCCGCAATAAACACTGAACATCTTTATTTCTTATGAGCATAAAAAAATAGCATAAAATTAATTCTGCTCCTCTGAGATGGATTCTTAGGTGTTATGAATATACCCTTGGAAAAATATAATAATGACCATGGTCAGGTGAAAGTATTACTTCTATATTTTATATATTGTAATTTTTAAATTGTCACTCTTACAGCTTGTTTGCCAAAAAGAAATTCAGCTTTTGGATAACGAAACAGCTCTGTGTAAGACAGATACTATTGTATTACAGTATGCCTTCTACTTGGATTTAGAAGACTGAGAACAGTGCAGATAGATAGTCTGAAAGTTTATCAGGTGTTTATTTTAAAAGGAATCACAGACTTACTGAGCCTTTTTGTCATACAGATTTCTAAGTTACCACTTAGAATTAAGTTAATTCTTCTCCAGGCAGAAGTTTCTAGCTAAAACTTCTGCCTGGTTATATTTTTGCTAGGTGAGGGAATGGTAAGTACGATGTAGCAAAAGCTGACCTCAGATAATTGTGCTGTTACCTGAGATGCATTAAAAAAACCACCAAAGATTGCTTTGTCCAATTCCCTGAAAATGGAGAACCAGGAATGAAAAAAAAGAGATGCCCAAGAGATTTTGAACAGGTGATTACCTTTTGAGGTAAAGGTTAGGCGCTCATGGAGAAGGCAGAAGTCAGAATCAGTGAATTGCCTTGACACAGATCACTTATTTGTCAGACTGGTTTCTCATTGCTTCCGGCTCCCTGTAGGAGTTAAGTAACCTTAGAACCAAAGCTGATCTGCTTCTGTTGTTGTTCTGATGTTCTAGACCACGTTAAGGTAGTCACATGGAGAGCAATGTCTGAGGCTGATCTGTTGGTCAGCTATTGAACAGAATGTATAACCTGATCAGGTATTAATTAAAATACTAATTCACAAGGCAGTTTTGAAGTGAGATGAAATGGAATGTGATACACATAATTATATTCCAGTACCTCTAGTGACTGCAGTCTTTTGTTAACATGTCATCTGTTTTCATGTCTCTGGGGCCTGGTTAGTGAACTGTTACTTTGATACTTTTGCTGGTATAAACAAACCTTTTGCACTGAATAGCCATTTGTGTGCTTCCATGGAGAGAATATACACAATGCTGATATATATATCCAGTCCCCATGGCTCCTACATAGTCCCATAAATAGGCATTAAGCCCTATTTATGTCTGTTCATCCCTGTTCATTGACATGTGTCCTGGGTTTAGCAGTAGCAGTCAATTTTTCTCCTTCTTGGTAGCTGAAGCAGTGCTGTGTTTTGACTTTCAGCCTGGGAACAGTGCTGATAACACCGATGTTTTCAGTTGTTGCTAAGTGATGTTTACCGTGACCAAGGACTTTGTGAGGCTCATGCTCTGCCAGGGAGGAGGGGAAGCCGGGAGGAAGCAGAGACAGGACACCTGACCCAAGCTAGCCAAAGGGGTATTCCATACCACAGCACGTCATGCCCGAGGGGGTAACTGAGAGTTACACGGAAGGACACGGGGTCTTCTGGATTGGACTCGTTTTTCCGTGGGTGGTATTGTATTCTCTTCCCTTGTTATTTTCTCTTATCATTGTTGTTGTTAGTGGTGGTAGCAGTGGTGATTTGTGTTGTGTTGTGCTGGACTGTTCTTGTCTCAACCCGTGGGATTTGCATTCTTTCGATTCTCCTCCCCATCCCTCCGGGAGCAGGGAAGGGGAGAGCCCCCAGGGAGGGGAGGGACGCGGGCCTCTACTGCTTCCAGCCTGGCACCACTCACTGGGAGTGAGTGAACGATCTGTCTGGCTGGGTTTAAACCACGACAGCATAGAATATAAGAATGTGCTGGTCCTACTTTTTTTGCATGTTATAATTAGACTGAACAACTCCGAGTTTCAACACAGTGTAATGAAACTTATGTGTGAAATAGGGCTCCAGGGATGACTTTTTGTTGAACATGTGACATTGGCATTTGGAACTCTGAGGTGGGATACAGATGGGTTTCTGTGGAACAAGCTTGGTTTACCCTAGCTTAGTATCTGCTGCTGTTTTCAATCCAATTCAGTGTTCAGTGATTGAGCAAAACTCCAACTGACTTCAATTAAGAAGTTAGCCTGAGTATGCACTAGTTGTTGTAAGTAACATCAGAAGTTTCTTATGCATGTGGAGGTAAAACCTGTTTTCATATAGGACACTGGAACAAACCCATGAACTGTTCCCAGACTACTCAGGTCAAAGGTCCCCCGTAGCTCCCTGCCACCCAAGATGAGTATTGTTTTCGTCCTGGAGGTGGAGAATTCTGCAAGTACCAATAACTGGGACTTGTCTGTCCCATTAATAACCAGAAAAAAATTGCAAATATAAAGGGGAACTGGTAGTGATCCTACTTTTAAAGCATTAAATATTCTGTAGCATAAGAGTACTAAGTCAGACTTCAGTAAAGCATTTGAAATTAGGACCTCTTTAAAAAAGTACAGCAGTTGGAAGAAAAAAAAAGCTTCAAAGCTGCTTTTGCTCCCCCTTGGAAACCTGCTGGTGTTAGGATAAAATGAATAGAGAAAAGAGAAAGGTTTGCCTTCTAATAAAGCATCTGTTGCCCACTTTGAACATTTCTTACTTCTTTGTGAGTGTGTCTCTTCAGTTATGGCTGCTACTGACAATGAAGAACAGAGGTATAGAAAAAGACAATACCTGTTATATAGCCAATATTTTTGATTTCATGTCACTTTGAACAGAATCTTCATTTGACCACATGCTGTGTCAAAAAGGAATTTCTTTGTTACCTAATCCAAAGATGCCGTAAGATGCTCAAAAAAGTAAACTGCAGGAATCTGTTCAATAAGAAAGATAAAAACAAACCTTACAATTCTTTCAGTGCACTGCGTTCACTTTTAACTTCAGCCTATTTTGGCATGCTACATAAAAACTGAATTCAAATGACTCATGCCTTTTTTTCCTCTCTTTCTTTTAATGTTATTAATTCTGGTTGTGGACTATAGATTTCCTTCGTCTTGGAAATAAAAGGCAATAAAATAAACATCTTCACATAAATTCAAAACGCGAGAAGGACTAAGGGATGCACATGCTTCACTGGATTGTTTAGAAACCTGTGGCCAGTTACTGCTGCCACTGAATTTTAGCTGCTGTAACATGGCTTTTTGAGGGCTCCCATCCTCAAAAGCTGTGCAGTATTTCACAGCAGGAGAGTCTTAGGTTTGGCTGAGGTCCTCACCTGAGTGATTCAGCAAAATTTTGTCCAGACCTCAGACACTTTATTTTTCTATCTTCTGTGTATGCTTACAGTTCAAGGCCAAAATGGCAGAAGACTGTATTCTAAGGGCTACATTCAGCTCTCCATGGTCAGCTCTTGTGTTGCTTGCAATGGATAAAGTCAGCTCATGACTGACCATTGAAGCATTAAGCAAAGACCATGTAATGAAATATAATCTTAAAGTCTAACCCAATTCAACTGAGTTTAATGAAAAAAAGAAAAAGCTGCTTTTTTAAAAATGGATATAGGAAAATACAATGTTTTGAATAGACAAACATTTTGATCTTTGGATTTTTTAGAGTAGATAAGGTTACAAAGATGACTTTGCAGTCTCTTTTTTCAGTACTCTTAAGCACTCAAAACTTCTACTTAGATTCTTTCCTACTTTAACCTCAAGCCTATTTTAAAAGTTGAAGAAAAGCACTTGTAGGTTGTATGTGTTTTGCAGAGGTTTTTTGTTTGTTTTGGGCTTAAAAGGAGGGCACCTGTGGGTCTGGGCATAACTCAATCAAGAGTTGGAAGGCACTCAATAAGGAAGTTTTAATTACTCAGATATAGTTAATGACACAGATTTCCTATATGTCTGAATTGTAAAGATACTCCAAGACGTTCATGTAGTGCAATAAAGACTCTTCAGCACATAGATGTAATTATTACAGTTAATTTTGTTGTGATTACAGTCCAGTACTATAGGTCTTGTGAACTATTATGTTGGATTTTGAAATATTCAGGCTAGTTTTAATTTCTCATTTACAATGTCTTCAATGTAAGAAACATAGGATGTTTTTGGAATGAATGAAATTTGCTTCTCACTGAAATGTTAAAATACTAGTTATGGAAGCCCTGGAGTCATGAAGGAGCAAGGCATCCACATACATGTTTGAGAAAAGTCTAGAAGATCCTGGCCCTTTGAGAAAAGATGGTGCACGGAAACACAGGCTGGTGCATGGCATACAAGATGGGCAAATGAGCTCTGCCCTTGTATAAGCTTCCCTGGACCAGTGAGTCCTTACTCTGATATGGCAGAAATGATCAGGTTCTGCTGTGAAGCTGACCAGGCTTGCTCTAGGACAGGGAAGGGTGGCAGGGTTTGTGCTGGCAGACCATACTACTAACCAGATTTGAGCAAGAGTCCCTTACTTTGGCTGTTAAGCTCCATTTCAAATGAAGGTGCAGCAGATACTCGCATTTAATTATTAGCAACTTACTTCTAGGCTGGCCACCCTCTGTCTCATTTGAATTCTTCAGTCTACAGCCACTGCCAGCTCTCCAAAGAGGTTTGCTCTTTGAATTATGCATTCCTTCTCACAAGTCATCAATAACGTTACTCAGAGCAGGTGTATGTTCTGTAATTGATTAGTTATCTCTTCACAGCAAATAGTAGAGTTTGTGATCAAGTAAGCAGGTTCATAGATTCCCTTGATCAAAGCATCAGAATCTGATTATGCTTCCTATAAAGGACATCCTTTGAAGTGGATCAGCACTCAGGTAATTCAATTTTCTTTCTGGAGAATTCATCTTGAAAGGAAGTAATTTACTCAGATACAAAGAGGTGGAAGATACTGTTTCCATTATGACCCATCTGGTGACTTTATGTCAGCCTCAGAAGAAAAGAAAGAAAAAGATTATTGACTGTGTCTGAGAAGTAACAATATGGTCCTTTTTGTTCTGTACATCAGATACGATAATTTCTCTAAAATGGATCATGTTTTATATTAATCTGAATCTGACTGTACTACACTTCAAGGGAAAATGAGCAGTTACCAAGTGTAAACTTAAACTGTAGTAGGACTTTTCAGAATGCTATACAAACTCAAGCTTTTACCTACATTTGCTTGTCAGGCAGTTTATTAGCTCTTATCCTCATAATTCTGGATGGAAAGCCATTGTTTTTTAAACAAGGCACCACTCTTCTTTTTTTTCCTCTCCTTTTACATACAGCTGAAATTTTCTAAGGGATATCTCATAATCCAGGAATTGTTTTCCCACCCTTTTTCTTTCCCAGGAGTGTTTCAACATTTGTTATTTCATTATTAGAAAAGATCAGTGGTTATCATATTGTTACAAAAAGAACTTTAGTACAAAGAAATGAAAAGTACTGTTGAATGGTACTTTAAAGCTGTGAAATCCCAAGAAAAGTAATGGAAAAAAGTAAAAGGCATTTTTAATTTAAGCATTTTTAAACATGAGAATTATGTTATTAATTTCCTTCTTAAACATGAACTTCTTAATGTCATTTATACTGTAGATACGTACGAAGTTTACAGCACAGTTCCCTAATGCAATGGACAGGTGCTTCAGACAGGGCCTATAGGAGATTCTGTTAGCATTGAAATCTTTCTTCAGTTCTCAGTTAAGGAGATATGGTGGTACCTTATTGCTCTGTAGCATGATAGCTTTCATCTTGAGAGCAGTGGGATGAGTCCAAATGGATGGAAGAGACTTTTCCTCAGATGTTGAGATAAATATAAAAGTGTGCTTTTAATAAATGTGCTAATAAACCAAACTTACTTTTTTGTCTTTTTTTAAATTTTTTTTTTTAATTGTACTGCACAAAACCCTTGCTATAATCTTTCCTCTTCTCAAAGGGTAGATCAAATATGAGAAGGAATTTTTTTTGTCTTTAACCAGAGTCTGATGGCTGTAGGATCTGATGAAAAAAGGGTTAAACATTAATACAACGGCTGAAGAGTAAAAGAAGCCAGATTAAGGAAGTGGAAAAGTTAGCCTTTTAAAACAACTATAAAAGTAATAACAGCTTTTTGTGGCACGTAGAATATTTGAACAGAAGGAAAAGATGGCTAATCCTTTATTTTTTCTTTCCTTTTTTTGTTTTTGGGTTTCCTTGGTTGAATTCCGTGGCCAGAATGATGTCATGGAATCAAACAAAGGGAACTTAACCTGGCAGGGACCTTCCAGTTAGGAGTCTATGCCTCAGTGTTTTCCCTCCTGTCTTCCTTTAGCCTTCAGGATTATGTCTCCCTAGGGCAGAAAAGAGAAAGTTGTAAAGGTATCATAACATTTATATGCAAGTCTCTTACACATCCTTTGTTATCACTGGACACTAGGGGATATATGACAACAATACTTCCTTAACTGGTGGTATACATGGTAGTAGTTTGTAGTTAGCTTGAATTAGTACTTAACTTGAGGTTTCATTTTATATCTCATACCATCCTCTGCTGGTGAATGTTCAGTAGCCCTTGGTGAATGTGTCCATAGTAGAGGACAAGGCGGTCCCCATGTTCACTGTTTGTAAGAACTGACAAATCCTTCCAAGTACATGTTTCTAGCCAGAAGGCAGAATGATAAAAATGGAAATAGCTGAAGGAAAATGAAAAATAGCCAACCTTTGAGAGCTTTAAAGGGAGCACCCTCCTTAGGACTATGTGGAATTTTTGAAAGAATTCTTTAAAACTCTTGCTGTGAAGAAATGCCTTTTTGCAGACCCACAAAAGTATATAGAGAATTTAATCTCTCCTTTCTTCTCTCTTCAGCTGGTTTCATTTGTGTCTCCTCCTTGCTTTTTAGGTTGTTCCATGTTTTCCTACCTGTGGCCTCTTTGAGATACTTTATGAGATAAGACATGTTTCACTGTACCCTTGTGATGGGAACTTTCAAGTGGAGACAAAGACTTCAGGCTCTTTGCTGTGGCTGATTTTTGTGCATTAGTTTTGTCTCTTTGGGTGACCTATGAGATGAGTCCAAGCTAATTAAGACTTCTACAACCTTACATAGTTTCATAATCTTGTGAATGCTCACACTTTTTGTGTTAAAATATTTCTGAACTTGTGAAATCAAGAGATTTATGTGCAGACTTAATTTGATTCTTCCCCTGGCTCTGCTCTGTACCCACCTGTTCTACATTTCTGATTCCTGGGGCCATATTTCTAAGTATGTCAAAGTATGGTATGTAAATCTCTTTATCTTAATGGTGTGAGGATTCATTTTCCCAGTGGAGTATGGTTACAGCACTCTGTTTCCATAGAGTAAGGTTGTTTTAGGTATATTTTCACAAGAAAATTTCTTTCTTTTCACAAGAAAATAATTTCTTTCTGCTGTCCTGACAGTTATTTGCTTTTATGACTAAGCCATTATCTCATTTTCTTGCTCCATAGTCTGTATTTTAAAACTTATAAAAAACCTCTAAGAAACAATTTCTCTTAATTCTGTTTTTGCTTATCCTTTTTTTCTTGAGTATAACTTTATATGCAATTACTTAACTGCCTCTTTGCTTCTAATGCTGCCAAAGGAGTGAAGTCCATTTAGTATAATGAAGATGGCAGTTGCATGAGAGTATGTGTATGACCATGCAGTTATTCCACTGAAAGCCATGGAACACTGATAAAATGTAGACATGTGAAAGCTGGAGCAGTAGTACCCCAGCAGTAAGTGGATGAGACTGTGGGAATGGAAATGGAAATCATTAAATGTAGGCGTCAGGATTTTGACATGTGACTATGACTTTAGGTAGTTTTACAACTGATACTGAAAAGAAAAAAGAAAAAGAGACACATTCTATTAAAAGAAAAAGTTTTCAAACTTTGCAGACCAAAACTATAAGCCGTTCAAACAAATCACTGAAAACACTCCTAGTTTCCATATGTTGTACTTTTTGAATAGATGTGGTTTGTACTGGCTTATCAATGGAGTGGCAGTGGGATATATGGATAGATGACCAGCTGGGGAGACCTGAAGCCCAGCTGGAGTAATGCTGCTGCCTGCCGTGTCAGCAGGCTCAGGCCTCTGGGTTTGGGAGCCCTGTATGATGGGTGAATGAAGAGTATGCTTAATGCTCTCTTCCTCTATTCTCTCTCTCTCCCCTTTTCTCTCTGTATATGCCTCTCTCTGTATCTTATGCAAACTTTTGAGTCATTAGTGGACTGCCTGCTGAAAAGATCTCTGGGCTTTACACAATCTGGCAGTCTCTCTGTCACTGGAAAGGAGAGCTAAATCAATTCACAGCAGAGAAGAAGAAAAATTTCTCTTGTGAGAGCTGTCACCTTGCTTTTAAAGATGGCTAGGATTTGAAGGGGAAAAAAAGTATTCAGAAAGACTGTATTTCCATAATCCAGCTAACTTTTTCTAGCTTGAAATATTTTATAATTTTACAGGGAGTTTTCTTTTGTCTCCTTGATCTCTGTGACCTCAGATATGGCTTTGGTCCCCTCACAATACGGTGTACACAGTAACTGTAATCCACCCCATGGCTGGAAGACAGTAGCCCCTGTCTGTAGTAACTCCCATGAACAACTTCTGGAATTAAATAACATTATGTTGATATTAATTATAAATGCTATACAGCAGTTTCCAGCTAAATATTGAGTCGCATTTTCCAGAATAAATGGAGCTGTGGAGCAACAGAGCTGTGGTATGTCTCTGTTCTTTAGTCCTTTAAAAAATAAGTATAATAAAGAACCCCTAATTATCTTGAACTCAACACTGCAGCTGGACTACAGTAAAGATTTGAATTATCTCTCTGCTATGGTGAAATGTGTTTGGTTCTGCTAAGAAATTTTGCCAGTATCATGTCTACACTTGTTCATTGTGAATGTACAAGTCATCTTGTGACTTTATTTCATCACACTGAAATGGCTGTAATTTTTTTTTCTCCTTTGTCTCCCTTTGTGTGAAGGAAAGAAAAGACAGAGAAACCCACCTGGCCTTGGTGCCAGGGTGTACTGGTAGAAGCCCCTCTGGCACCCGCCAGAGTGACTGCTTAAATGAGCTTCTTGCACTTTTGGCAGATCTAATCTGTATTAACTGCAGTATATTTTTCTTGATATGAAAACACTTTTAGCAGCTTGGTTAGGACTCTTTTTCCCAGTGGTGTGTTCACATCACTGTCATGTGATATCTGAAACAAGTTCATGATCTCTTCTTCCTCTCATGAATATTCTGTATGTAATACGTGCTTCAACTTCCACAAGCTTCAGTTGCTTTCTAGAATTACAGGCAACAGGACGTTTCCAATCCAAAATGCTTCATTTCAAAATTAAGTTGTCTGCTAATTGAGAAAGCATCCCTTGTGTCCTTTCGAAAAAGTCAGGCTCCAAGAGATGGAGGAAATGAAAACTCCAGTATGACAGCAATTCCACCCAAGCTGTATGATTAACGTGCTGGGATGGATTCTCAGCTGTGCTGAATTTGGCCTTCGTGAGGCTGAGCAGAGCCAGAGAGAGCAGTGGCACTGAGCCACCTTTCCAGTCCTTTGATCCTGGGCCAGGCAGGGGCAGAGCTGTCTGTCTGCGTACTTTAAAGCAACCTAAGAGGTGTTTTAAACTCTGCAGTTATAATGACAAGGTAGGGGTTGCTAACCCAGATTGTTATCCCAGCCCTGCTTCAGTGCTATCTCTCTGGGGCATTGCTCTCTTCTTCTCCCCAGCCTAGCTTGTGACCCGATCACTTGTCACCAGGAATCCGAACTCCATCTTTAACGTTACTGCTTTTAGAAACAAAAAAGCAGCCAAACTCAGAGACAAAAATATTGCCTGTTACATTTACACATAGAAGGAAGGACCTCTTTCACCTATAATTTTATTTTGAAACAAACCCATATGTAATTATTCATGCTGATTTCAATGTCTGAATCCATTCTCTTGAGTGTTACTGTTAATCATGCATAATTTTTTTTTTTCCTTAAAAAATTCTATTTACCATTAAGTGTTTATCAGTACAGGTATTTGAGGAAATGAAATTTGCATTTTTGGAAAGCATTTGCATACTGGAAAAACATATGTTTCCTGGATTGGAGTAAAACACTTATCTTTTGGAGTGAAATATTTCACTTGTTTCTTAAATTTATAAAAATATTACTTCTTCACAAGGATTTTATTCTGTGGTCATTTTGTTGTGATCTTAATGAAGAAAGAATATTTTACCTAAATTAATCATGTTCACAGGTTACATGCTTGTGAATGGTTTAAGATGAATGTTCTTATGACAAGAATATCCTTTAGCTTCTTCTACTGTTGTGATACAGTTTTCTGGATTTGAAATTTTCAAACTAATCCATGAAAAATTATTTTCAAAGGTAAGACCTATTTAGAATAGAAGGTTTGCTACTTGCTGCTACCAGAGTGCTCTTTGAACTAGATTGTTCCCTTTGGATGAGACTTTTATGGAAGGAGGGACAGATAATACTGTGTATCTCCCCAATGTACGGTTTCTGAAACATCTGCTGCTGGCTCTGTAGGAGACAGAGGAATTGGGGGACAGGGAAGGGGAGAGGAAGCATTTTTTTGGAAAACCTGCTTTTTTTCTGTTTATTTTGACATTCTATTCTGAACATCTTCAGATTGCTTCAAGTTTGCAATTTCTGGTTTTCTCCCCAGCAGGTTTTAGTGAGTTGTTCTGTCTTCATAATGTGTAAGTGTAAAAATAATACAAAACATGGGGAACAAGGGTTGTGGTCAGCTCATCACACATTGTCTCTGCTGCTCCTTCCTCCTCAGGAGGAGGATTCCCCACACTCTTCCCCTGCTCCAGTGTGGTGTCCCTTCTCCAATGTGAGTCCTTCCCACAGGCTGCAGTTCTTCACAAACTGCTCCAACGTGGGTCCCTTCCGCAGGGTGCAATCCTTCAGGAGCAGACTGCTTCAGTGTGAGTCCCTGGTGGGGTCACAAGTCCTATAGCAAACCTGCTGCAGCACGGGTTCTTCTCTCCATGGGGTCACCGGTCCTGCCAGGAGCCTGCTCCAGTGCAGGCTTCCCACAGGAGAAAGGTCACAGCCTCCTCTGAGCTCCTCGTTGAAGCCCCCTGGCATTGGCTCCATTGGACACAGGGGAAGCTTCTGGCAGCATTCCTGTTGATGGGAATGGACCAAAATTCTTTTTTTTTTTTTCTTTTTCTTTTTATCAGCTTCCAGTGGGAAACCACAAAGGACCTCATTCTGATATCAGTATTTGAGGATACTTGGTGCTTAAATGAACCAAGACCTTAGAAAAATTACTTCTTGTAGTAGTGGTAAGGCTGACCTAGAATATTTCCAAAAGAAAGTTTTCTCTGTGAGATATTAAGCTAACAAGATGTGCTAAACTCATGTGAAATGCTTTGAAAGCTTGAGAGTTTAGAATTGTGAAGCTATCTAAATTCAAAAGAAAGATAAAAAAAGAGAGAAACAGAGGAACAAGAAGGGAAGGACAATGTAAGGCAGTTTTTCCTAACCCTCTGTGACCAAGGCAGGCTCAGAAAGTTACAGCCTGTCAGATTGATGGAAACAATTGGCCGCTATTTTACTCTAGTAAGTAAGATTTCAAAAATGGGAAAAATAATGAAGGGATACACATTAAAGGTTTCTGAAGCTTTCCAGCAGCTCCTCTTCTACCAGTTACATTCCTACACATAAATCAAATGGCTTGTAGTCTCTGGAAAGTTTTCTGTAACATATCTTTCTAGAAATATTTAACTCCAAAGTGTAAATGTGTAACTTTACAGTATAAAATTGATAAATTGTTTCATGAATAAATAGCTGTGTACTACTTGGAACTTTTCATGTGCTGTAAACTAGTAATTGATTTGGTTTTGAGTAAACTCCAAAACCATGTGAATCTTGAAGAGCAGAATGAATGTTTATGTACTACCACATCAGGTATCTTGGATGGATATTTATTTGTTACTCTTATATATGTAATGTTTTGATGAGTGCCTTAGAGAGTAGGAACTGCAGGCATAGCACAGAGGGAAATAGAGAAATACAAACTTTTCAAGTCATATTTGCTTGTGTGCAGTGTTGCCCTGCTCTTTCCTGCTCCAGCATGGCACTGTTTGAGCTCAAGAGGCTGACACACTGCAGCACACGCAAGGAGAGCAGCAGCAAAGCCATGCTGTTGCAGGCCACAAGCTTATCAGAGATGACCATCCCATCCCTGAGCATCCTACCTAGCACAGGGAAATGCTCCTCCCAAGCACCCCACTGTCTGTCCACTATGTGATTCCATGCACCAGGGTTGCACTGAGTGAAGGATCAGCTGTTCAGTATTGTCATGCCTAAGTATTTAAAATTAATGATGCTTTAAATAAATAAAAGAACTTTATTTTCTGTTTTATGGGCTTGTAGGGTATATTATAGTGACTGTTCTCAGAAACCACAAAGGCTAGAAACTTTCCTTCTTTTGTGATTCTTATGTTTTTAATTGGCTCCAGATGTTGTAACTCTAAGAAGATAAGTACTGGGAGGGTTGTAAACTATGTCACTCATGTAACAGCATTGGGAAGAGCGAGCTGAAGAGGCTGATAATCATTCCTCCAAGAGGCAACATGGAAGGCAAGTAGGTGCAGCTGAGAAGATAAATATTTGAGAAATAAAATGTGGCCATGGAGAGTAATGAAAGATAGTTTGGGGTTCCTCTGAGACAGGAGGGTCATCAGATTAAACAAGAGTAAAAGGAAAATAAGTATCATCTCACTTGTTTTCTTCTTCAACACCGTGTACAGAGATGCTTTAAGGGAGCATTTACAGAATGAATCTTTTAGAGGCCAAATTTTACTGCAGGAAGCAGAAAATTGTCTCTAGAATAATTTGCATATATATAAAGTAGATTCAAACTTTGCATGCTCTTTATGTGAGATCTGAGGTGTTTTATCTGTACGAAGCCACATGTTCCTGGTCTTGCAATGACTAATGCAGATTCTGCTAATGCATGTGAATAAACATACTTGCAGTGAAATGTTTAAAGCATAGAGCTTAAAAGAGATGTCATTAGAGTGATGTATTCTCCAGCAAATAATCCATTGGAGAAAATTTGCCATAGTATATATTCTCCTCAATATATTGTGCTAGTTTGTGGTTTAGAAGAACTGTAGGGAAGTTGGATATTAGAACTGGGTTTGCTTCCTTGACTGTGAGAAATTCTGGCTTAATAGCAAAATTCAAGACAGTATGTGAAAAGTATAAGGAAAGCAACATATCAGATCAAGGTAGACACACTGTATTTATGCTTTCAATGCTTCCATTTGGACTATCTTTTCAATATGGCTGGGTTTTATCTGATTACCTCACTGATGTTCAAGAACATGCAGAGAGTACCACATATTGAACTCTTGTTAGAGCATTTTGAAAAATAGCAGGATATCAATTAATTCCATGCAAACTGCTGAAGTAAATTCAAATGCAAATCCCTCCCAATACTGAGGATGACATTTGCGTTCACTAACATGCAGGTATAGCTGTACTTGAGGATGTTAAGGTACGAAAATCAACAGAATTGTAGTGAATTAAAGCAGTGTTATCAGACTGGGCTGGAGCTCAGATGCTTTTTAATTTGTGAGGAGAGCAAATCTACATTTATTTTCAGGCAGTTTAGAAGTTGGCCCAATAAGTCTGACTCAGATTCCCAATCACTGTAACCTCATTTGTATGGAAAGTGTGCAGAAGGGGCAAAGCAGCACCACAGGAGCTGTATGGGAAACAGTGGGCAAAGCTGTGTGGAAGAGCAGCACCAGTGCCTGTGCTCTTGCCGCTAGCCCCTGCTGAGCCTGCCCTTGCTCAACACCAACACACAGGCCGCCCGCTGTACTGTCCCATGAGTTATGTGCTGTTTATGCACCAGGAGAATCAACTTCCCATTAAGACTGTGCTTACACCACCTAGCTTGTGCTTGCAGAACCTGGGGCACATTATGCACAGGTCTCTGAGATGAAAGGCCAGGCATGAACTAGCCATTCTTCCATCAAATCCTTTCAGTGAGTCAATCTAATGAGGAACACTAAGGAACATGTTTTCAGCTCTTCTCTGGGTTTGGCCAACTTCTAAAACAGGGCTAATTGTCTACATGTGACTTTTTCAGTTGAAACTCTGTCAGAAAACAGTGTATCTGGCTAGGCTTAAAAGTTAGCACTGATCCCGTCAAAAGCATTACTCTAGTGGAAACTGGAGGTTAAATTCTGCTGATATTTTAAGTGCATATACTACTACAACGCACAAGAAAAACTAAGCCATTTCATTCAGTTTGAGACATTAGGTTAATGAAATGTTCTTAAAAATAACAGCTCACTGGTGTATTTACTAGCTGACTAATCAACATAATGATATTGTTTTGAGAATATAGCCTGCAAATAAGTGAGCAGAGTTGACAATAATTGTAGGTAAAATTATATCTGCTGATTTACATAATTAAAAAATACTCTTTAATGCATTTGAAAGAAAAGTAGTGTTTTGATAACAGCAATTTTTAAACTTTTCCAACCATTGGAAAGAAGCTTACATTTTATATGCAATGTGTCAAATTACAAGTCACTTTTCCTTTAGTAACAAGCAGCAAGGTTTTTAAATTAATACAGGCTCACTTTATTTATCATCACAAATTAAAATCATGACTTTTTCTGCCTACATTGGCATATGATTGTTAGCATATTTCCAAATATAAGATGCAACTTTAAAATTATTTCTGGGAGCTTTTTGCTTTTGATCAATTACTTTGTATTGTCCAAAGCGAATAAATGTAACAGAAATTTATTTAACTACAACTCAAATTGGGTGCTAGCCAATCTGGTTTTGTTTGTTTAATAGCTTAAGTGGCATGTTTTGTGCTTTCTTCTTGTCCATAATATTCACATACGCTAAGGCTGTTTTTTGCCTGCTGGGGCTGAAGTTTTGGAGAGGAATAAAACAGTCATTTCCTTGCTATTTGCTTTAAAGATGAAAAGCTACATGGAAGCTCTGACATTTTTGATAGGCACATGTGGAACAAACGTGATTGTATGGCTGATCCAGCAGATTGTTTAGCTGTAATATCATGGTGTGCCTTTTTGGGGAACAATCTGAAGTATGAAACAAACTCAAGTATGTGTGAAAGTTCTGTGGAGCAGAAGCAGCTTTATGTATGAAAATGCCCTGCTAACAGAGCCTGTGGGTAATTGTGCAAATTATTGCATGTATCTCTATAATGCTCACATTTTACGTTTAATCTAGTCCAATCTGCTATAGCCATGAGTACATAAATACAAAAACTTATATTAGTCATTTTCCAGATGTCTTAAGGTGGTGAAGAGGCTCATACAGTCCAAGTAGATGGAACATTACAACTGGGCCACCTAAGGCAGTAGCAATGTGATATACTCTGTGTGTAGTAGCCTTCAGTTATTCTCACTTTCCTTATAAACTGGAAATCCTTGGGATAAATTAAATACCTAAAGGTGTTTGGCATACATACAGCATTTATTTTGGTTTTATTTTTCTAGCCTTTAATGTAACTTCATTAAAGAGTTCCACAAAGTAAAACTACCTGTTGAAGATACTGCAAAGATATGCCTTGTACTTGTGTAACCAGTTTTGTTTCTTTATTTTTTTTTCAGACAGTGCATCAGTACTTCAGGCTGTTTGTTCATGCCTCAAGTACCTCAAACCTCAGTGCACCTTAAAGCACCCTTAAAGCATGATGATACACAGTTTCCTCGGTCATCTGGAAACAGAAGCATTAGAAAGCAGCAGCAACCAGCTGTTATGTTTCTGACATAGTGAACTGCGACAAGAAAAGGTAAGAGGAGACTAAACTGTGGGACAGAGGGTTAAGCAGTGAGTCCCCAGACTTGTTTCTGTGCTACGTAAATAGAAAGTGCAGCAGATACATTCCCTATCTGATATATTTACATAAATATAAAGGAGACACTAATGCTATGAAGTAGTGTTGATAAGTTAATTCTTAATGTGTTGCATCACTCAAAGTTTTACATTAACATCAGTGGAGGTTGGATACCTAGATGTTATTGCTGTAAAGATGGACATGTAAAAAAATATCTGCTTCTGTAGAGTGTTACCTTGGCAGCTTTATATAAGGAGGGATTTGTTTGCTGGTGTCATGTGATGTTAGCTGCTGGTTACACACAATTTCTCTGTTATCTCTCCTTTCTCCTGAAACATTTCATAATAGTTCTGCTCAATACTGTGAAGGCCACTAGCAAATCTGTGATCAGCAGCACTGGGGGAGACTTCTGTTTTTACAAAAGAGTCAGCTGAAGCATATGTCAAATCTTGCCTGAAGTTATTTAGTAGCAATGCTAGGAAGAGGAATGATGAGTCTTGACTGTGTTTATTTCAATAAATTGCAAAAGTAGCTAATGTTCATCCGTTTTCCTTATATAACTGCAAAGAATAGTATAAGATATTACCCAATCTATGGAGATTTGCAAGAACAATTTGAGACTCCAATTAGTGAATCAAGGAAATGAATAAACAAGAGCTTCTTACAGTGATTGAAGGAGGCATGATACAGTTGAAAATGGTTACTCACATTTGAGGACTACCTATATAGTTCTTAATATTATCTAATATAAGATGAAGTGCAATGTATGTAAATTTGCTATCCAGATATTCACATTATCAATTAAAAAAAATAATCTGAAAAAGAAATATTTAGAAAAATTCAACAAACTAATGCTTATTTGCTTAAGCCTTTACACTAAAAGCCAAGCCCTCCTCAGAGGTACCAAAGGATCTCAGCTTTTGTGACTGCTAAGGAAGTTGATTGTGCTCAGCAGCACTTCTCTGGATTGGAATTTAGGCCACCAAAAATAATATGATAGATTAAAAAATCCAACAAATTGAAAGGAAAGAGCAGATCTTAGAGAAAGTGTGTAGACTGTTTGGGGAAATCCTGTTTAGCATTTAATCTGATGATATATTCAGCTTGGCTATTGTTCCATTCTGACCATATTGAGATGAAATGTTTAAATTTGCAAGCTATTTTACTCCCTGGGTAATTACTTAAAGAAGTATTCTGATGCAGCAGAAAAAAAATATGCTGAAACAGACAGCACTATAGACATTGTTTCGAGTGTTTGTGTGTTCACAGATGGGTAAAATATCTGGAAAAGTAAATTCTGACTGGTATGAGTGAATCCACACTTACCATATCTGTACAGAATTGACAGAAGTTTTGAAGATAGGTCGTCTTATCTGAGATGCTCAGCATGTCAACAAATGTCCTAATTGTTTGTTGCTTCCATCAGGCTAGTGTGTGGGCCCCAGGGGTGTCAGATAGTTAAGTGATAAATATTTGAGCACTTAGACTTTGCTTTAAGAACAAAAAGATGGGTTAGCTTCAGTGGAAAATGTTCCTTTTTGGGTAAAAGCCTGTTTTTTTTTTCCTATGGAAAAGATTCATTCTGAAGAGATAACAGCTTAACTAAACTAAAATCATCTCCCAGAGGAATGCAGGAAATATTCTCAAATAAGTGTCCATTTACAAAATTTTGTTAACTCTTCTCTTTGAAAACGACTTTTGAAGTTCAAAGGAAGTCTCCCATTTTTGGGGTGAGTGTATATTGCTGTCATTAGTGTTACCGTTAATGGGGAAGAGTGGGAAGAACCTTGAATAGGAATTTGTTTGCATTATTCAGCATAAAGTCATCTGCTTTTTGCTGTAATGTAAGAGATGTACAATCAGAGCAAATAGAGACACCACCACCATTGCCCTTACAAAGGTCTGTGATTTCTAAAGGGTATTGATTTCTTTTTAATACTTCAAAGAAACCAGCTAGACTTCTCTGTCCAACTTGAGGCTCAAGACTTCCGAGCTTTTCTTTTCAGGCCAAGTTATGAACTGCTGAAACACAGGGGTTTATCATAGAACCCCCGGTGCAAGCTGAGCTCTGGCCATAGTACAATTTAAATTATTTATGCACAGCACTGTGTTCAGACCATGTGCACATTTGTCCTTGTCAGTCAACAAGTGTTCTATTAATCAAACAGGAACCCTGGTGCGTTCATTACAAAAGTAAGGACATTGAATTTGGGATGGTATTTTTAGGGCTTTTGACAGACAGGGATTATTAAGCTGTCAGTCCCTCTTTTCTGACGACTACCCTATCTTCCTCCCCTTCTTCTGCAATGCATTGTCATTTTATTATTAAGAGCACACTAATAGTTAAATGACAGGAACCCTAAACCCCTGACTAGTTCACTGACATGACAGGTTATTTTTTCCCTCTATTCCCTGTCCAAGAACCCCTGCTGATCTTCCCAGCATGCAGTGCTGTGTGACCCTTAACATCTGGCAGTGATTAATTGTCTTAGTGTCATAGCGATCGCCTTCCTCCCTCTGATCCTCACTTACTTTGTTCTCTCTTTTAAAGCCAGTGTGCTGGAACCTTTTCTTCCCACTTTTAAATCTGTCCAGTATCCAGGATACTGTGTGTGTCTACTGTGATACAACTTGAAAGAAACCGAAACAGTCAGTTATCTGGCCCTGAAAGTCTGGTCATGGATTCAGAGGGCTTTCTGTTCACTGAAGGGGTGTGCTTGAAAAACAGCACTAACTAGAATGACATAGATCTTGTTGAACTTGATCCGGATCTCAGGTCCCTTCTAAGCAAACAATGCAATTATGGGAAACACCATTTTCAGCAGACACATGCAGTATTGTGTGGAAGGCTGTTGGCTGAAGCTTACACAATGTTACATAGATTAAGGACCTGACACCTCCTGACAGCAGTTGCCCCTTTGTGCTCAGCTCACCCTGCTGTACCATGCTGCTGCAAAGGTCCGAGCCCTACTGGAGCCTGAGCAATTCTTGCTCAACTCCCACCATGTTAGGCAGGGATCCTATACATGTACTGAGGGCTGCAGTACAGGCTTCAGTGCTGTGATAGCTTCGGGAGAGAGCAAGAACGGAGGTGGTGTTTCCTAGTGAATTTTATTGGCTGAACGATAGCTGAGGTGTACTCAGACTGCTTTAGATGCTTATCTAGTAAGAATACCTGTGGAAGAGGAGAAGGCTGTACCACTAAAATAAATGCCAGATGTCCTTGTTCCACTCTCAAACTTCAGTAGACTTCCCATGTGATTTTAAAGAATCACTTTAATCCCTGCCTCAGTTTCTCATATTTGCAAATAAAGACAGTAACTTCTTTGAGGTATGGGAGACTTAATGAGAGTTTTCAGTGAGCTTTATTTTGCCTGTATGAATATGGAGTATTGCAAGACAATTATTTATATCTGTGTATTAAAAACCAGCTGCCAGGCATAGGAGGGGCTGTGGAAGAGGGAAGAAGGAGGCCATGTTGTGCAGAAGGTTTTTTTTATATGGCTTAGATTCAGGATGCATGTGATCTATTCACAGCTTGGCAACTTGCATGGGTAAATTAACAGCTGCTCTAAACTTCCATTTCCTTGCATGCAAATGGGGGATGAGCTTATAGTCTTCTTTGCAAAAAACCTTAACCTTTCAACATTTGAAGATGAAAGGTGAAAATAAACAATTATTTTAAATCCTGGTTGAATAGAACACATGCACTAAACTTAAACTACTGTTACATTTACACTTTAAGGCAAAATATCTGAAAGGCAGTTTCTCCTTCACTTACCTATCAAGTTTGAGTTCAGAGTCTCTCTGTCTCCCCTGACACACACTCCTCACAGATAGATTTCTCCAGAGCAGTATTATGTTCCAGATCTCCATGTATTTCAAGTAACTATAAGGCCATTTATTTTCGATTTCAAACCAAAATAGTCAAATGGAGTGCATGGTCTTTTCCAGTTGCTAAGCAACACTTTGTAACGTGCATCCTGCATTTTGCTGTGCCATTTGGCAACTCACACAGGATCTTGTTTGTTCATTTCCAGTCTAGTAACATTGGTTGCTATATTTCAAGTGCCAGTATAGATCAAAGTATTTCCTAGAAGGATAAACATGTTAACTGGCAGAGAGTGAATGATTAACATCAAGCACAAGCCTTTTAGTATAAAGGACTTGGCATATCATCCATTGGCAAAGCTATTCCAGTGAATGCCATCTGTACCTAACAGATGTGCCACTAAGGAGTTATCTTCTTCTTCCCAAAGTACTGCTTGCTGTGCTGGTGTGACTGAGTAAGGATGATAGCTGCTGCTGAGCTTTGCAAGCAGCTGAGCCAAATCCTGTTGTCAGCCATGGCAGTATATCTGGAGATCTCTGCTGACTTTGCTTGAGCTACTTCAGTTTTGCATTCATATAACCAATGGCAGAATTATATTCAACTGCCATTTTTTCTGCCTCTGCCCTTTATGAACATTTACAAATAAATCAATCAGAGTCTAATGTTTAACTATTTAATATTACTTGTCTCCGATAAACTCCAAGTGTTATGCCTAATGAAAGTTGTCTTTAAGTAGGGAACACTCATTCCCCATAAAAGGCAGGATGTAGAGGGTTTTTTTGCTATGCTTTCTACACTTCCAAACTCCTGATTAAAAACTGCAGGTGATCTGAATCCCTTTGTTGTTATGCAATTTGGACAGGAGGGCTGAAATAGGGTTGGTCAGGCAATGCTTTTGAAAATAGGTAGAAGTTTTAGTGTTTTTAAAAGTTGCATGTAACACATATTTCCCACTTGTGTCTGTTGTCATTGCTAGCTACTTGTGCATTTGTGTAGCATCTTTAATTTGCAACCTGTGTCAGAATCTCAGTGGTGCTGTATACACTGGACCAAATGTCAGATACTGATAGACATATTCATTAAAAGCATACCAAGTGGGGCATGGTGTGGTGCAGTGTTAAGTCTGAGACAGATGGCAACATTTTTGACTTGGTTACTGTATTCCAAATCCTATGGAAAATCTGCAGGGAATTTAAAAAAACCCTTTGTTCCTAATGTAGGATGCAAGACGATAGTTCCAAGAAGCAAACATCTCCCATTACAGCCACTAAAATGAGCAGATTATCAAGTAATTCTTATAAAATCTTATTGATTTAGACAGTCGTGTGTCAACTGTATAGTTGCTCTAGATGAAAGTTTACCTGCCAGCAGTACTGGTGGAATTTCAAGTGCTAGAAGTGATCTGTTAATTGAAGAAGCAAGTACGGTAGTCTCTTGTTCATGCAGTCATATTACTATCTGAATCCGATACTATGGCCAAGGCCCGTCGGGGATAAATCTGCTTGTACCTTTTTTTCTTGATCATATATCCTATCTCAGACATGGTTGTGAAGAAGAGGATGGAGAGAGAAATAAGGTAGATCTGTCTCATGTCATTGGAAAGCTAAGGCAAGAGGCAGATTCTTTGCGCTGCCAGAAGTGTGTACAGGTGGGAAGAATCAGCCCTCTTGTTTCATGGCAAATAATCGGTTTCATATTTTCTGTGGGAACCATTAATATACTACAGCCTTAGCTCTGGTCCTATAGGTAAAACTATTTGCAGTGAGTGCTTTTCTCTTTATCCCCTGAGAGCTGAGGATTCTCCAGCAAGTCATCCATAGTGAGCAGAGTGATGTTCTGCCTGTGATACAGCAGCCAGAGCAGACCCAGGCTCGTTATCTTGAGCTGTATTGGTAGCTATTTCTAACTGATCTAGAAATACATGAAAGCAGCTCTTTCTCACACACACACAGCAGGAATGCACATAAGTCAAAAGACTGTATTTTAAAATTTACATGTACTATCTCTAAATCATATTCCCTGTTCTTCATTTGCTTTTTCTTAATATTGGAATCATTATACCAATTTCTACTGAACTGACTAGATCTTTCAACTGAGCTGTGATGCTGAAATAGTGTGAAATGAGAACAGCACCTCAATAGTATTCTAAATGCCATGATTCTTAAATAAAAATTAATTTCTAAATTGCTTAAATGTTGCTTTGGGACCTCATCATTTACTTCTCCTAGTGGAGTACGGTTTTTGATTAAAAATAAAATTGAGTGGCATGGTGAAAATATTCTTAAAAGATTTAAAGTGTAATGATGCTTAGAAAACAAATTTGTGTACTCTTGGTCCAGGCTTCTGCAACTATCTAACACTGATTATAAGCTTAAAAGACCATAATGTAATATCACCTTTTCAATCCAGCATTTATTTTTTAAAGTATCCTGCACTCCAGTATAAACACTGCAGGGCCTGAAAAGACCAGGGGTAAGGAGTTACTTTAGTCCTCAAGTTTAAGTGCTCTTAATTGCCTTTCTGTGTATACCTTCATCTTCTCTGCTGCTTCTCTGAGTAAGCAGCAAATTTGTGCTCCTAATTTCTGACACTGTGACCTGCACCTAGGCTGTATGCCTATACCAGCCTTAAGTAGGCGAGATGATGACATCTTTTTAGTGTCAAATGATAGTTTCCCATGCAGACACACATCAGTGGGGACACAGCAAGCTGCACATGGGAGCAGCTGCAGTGGTCCCTGCACTGCTTGTGTCAGGGGCCATGGCTAGGGGCAGGTAGCAGGGTTCTTGCAGAACAGGCTCCCTGCTGCAGTGTGCATCTACACAGTGTGTATCTACACAGTGTGCGCAGCAGCCCAGGACTTTCTCTGTGCTGTTTGCAGAACGCTCACAGGGGCTGCTGCTGCCCCTGGTGACACCTGAGCAAAGCCAATCAGGAGATTTTCATACAGAGAGACTGAGGCTAAAAGAACCACGCGTACTTGCCTCACCCAGTCACTTGGCAGCTTGTTTGCCCCATCACCAGGGCAGTGCCATGTGGGTCCTGCCTGGAGTGCACGTGGCTTTGGCCGGCAGGAGATGACGTGCTCAGAGCAGCAGCAGCCAGGGTCTGCAGCCCTGGGTGTCACTGCAGAGGCGCTTGTGAATGGTTGTTCTTGGAGGGCAGGACTTGGGACAGCATCAGCTGCAAAGCTGCAGGCAATAATACAAAGCTCTGGTTGTCATTTTAACTATTATGTACATCAAATGGAGTAGCTGTTAAATTAAAGCACGAGAAGGTAATACCTTCGGGTAATACCTGCTGCAGCCAAGGCACTGGAGTCTAAAGAAATATGGAATTTGTTATTCTCTTATTTCTTTCCATGGAAGATGGAAGTAAAGGATCAGAAAAAAAACCTAATTATTGGCTTCCCCAGAACTGCCACCTTCCCAGAATTTAACAGTATTGGGGCAAGCCAGTGCAGCCACAGAGCTGAACAGCTTATCCCACAGATCATTTCTGAGGAAAAACTAGACAGATTTTTACAACCTGTGGGGAAAAAAAAAAAAAGTGACTTTTTCAACAGGGCTTGCAGTAATGAGGAATTGCTGAGAATGAAAAATTTAAAAATCATCTGCCTTTAGAAATCTCCATATGAGGTACCTTGTATATTCAATCAAATAGCAATTCTGACATTTCAGAGTAAAACCTCACTCTGAATGAAGCATGTAAATTTAAAAATATTTAATCTTATTGATTTGATGTCTGTATCAGCTTTGAATGTTACTCAAGAAAATCTCACTCCAACAATTAAACCACTTCACTAAGGCTAATCTATCCACTACATACTATTAACTATTATGTTAATAAAGTCTGTGAGACATAACAACAGGATGAAAGTTGTAGATTAACACTACATATTAGTGATATCTTCAATTAAAATGTTTTAAACTAAAATGCAGGTTTAGGCTTGCAAAAAAAATTTAAAAGATCAAAATATCTTCTTACTTTAAAAGTAAATCATACTGTTTCCTGTAAAAAAGAAATTCTACCAAAATGTTCCAACTCTTGTCCAAGTGTTGAGAAAGCTCTTCAGGCACAGACCACTGATGGTGCTTTAATGCAAGGTGACACAGATATTCTGAGCAGTTGGATTAGCAGTATTGCTGGGCACACTATGGTCACCCTAACTCATGAGAGTTTCCAAGATTTAATATTTTTATTGGAGCTAGGATGATAAGCCAATCTAAATAGGATTCAAATGTAAAATCTCCTGGAAATTTAGACTGAGTCTATTGATACATTCCAATTTTATTTGAAGACTTTCAATATCATAAACTCTGTTTAATCTACTATTTGAAAACCTGAATGAAAAAGGGAACCTTCTCATTTGAAGATATGTTCTTTTCATTTCAATACCCTCCTCCATTTTCCCTTCTTATTTGAACAGGATTTTTTTTTAGCTTTTGAATTTTTAATGGATTGCCATTTTCATTTAAAAATGCATTGTGAAAATATCCCTCACCATCTCTGTTTAAACTCTGTGTATTTGAAATATAATTATCTGTATTTTGGGTACACTTGGAATTGGATCTAAAACTCATGTAGAAAACAAAATACAGTTTTTATAAACGCCCTTTCATCTGTCCCATTTTATAATAGGTAGTTTACAAAATGTTTTCTATAAAAGTAACAGATGGCAAAGATAAAATCACAGTGGAGAAAAAATAAGATGGTTATCTTTCCTACAGATTTTTACTGTTGGCTGCTTTTTGTTGCCTTGTTACATTTTTGCACTAATGCCTGAAGAATAGTATATGACCAGTTAATTTACAGATCAGTGACTGACTGAAATAATTATTTTTCTAGCAGGCTTGACGCTTACTGAAGACTGAATTTTGTCTTTGCTGCATTGCAAATTGTGAGGCAATTTCCTGAAGTCAGATTCTGATCTCACACAGAAATAAAAAGGGTATAACTACATTTGCTTCAGAGAGCTACTCCAGAGATACATTGCTTCATTACGAACAGAATCTAGTCCTTTATCATCTTCATTCATGTGTATCTTGGAATACACTCACAGGCAAGCAGTGAGGTGGTAGTTATGTTCAAGGTTACTCTTGAGGTAGATTTCCATTGAAAAGATTTCCAGTTTTGTTCCTTTGTGGCTGATAAATCCCTCTCCTACTTCAGCAGGTGTGGGGTGCCCTTGGGTGCTGGCAGAATTACAGCAGATCACCTTCAAGCACAGGTTACTAACAGGAAATACAGCTGGCTACCGCAGGGGTTTCACACCTGGAGCTCTTAGAAGCTGGGCCAAGAGAGCGCCCACAGATTAAATCAACATTGTGGACTTGACAAATGATCTTATAGTACAGCTTATCCTTAACTTCTTTTAGATACCTGTGACACCTGCGATCCATATGATACACTGTCTAGGAAGCTGTGCTGCACCAGTGGATTGGGTGGTATTTCAGTCTGTACCAAGCACATTAACTTCCACAGGGATTACCTTGGTAAGGATATGTGATCTTAGTAGCCTTAGTGAGAAAAGCTGTGATGTGGGCTCCGTTGATATTCTTAGGGATCATAATGATTCATGTACAAACACACAGTTTATATTCCCTCCATAACCTTTCCAGCAAGGGAAGGAAAACTTCTGTCCCTTGGCAAAAGTCCCTGGTGTACTCAGAGCTGTTGGCTGCATTTGTGTGTTTATGAATTCTAACAACTCCATCATGAATGTTGTCACCAGACACCTGGGCTGTAGCCACAATAACTACATTTCCAAATGTTTAAGCATGGTTTGCTCTTAGGAACGTGCTCTCAGGAATATGCTCTCAACAGTATCTTATAGTTACTAAAACCAGTCAGATATCATGTAATTAACCTTTGTAGCCAAGGATGAAATACGCTTCCAGACTTGGTGCCATTACTTCCAGACTTGTGTTTTCTGTGTTTCAATCCTATGGAGTTGGCTTTCTCTTTTTATCTTGAGATACAGAGCAAAGGGATACAGAAGAGAGACCACCACCACATGTGCATCTGGCATTTCGAAAACATTTGGCCTCCTGGAGGGAACCAGTATAACTTTCATCTGGAAAGTATTCAAAGGGTATTTGCTGGGAAGGAAAGCTGTAGCTGTGTAATACAATTATGCAGACAAAGGTTGTAGGGACACTATGAAAACAAAATGGGGTTTTGGTATGTGAAGAGAAAGCAGGATAAGAAATATTAGTGATTAACAGTTTTGTTGCAAGGGGAACAAAATGTCTCTTCCTATTGTTTTGGATCAATAACAGTGTCCTAAAAAACAGAACTATGAGGGAAAAATAACCATCTCTATGTAGAAAGGAAGAAACCTGCTATATTTTTGTGTACTGTTGGAAAGATCACAAAATGCCTGCCAGCCTGACTGTTAAGTCAATGAAAACTCTTCTTTTGATTTCCAGAGACATTGGCTCAACCCAAATCTGCAAAAAGGGTTCTGAGAATGTTGAAGGGATAAACAGTATGTTCTCCAGGATGAAATAAAGCAGCAGAGTAGTAAGAGCAGAACATGCCAAAGTAGAAACAGGGGAAAGAACCTCCTTTCTCTAGATCTCATGGAAATTTCCAGTATAATGTTGGTAATTAGAATTTTAGGGCTGAGATGAAATTTGGCCTAAGGTATTCTGTTAGAAGTGTATATATATAAATAAAACAAATTTAAATTTTAAACTGGTGTAAGAAAAAAGAAAAAACCCACCAAACTAATTTTGAGTAAGTACTGTGAAGGAGAAAAGAGCAAAAGAGCAGATATCTAAAGTATTTTACTGCTTGGCTGTAACTCTATGCAAAACTCACTGAAAAGTGAAAGTGAGTTAAAGTTGTGCTTTCTTTAAGTATGGTGCAAAATCTGGTTATTCACCTTGGAGTAAGAAACAAAATTTCTGTGTATCTCCATAGACTTTTGTTACCGTAACAGCTCAGCTTTGGTGTGTTTATTTCAGGGAGATAAACATGTAGAAAGAAAGAGTCAGCAAGTGACAAGCCTAAAGTCACACAGGGAACCAACCCATTGCAGAGTTAATCAGTCTGCCTGGTGATCAATTGGATCTGAAAATTTGCCTGTTCTGCAAACAGCCCTAAGCACTGTATGTGTTAGTTTTGCCTGCCCACTTGCAGGTAACTCATCTCTTTTGCATATTGTGGGGTGTTTCTTTATTTTCCATAAGGAATCACTTCTAAATACAGGAAAGAGACCTCAATTCCTTTCGTATAAGATCAGCTTTTTGGCAACCATACAGCTTTCAAGAGAAAAGTGGGAGGAAGAAAAGGAGGAGCCCATTAGGAATAAGATGTCAGGCTGTTTTAAGTGCAGGAGTTGTTCAAACAGCAGAGCTTTGTTAGGAGTGTGTAATTTTTGGACCTGTCCCTAGCCTAGACTATATGTAGCACAGTAGCATTTCCAGAACTGAGTAGTGGGAGGGTTTTTTTTTCATTAAACCACACAACATAAGACAAAATTCATTTTTTAATGCCAGTAAGTCTTTGAGTGCGTAAACCACCTTATTTCAGTATGGTTAGTTTTGTTACCTTTATTATAAGCTTTGGGAAAAAAACCCACAGTTTTTATTCTTCAGTTTTGGAGGGAAAAAGTTGCTTCCAGGGTAAGATTTGGCATGCCAAGTCTCTGGTCAGAGCAAATTTTTAAAGCTGTATCATAAACCTCTGAAAATAAGAGTTTATAATAGAAATGCAGACATACAGTTAATTATATCGTCATGAATGGCGCCACTATAATTAGCTAACATATATGATGCCAAGTTTTAAAGTGTTTTACTTTTATGGCACTGGATGTCAAAAGCTATTTATGTGAGTTTCTTTCATTTTTTCTTTTATTATCATACTGACCTGGCTCACCAGGTTAGGAAAATGGCTTGCAGATTTTTCCTCAGCTCTGAGGAACCTTTGCAGCCTCAATGGTTAGCAGATTCTGAGAACCTTGGGTGTCAAAGGGAGTGGATTCCCTCCAAAGGCAGGAGGGAGGGTATCAGCAGAAGCAGACTCCTCTGAATAGCCTGAGACTTGTGGTTCTCATTGAAGGGCTTATTCCAAGATCACTGACAACCCCAGCTGGACAGGAATCTGCTAATTTTGGGGCATTAGATATACTTTCAAGGTGACAGTTTTAAAGAAAGATAAAATACAGAGAAGAAAAATAGCATAATCTGTTTTATAAATACAATATTTCTTACAGGTTCAAAACCAGAGAAAGGTGCTAACAGCAGAGCCAAGAAGATTATGGGATCAGAAAAGCTCCTTTGTCAGATTTTTGTTCCCAAGTAACTGTAGCCCTTTTGCAGCTCATTGCTTTTTAGGTTCTTCATAGTACATAGGGGGATCACCGTTTCACTCATCGCTGAAATCCAGTTTCATCTGGAGATGAGCACAAAAGCCATTACAAAAATGTGACCAGGGCTATTGTTTAGTTTGCAAAGTAAAGATGAATGGATTGTTCAATTAAAGAAACAGGAGAATCTGTGAATCAACCACACATGCTCAAATATTACTTGAATCGATAGCTTAACAACCCAAATCATAGAAAATAGTCATTATAATTTTAATGTCCAAGCAAAGTCTGTGCCTGGATTTAAGATGATATATTGAATTTAATTTTTTTTTCAAAATTAATTTAAAATTGTCTTCTATCAAAAAATATCCATATGCGTATAATAGTATCCTTAAGTTACTCATTGACATTATTTAAAACATCCATAATTATGTGTATGTATAGAAATTATTATTTATATTCATATGATAGATATCAGTTTTCTCAACTATAAGTGATAAGGATCTGAAGGCGAAACTTGAGTTTAAATACACTGCTCCCTGTAGGTTGTTATCTTTAGGGATGGTCTAACTTGTGCTGCCCTGGAGAGGTATTTTTTTCTGCAAATGATATGTAAGGTGATGGAGCAATCCAACTTCTGGGTTTTTTTTTTGTACGAGACTCTGTGAACTGATGCTGCTCTAGAAATATTGGGGCAAGGGGAGATTAACAGTCTATACAATCTGATAGTCCTGAATTATTATGTCTGATTGGTTGCTTTCTGTTGATCTGCATTTCTTCAGATCTGCCATCTAATTCTATCCCTTCCAATGCAACTTCCTCTGGTAATTTTTAAAGAAGTACTTTGTTATGCAGTAATCAAAAGCACAGTAGGAATTAACATGGGTTGTGCTGTACTTTTGGGACAATCTCTTCCTTCTCTTGGCCTTGCACTTGTCATCTTTCTGTGGTAACTCTTCTTTTTATGTTACCATACATTCCCTTTTTTCATGTTTGCTTACCAAGGGATCCTCAGGTGGACCCTTTCATCTCTGATGAATATGAGAAATCCTACTGATTGCAGCAAAACTGCTCAAATGAGTCAGAAGTGAGGGACTAGCCACTGCTCAGACAGGGCATGTCAAATCAGTGGCCACCAGCCAGTGTGATGGAATTAAGAAGGCGAAAAAGTAGTCAGCACTGACAAGTTGGGATAAACTCACAGAGTTGCTGTGCCACATCCAATTACTGTATTTCATTGTTGTTCCCTGGAGATGGGGACCCTCTGACAACTTCCATGAAAGCTGAACTGGAAATCGTAGAAATAGGAAAAGGAAGTATGAATGAAGCTCATGCTGATATCCTTAAAAAAAAGAAAAACTCCTAACACTGAAAAAGCCTTGCATTTCTTTTCTGTGCCTCACTTTGCTACAAAGGCTGCACTTTGCTGCCTGACAGGAAGAGTTAAAATGCTTTCAAATGAAAAGGAAAATAAAAGTTAGGGAAATATTTTTTGTCTGTGCTTAATTTTGTTGTTCTGTTGGAAGTGACATTTTTATGTTTTGGCACAAAGCGTATTTTGATCTAAACTTCTCTTATAAACCAAATTAGGCTATCAAGATTCCTGGGACTGCTTAAAAAAAATAAAACCTAAGGCATCTTTTTCCAGCCCAAATAAGGGCATTTTTAGTAAAGGAACCAGAGAATTAGTCCAAAGAGTGTAAAAATCATGTTGATGCCAGTGATATTTTATTTCATAGAGTAGTAGTTCACTCAACCATAGATTCCAACACATATGAGCAAAAGAACAGCCTGGAGAAATGATTCATGTGGAATTATTTAACTCTGCTCAGCAGAGTGCTACTTTTAGCTGGGAAAAAAGTCTTATAGACTGGTAGGCAACAGAATACCCAGTACAAAGCCAAATGACATCACCAGCTTCTCTGTGTAACAAAAGGCCAATGGCATCCCCCTTTACTGAGTGAAAATTAGCAGCAGGTCTTTGCTCAGTGCACAGACATTGAGAGGAGGGAATTGTGTCATTGTTATTTGCTATTTCCGCAAGCTGACACTTATCTTGTAAGCACATCAACTGTTTGCTTTAGCTCCACAAGTCATTTCCTATACATTATGTCAGCTAGTCATGCTGTTCTGCATTGTGTGCAAAAGAGGTTAAATTCCACATGTAGGGAAATCAAAGACGAACAAGAACTATCTAAATAATTGTTTTAGGATGGGAACAATTATTCCTTTCTTTAAAAAGTGACTCTCTGGGTGAACTGTTTCAGGCCTTTGCTCCTACTTGCATTTGAAACCAGATCAGCACATCAAACTCTTAAACTCCTTGAAGAGAATATAAATTAAATCAAGTCAAATTCTGCCAAAGGACTAGACTAAAACTGTAAATTTTCCTTATTTTTACATGCCCAAAAGCACAGAGTTATCAGGAGAAAAAAAACTAGAGTTGACTATAGTTGCAAACAATGGAAAATATCAGTTGTATTTTTTATATATATATATATATATTTCCATATGTAAGGAATAACATTTTTTTTTAGTCATTGTGTCTTCACAGACATTGCCCACTTTTATTAGCAAATGTTTGGCTGCTGTATTGCTGCTGGGGAATCCTATCCTTGCTAGGGAATTGTATGTGATCGAGTAGTTTTTTTCCAGCTCTAATATGATTGAAGCTTTGGATTTGGTTCTGTCTTTTTACAGTAATATTTTCTTACTCTTTGTTTTTATTTAATTGGAACTATACTGTCATGTATAGTGCTGCACTGTACATCTGAGAATATAGCAAATAGAACAGTAACTCCTCAAACACAAGGGAAAAGTAAGAGGAGAAAAAGCAAGCAGAACTATAAGAGAATACAACATTCTTTCTCAAATAATAATGAATATTTTATCCAGCTTGGTTTGAAACATAGCATTGTAAGGTTCTGTTAGAGAACTTTCAGTCTCCTGGCTCTGTAATAAAATCCTGAAAAATGAATTTCCTTAGTCCATGATTGAATAAAAACTCATCAGTCAAGATTTTCACATTGTGTACATTTCTGCAATAGGAGTTAAAATAGTCAAGTGATACAGATTTTGTGCTGTTTTTCTTGTTCTCACTATCTCATTCCTGTGTAACTGCATTAACATCACTGCTCTTCATATTTTCTTTATTTTTAAATATCCCAGGACAATATTATAAAAATTGTTGTGGAGAAAAATGTAAAAAGTTATGGCTTCAATTCACTGAACACTTAAGCAAGTGCTTAATTTAAACCATGTGAATAATCCAAATTTGCTTCAGTCCTTGCCCTCTGGACCAGAGCCAACACATTTGGAATGCATCCTACATATTCATTCTACTATATCTATATGATTCTATCACGTGTGCAAACTTGTGATTAAATTTGTTGATTACAGTGACTGAATTGAAATTTAGCCCGAGAAAAATTTAGTGAGCAACACTCCTGCAATAAAGGTGATATCTGAAGACAGAGAAATCTTTCATTTTTCAAAAAACCCCTAGTATTTGAGGCAAAATATCTATGTAAATTTTGTTTTATCCTTTCTTGAAAAGTAGTAAAAAAATTAAAAGTGAGTTTTGATGTTTAAAATTAAGGAAAACTGATCGGATCTGTTGCCTTTGATACTCTCCAGATATTTCTTGTGAAGCTTAAGTGAACTATAAATATCTAGAGAAACTGCAGCCAGTTTTCTCACCTGATTTCTCAATAACTTTTTGTCTGATTCTCCAAATATTACCCAGAATATATTCTGTGAAAATAAACTTCCATTTTAACAGTTAATCTGAAAAAAATTTCTGATTATGAGAGTTGATTCTGATTGTTTGCAGTATTAAAATAAAGTAATAACGTTACAGAGTCTGTCCTTTGCACCTGTCCTTCCTGGTGGATGTTTTCAGGTAGCTAAATGCCACCTTAATCTTATGTGTATATTCAGGCTCTGTGTGTGTGTGTGTGTGTTTGTGTGTGTGCATATATATGCATATGTATATGACAGGGAAAGAGAAGAAAATTCTTATTCCTCTGGTAACAACTGGCTGATAATAAAGAACAAAAAAATTGCTCTAAAAAGAAGGAAGTTGACGTTTCTAAATGATCTGGCTGGACTCCTATGTTATGTACTTTCTTCTTAAAGAAGATGTACTCTCCATCATTTGCTGATCTGCCATGTCATTGTCTGTATACTTTGTTATATAGAATAAATACAAGTATATATTATTATTTTGCAGAAAAGTTGCATGGGCCTGACTAATAAAGTCCCTCTTTTCCCATCAACAGGAAGGACTCATGTGTTTGTGTTAGTATTCGTATTATTCATTTCAGAAATGTTGAGAGTGAAGGACTTCCAGGATGCCTAGAGTGACCATACAAAATGTTTGATGTGCCATTCTAGGAAGCAGAAATTTCCTTTGGTTCCTTTGGATGGAAACATAAACCCTTTGTTCCCTAGGTCTCTGATTCCTGGACTACTCTCTTCAAAAGAAATTTCAGCTTTTTGTGTTATTTTTAAAACAGGAAGAAAGGGGTTTTCTTTGTTTTTAAGGCAAAACTTGAAAGGACTTTTTAACATAAGTGTAAAAGCACAAGCATCTGTTTTCCTATCACTGGTGGATAGTTAAATGTCTCAAAGGAAGCTCCATTCCAGCTTGACTTGCTTCCATCCACACCTAAAATACCAGCATGTGCTGGAGCCATGAGTGACACTGGGGAGTTGCTCAGGCATGCTAACGTGTGGAAACCTTCTTTTTGGAAACTTCCTAATGGAAATGATGCAAAAAGCTAACTATTTATAAAATGCTTTTAAAGCAGATACTTAGATAAAAATCTGGTATTTGTGTAAGGTCACATGGTATCTTCTAGTTTACAAGGGCTACATTCAAGTCAACCAAAACATGAGCACCAAAGAAATTTATTCCTGTAGTGCTCATTTTCAGTTCCATTTGCATGGGATCTGGCCTGGATTTGGAAATGAAGCTGAAATTTATATAATTTCTATGGTTCCTTTGGGGATTGTATTCCTGAGGGTGAGACCATGAAGCCTATTTCAACAGGTTAAAAAAAAAAAACACAAAAGGGTCAATGTGTTGAACATTGTTGAAAATAAGGACAAAATACATTATCTGTGACTCTACTGGAGTCCACAAGTCTTTCTTGAGACTCCGGTCACTTCCGTCACTTCACCAAACTCTAAAAAGATATCAACATTCTAGAATGACAGCAAGTGACAAAAATGCCAGGGCTGCTCTCAGGACCTTGCCATCTTTTAGGGATAGATGGATAGATGGTATATGTGTTAGAGTTTCAAAAGGAGCCAATAAATAACAAATGGAAGCATTAGCATGGTCGGAATTATGCTTCCCTACAATAATGTCACTATTTGGGATGACTTCAAGATGGCCAGCTTGCTTTCCTTCTCCTCCTTCAGAACGTCTCTAATGAACATTACCCTGAATTGTTAGTTCTTACTTTCATCTTCAGGGCCATCTGGTTTCTAGAATCCATATGTTTGTTTTTTGTTTTACTCAAGACGATCAATAGAGTATGAAATTACTAACCAAGGCTCCTAAACAACTTACTGCCGTTCTTTTTCTTTTTACTCGTCCAGCTTTCCTTTTCCCTTTTCTTCGTCATCTAAGCATTGATGCAAAAGTTTTAAGGGCCATAGATGATCTCTTCTTTATATACCCACCAATCACTAAATAAGAGAGGTAACTCAGATCTTGCTCACCAAGTCAAAATCTGAAATCTCAGCCCTAATTACATCTTTTCATTGGATGATTATGAATACTTTACCTTGTCAGCTCAGATACGAGTGCTTCATTCTGAAGTCTGCAAGTCAAGGCTCCTGTATTTAAGTGTTTTAAAAGACGGACTGCTAATTTTCACAATGTAGTGACAGATAATTATTATATATGCATTTCAACTGAACAATAATATCCTCTCTTGCATATCTGTGCAGCTAGTGTAGAAGTACCGAGTGGAAAGATATAGGACATCAAGTCTCCTGTTAACCTGGGAGTTACCTTTTGTTCTTGTTAGACCCAAAGGTAATGATGACTTTCAATGAGTATGAAGCAGTGTAATGTTAAATGAATGGCTGGGAAACAGGGATGGGAGCAGTGGAGCTATCAAGTGGGTCACTATAAGCATTGAAGGACGATTTGGGTTTGCGAAAATTCACCTAACCAAGCTCATTTTTTAATCTCTTTTTCACATTCCACTTATGTATTACCACAACCTTTGTTTCCTTAGGCTAACTTGCTATCTGGAAGTAAACACCAAATTACCACCAGTGTAAACTTCATACTCATCCAGTTGCCAACTGCAGTGCTTCTGACAGCAGAGCTGCGATAAAATATGCCCACGTGAAAGGATAATGCATGGATAATTTATTGACATACATTCCTGGTCTAACTGCTGAAAAGTGATGATTGTCTAGGCACACAGCTCTGTGGGTGAGTTTCAAATAGCTTTTCAGCTGATTTAAAACATGCCTTGTCTAAGAAATCACTGGTTGCTCTGATGTAAATAAGGTGGTTGCCCTGGTCATCAGCTATTGCTGTGTAACATCAGGGAATTTTCCTTCTAAGTGTGTCAGCAGTGATACAGGCAGAGGAACCTACTAAATTCATGCTGACAAAGAGGAGAGCTTACAGAAACCTGGATGTAGTCATGTTGCAGCTAAATGCACAGAGGGGATTGGATAGAAAAAGCAAGTGGTTTATGAAAAGTGTTTCATACACAGAAATGTAAGATGCAACCTTTGTTCTTTTAGGAGACATTGTTTTACTAGAGATAAGATACTGAATTTCAAAGAGCTCAAGTACTTACAAACCAATGGTGAAACAGAAAGCTAGTCTGGCTACTCAAGCATGCCGAGACAGCATGACTGAAGTGGGGAATGCACGTTTTATTAGCTTGAGATTAGTATGACTGTTAGTTGTGTGTGAAAATTTTAAATGAATTTTCATGAAAATTCTCTTAAAACACTGTCTTTAAAACTGTTAAAAAACTTACCTTCATTCATGACTTGAGTTATATTTTAAAGGAAAAAATATATTAGAGTTGTTTGGTTTTTTTATATGGATTTTCAGAAGGCATTTCTACCCTGGCAGTTTCCTTAGGGGCAAGAGTCTAACCCTCCAGGCTTAGGAAGCAGAAAATAATACTGCTTGAAGTACACTAAAATCCCATTATCTGCCCACCCATGTCTCCACTGTAGTTACCTGTCTTACATTCTTTAATAATCTGGTATTATACCATAACAATAGGATTTCTTTTAGACAAAGCATTTAGAGTTTTAAAGGTTAGTACAAGTGAAGTACTTCTGGAGGTGTCAGACCTATGTGACTGGCTGGCCAACTGCCCCGATGTGTGTCTGTGGGAAGGAGGGGTTTCTGATTTTCTGTCTCTCTTCACAGAGAAGAAAGGTTAAGCCTGAACCAGTCAATACAATTAACAGAAAAGTGCAGACATATTCTGTAGAATTAAACTTGGATCAAAGGCATTGTGTACAAAGAAGTAGCATGAATCCAAATATATTGAATAATTTGTGTACAAAAGTAAGATTTAATTTTTATTATTTTTACTTAACCAAAGTAGCCATATAAAGTTTCTGTACCTGTATTTTGAGGGCTATGTATCTCCCAGTGGTAATTGGTGCTGGGGGAAGGAGATGATGAGGGACAGATAATCAAGGACACCTGACAAAATTTCATCATTGAAGTGTAGATATAACAGCTTGCCATTGACCTAGCTGACATCCTTTCTATATAAAATACTGTTTACTGAAGAGGAGGTTACCAGAGCAGTGTCCCAGCCTGTCTTTCGGCACAGAAGTAGCAATGCTACTCATTCAAACAATTATTCAAAGCTACCCAAGATGTTCATTAATAGCAGAGAAAATGCAGTTAGGCTTGGGTGATTTTTAAAGACCATTTTCAGGTTAGCTGGATTAATTCAGCTACCCAAAGAGAGAAATATTTAAATGCACTATCCCACCGTCTGAACTTACAGGCTTGCTGTGGCTACTCCACTAAAATCAATGTAAATGATGGGAGTGTTCACATTTTTGAGTGAGATGGTAATAGCTGGCCAGAGCTGTGATCTTTTACCTCTTCTTGATCTTTTCTTAATCCTCCAAGCATACTCTTAGAAGCAATGGCTTTCTATGCCAAAATGTAGCTGCTGCTATTTTCCAAGCCCTCTTTTCCTGCTCTAATAGTTCTGGTACAGTTAAGCTATATGTTTGACAGCATATGACTTTATCATCTGGAAAGGAGCGTTACATTTGGAAGAGGTTATTTGGTTCCAGGAGGAACAAAATAGAGTTGAGTTCTTTCTAAAGGAAAGTTGAGCGTTTGTTGTTTAGGGCACATATATCAAGTTACTATAAATTAAAAGGAGGGACTTTTGTTGTAAATTCCTTCAGTGGTCTTGAAGATCAGTTTAATCTAATGTTATACTCTAACAAATTTACAAGCAACAACTGTGCTGCAACATCATCTCATCAGAGATGGGGTTCTATACTCACAAATCTTTTTAATTGTTATGGATAATTTCTGTTTCCTGGAGCATTTTATTTGTGCTGTTTACTTTTTAGGGTCTGCCATTGATTAAATGAATCTTAGGGGATTTTCTGAAAACTTACTGGAGTACAGCCTCTCCATGCATGCTTGTTCTATTTTTCTAGAACTACACGAAATTTGGAACCAAAGTATGTGTGTGGGAAGAACATATGGCTAGGTAGGAGACAACATATGTCTTTCGTATGCACTTACCATGCAGTTAGTTTGGACAGCATCTGTTGTTTGTTTAAGCAGCTTTTTTCCCCAATCTTATTGTTGGGGAGGGGTGCAATCTGTTTAAAGGGGACCTGCAAAGAGAGGGAGGGGAAGAGTTTATGTCTCTTTTCTTCTTTTTTTCCCTTTATGTCTAAGGAAGGATTTCTTTGGCTTGCTTTTTGCCTTAGAAATATCAGGACTCTGAAGCATTATCTTTCATGATTTTGTTGCAGGCATTTTTGGATCACTGATGCTCTGGGAGTTTCTGTCAGCTTTAAATTGAAGGGGCAATAGGTGTGGATTCCTAACAAAGCATTTCTCCAAGTTGTCCCAGTGTAATGCATTTCTGTTTCTGTTGCCGTTAGAGCACTCAGCCACCTCATGTGTAGATAGAACCCTGCAAGGCTGTTTGGTGTCTTGCACTTTATTTAACATATGCATTTGGCATTGGTGCTCTGTAATTGCAGTTGAGGCTGCATGCTTTTATCGGTGGGAGCAGCAGATGTTCCTCCTCTTGCTCCCTAGAAGCCCCTGTTCAGCAGGCAACTGCTGCTGTGCCCAGGAGCTGAAGAAGCAGGAGAGGCACAAGGAGAGAAGTCCATTCCAGGCCCAGGATTGTTCCACATGCTGGACTGAGAAAGCTGCCCTGAGCTTTCCAGAGCTGCCCACTTCATGGAGCAGGCACCTATCTATCTGAATCCATGAGCCTTAACCATCTTGGATTTGCTGCCGAGACCTCCCAACTGCAAAACTCTGTTGTACTCTTCAAGCTTTGAGTGGCTCCATGACCTCCCTCCCCTGCATCATATTTTAATAGTCACGAGCCTGCAACCAAAATCAGCTATTAAAGAATTTACATAAAACCTCACACATGGAGTAGGCCAGAACTTGGCAAGTGTGGCGGTGTTTTTCTAAGCAAGTACAAATATAGAGGCAAACTGAATTTTGGCAGTAAAGAATTCCCAACTCAGTTAATAGGCCTTTCACTTGTGCGATCTCTCAGATGTCTCAAATCAACTGGTTTGCCACTTGTCTCCTAATTTCCAAGGAAAACCAGACTATGCAGACTTGGATTTCTATGGTACTTCTTATTTTAAAATTCCTTACTAGAAAGAGAAAGAGGAGACAGGAAAAGAAGGGAGCGTCGTTTGTCACATAAGCATTGTAATTACTCAAATGAATACTTTGTAATTACTCAAATGAATACTTTGAGTATTTTAGTTTGATTTCTCTTAGGGCCTCTTGGTATTGTGAAAAACAATGTGTTCAGTTAGGAACTTACTTAAACTTGAAGTTGGCCTTCAAATCTCACAGGCTGGATAAAACCCCACAAGTTTGAGCGCAACAGACTCTAGCAAGTTTGGCCCTCTAAGTATGCTTCCAGTTTCCACAGGTTTGAGCGAGAGGAGCACACAGATCAATTAGCTAACGGGAGACACATTTTTAAAATGTTTCGCTACTGTCCCCATTTGGGTTTTATCCATTATTATTTTTATGCTAAAGCCTCAGACAGTAAGCAGAGTGAATACATTTCATAATTACAAATGATACAATAAATAATTTCTTATTTTTAGGAGGAAAAAGTGCCCTTGATGCTAGTAACTAATAGGGAGAGTAACTTCTTCATGAAGGCAGATAGGTTACTGTAGGAAACGTGAAGCAGAGGACAGAAACAATCTGAGCTGAGATGTTTGTTGCTCTTTTTAAACCCTTTCCAACAACTGGGGAAGAACTACCATGTAACTGCATCAAAGATCTTCTCCTCTACAAATTGCCTCTGCTGCAGAAGTCACATGAGAGAGCTCTAGGGTGAGTGCAAAATCAGCTGCAAAATTGTACTTGAACAGCAATGGACAATAGTTCCCTCTCAAAGTGGATGTTGGAATTCTGCAAATGGCTATTTTAGATCCAGTGTGGTTCAATAGCCTTATATCAGTAAGTATGGATAGAGGTAAGTATGTGTTTTGGATATACAATGGTGAGAGGCTTTAAGGAGGTGGGAAGAGAATTAGAATTCAAAAACAGTTTGCAGGTTGGAAAAATGTCAGTGTTTTCCTCTCTCAGAGAAATTGCACTTCTAGCAGACTTCTAGCAAAATACTGTGCACATAATGGATGGGGAAAATCAACTAGATAAGGCTCACTGCAGGTGTATCTGAGGGCTGCAGTAGTTCACAGGCTGAAAGCAAGTAAAGAATATGTTTATCTTGCATAAGAGTATATTGTAAAAGAAATGACTTGTTCTTTCTGCCCTACTCATCATGTATATAGCCTTGGCTTCAGACATGTATAGGTATGAGCAAACTGAAAAGAATCCAGAGACAAACAAGGAGAATGATCAGAGAGGTGTTGCAAACATGACTTTGGAGGAATGATTGAAAGAACTGAGGTTCTCTATTTACACACTAACAGAAGACACAATATGCAAGTGTGCAAAAGCTGGGAAACAAGAAAGGAAGGATCTATCCACCACATCTGTGAGGCACAGGAAGGGAAATAACGAGCTTAGCTTGTGTCAAACGACTTGTAGTTTAATGTGGTTTTTGTTTGATTGTTTTGTTGTTTTTTTTTAATTTAATCCCTCTAATAAGATTTAAAAAAACCTCATAAGGTTTTAAAAAACATTAGGTCTAAAAAACATGCTAATGTGCAGGGAGGTGCTGAAGCTTCATTTTGGATGTCTTTAGACAAACATCTGCCAGAAATAACAAGAGTATAATTGACACTGCTCTGGGAGTAAAGCTGCAATAAATATTGTTTTTGAAGTCCTTTCTGGCCTTATTTGCCATGATTCTCTACTTCTGAGTGCTTCAGGCTCAGTACATAGCTTGCTTTTCCCTGCTTCCCTGCTGTGTATCTTTCTGCATACCTGTGAAAGGCCAGGGTACCCAGTTTGGGCCCAGGATACCTCTGTTCTCCTGAACCAATAGGCACTGTGAATTTGTTTTGGTAAATCCTATGTTCCTTTTAGACCTACATAATTTGAATCCTATTTATTTTCAACATCTTTCCTCCCAGTGAAGACATCAAAATTCCACTTCTGGACCCACTGAGCAGTAACTGTGCTGCCAAACCTGCCTGAGTGCTATTTGCCTATTCGGTTATAAGAGTGGGATACCCTTTGAAGCTGCATATGTGTGAACACTGGTTTGGCTGCATTAAAGGAAAAATGAATACATGGAAATATATTAAACAATGATAAATAGTTGCTAGATGTTTAGTTGAGGTGCTCTAAGGAACAAATGCAATGTTTATTTTTAGAAAACCTTTAGCTATTTTGTCAGAATATTTTTGAACTATCCATCCATTTAATATGCCTTATATTTTAAGATTTATTTTTTTCCAGGAAGAATGCAGAAGTCATTTTAATTTAAGTAATTTTATTTATGAGCACCCCAAACACTTCTATACACAGGGAGTTCCAATTACATTGTAATTAGAGTAACATGAAAGCCTTAAGATTAGGAGTTCAAATTCATATTTGTAAATATTCCACTAACTTCTAAAACACTCTTCTGTTTATTATCTCCATTTTCTGATTGATGGGATTGTCGTACTTCTAAATACAAACCACACTAGAATTAACAGTGAGTTTCACCTAATATATACAAGGCCTTTATTACTTGAATATTTGAGTGATCATAGCTGTTAAGGTTATGGAAGCAAGAAACTTGAACACGTGGATGGGAGGAGGAAAAAGGTGAAGAGCCTGCATGCTTCTTTCCATTTGCATCTAGATATAGTCTATATTACTATTTTTTTCTTAATAAACACTAACAGCTGCTCATATAAAAAGCAAAATGAGAGCAGAATGGCAAACTGTGGTTTTATTTTACAGGAAATGTTTGGGGATTGGGGTGGTGATGCAGACTTTCAGATTCTTTCAAAATCCTCTTCATTTGTTTTATAGTATATGACAACATCAAGCCATGCAGTTCTGTCCAAAGAAAATCTTGTTCTATGTAATAGAGTTACTTATTAACATGCAATGCTGGAAGTAATGTGCATGCAGCAGATTCATCTATTGATTCACATATTACCAATAGATCATGGCACAGTTTAGTTCTGGATATTGTCTTTTCTATTCCTTTCAGGAAGAAGTCTTTCAGACTTTTGTTATTTCTGGAAATAACCCTGTTAGAGAAGCCTGGCAAATATTTTTTGATTCAAGACAATTGTGGAAACACAAGCAATTTTTGGCACAACCAGATTATAAGGAACATTTCTTATATGATTTTAAAAATCTGTTGCTACAGCCTTTACTCAAGTAAGCTATCATCAGCCTTAGCCTGGATTTCCATAATGCTGTTTACAAAGAAAGATTCCCATTTTCTCTTTTTGTTCTTCAGTAGTTGATTCTGGAGAATATTTTATTATTAACTGATTACTGAGGACGGTTCAGCTTTGTATCAAATCAACTCTTTAGGATCACTTACTCTGGGATAACATTTAGGATTAGGATTTGCGAACTGGAGGCCTGCAGATCTAAAAATTCCCTGAGATCTGCTCAACCAGAGAGCTCAATAACCAGTATGATCTGTTCTGCCCTGTTGTGGTAGGGGCTGGGGGAATGGAGGCTGTCAGAGCTGTATTTCCTGTTGAGGCATCCCAAACCTGGAGACCTGATGAGGGCTGGTTTAAAGATGGGGCCATAGCTCAATGCACGTTGGGGTTCAGAGAGACTGAGAAAATATGCAATATCTTTCTTCAGTGAACTGTGGACACACCTGGTATAATCCTCGCTGACTTCTCTCATTTCAAATGAGCTGCAGCTGATCAAACTTAGTTTTAATAGTAGGCAATGAGTACAGTAAAGCTTAGATAGCCATTTTTGGTTAGTTTGCAGACTTGTTGCTTCTGACATTTTAAGTAAAGAAACATTTTTATAGGCTGTTGGTGAACAAATAAACTGAAGTTACTTTCTCTTTGGGAGATAGTCATTCCATCTTTTTGTTCAGGAGATAGTCATTCCCTCTGCTAATTTGTTTTCCGGTGCAGCCATATCATTAATTTGTTAACCCTTTCAGTAGGTAAAGAAAGAGGACAAAATAATCTCTTTCTTGTTCCATGGAGACTTCCTAGGGCTAATGTTTTCCATTAGTTAAAAAGCAAAAGAAGGCAAAAAGCATATGTTTCATAATACCATAGGTATCACATACATGAAGGATGGATTCTTCATGTATCAGAAGACCTGGAAGAAATATCCTTGGAATAAAATATCAACAGTAGCTCTGTTGATATGACTAAGATGGGTGAGAAAGAGATTATTTTACCAACAGCTAGGATTAGGTTTGTGGTTTCTAGAAAAAAGAATTACTTCTGAGGCCGCCTCCCTGCTGTGGGAGAAATGAAGTTCAATCTGGGCATGAAAATGTTTGCACTGGCTGTGGAGGCAGAGGACTCTCCAAGATGAGCATGTGTAGGAGGCTTGGTCCAGCCCAGGGGAGGTGGAGGAACACCACTTCCATTTTTCCCTCCTCATATTTGGATTGCCTGGGGGCTCTGAGGAGAGAGAATGTCTTTTTTGCAAGGAGCTCCCAAGACAGACAGGCTGGAGCTGAATCTTAAGAACTGGTTCTTTACTTGCCCTTTGGAATTGTTTCATGTTATAAGCACCATCCTCAAAAACTCCAAAGAAGGAGAGGGTTTTTTTCCTCATCTTTTGGAGATTGTTTTTGCCCTTTCTAACTATGGGTGTTGGTCTAGAAACGACTCTGGTAGTCATTGGGTCCATGGTCTGATTATTTTTCCTATTCTGAGCCATAAATATGAAGATTAAATAGGACTCTCTTTATTCTGAGATAGTTCTTTACAGTAAATGCTTTTGTAGCAGCATTACATTAACCTGAGTAAATGTTTAACAAAGTATGTTTCAAAGACACAGCCAGAGCCATGGCTTCAACAGGAACTGGGGATGCATTGCTGTAGCTTCTGTGGTGTGGGTTAAGCACCAAGAAATGACTGAGTGTGAAACAGCACAGGCCACAGTTATTGCAGTATATAATCTAATGTGAAAATCCAAACAACTGGGACTCACCCAGCACAAAAAGTTTAATGGGACCAGAGGGAACAGTGGACTTGAAACAGTGCTGGTTTTGCTGAAATCTGAATCTACGCTGGGGGTGGGAGAGTAGGTGGTATGCTATCACCACTAAATTGCTGTTTATTGCTTTATGGAATTCTCTGCAATTCCTGCTTCTCCCCATGTTTTATTAATCAAAGTGAGGAACTGTGCTGAATGTCACAGGATATTCCTTCTGTACCACTTACTTGAGTAAGGAGGAGGGACTCACTGTGACTTCCAAGGGCCTGATGGGGTTTCTGTCCTTTCCTTGTTCCCTTCCCCAGCCTCCATTTTATTGTGGGAAAAAACACTGCTGGAACACACCTGTGGCTAGACAGACTAGCAAGGGATTTAGTGTTTCAAATGCCTTTAACTCAGAGATGTGAGCACTCTTCTGCTCTTCCTGTCTGTCTGTCCCGTTTAATAAATTCATCCTTCCTTGCAAAGGAGACTTTGATAAGAGGACATTACATCCTCAGCTGAATCACTTGCCAGGGAGGACTATAAAGGAGCTTTCTTCAGTTCATTCTACCACAAATGGTGGCTTTTAAAGAATTGTTACACAGTAAGAAATGCATCTTGAATAGGGCTATTTTTTTTTCCTCTCTCTTGAATGCAAATCTCCTACTGTGTTCTTAGCACTTTGGATTTATATGACACTTTTCATCTGAGGCTCTTAAACTTCAGTGTTTTATAGTTTTGTTGAAAGTAAGAAAATTTTACCTAAGAAACATGGCCTGAAAGGAGGCTGTAGCAAGGTGGCAGTCGGTCTCTTCTCCCAAGTAACAAGAGATAGGACAACAGGAAATGGCCTCAAGTTACACCAGGGGAGGTTTAGATTCGATATTAGGAAAAATTTCTTCACTAAAAGGGCTGTCAAGCACTGGACATCATCCCTGGATGTATATAAAAGGTGTGCACATGTGGCACTTAGGGATATGGTTAGTGGTGGACTTTGCAGTGCTGGGTTAACTGTTTGAGTCTATGATCTTAAGGTTCTTTTCCAACCTAAATGATTCCATGACTCTATGTTTTTAATTAGACTAAGCAAACAGTAATAAAATCATAGCCCCGATTCTGCAGGCTGATCCCACTGATTGAACCCAGCTCTCTCATGAATTCTTTGTGAAACAGGGGCCTAACTTCAGATGCCTTTCTTCTGGAAATGAAGGAGCTCAGCTGCACAACATGATTAGTTTTTTAAGCCAATAACTTTTTGGCCATCAATGGAGGGAGCCCAGGAGGAATGACCTGCAGGTGTGGAGGAAAATTTAACTTCCCAACCATGCAGTACTAGTTCTTTGTTCTGCTGATGCAGGATTAGAGCTCAATGGGAAAGAAAAAGATCAATGACATTTAAGACTTTGTCTATACTGGGGTAGGATTTTTATGTTCTCAGCACCCATAACTGGGAACAGATTTTTCAGTACTACTCAACTCCCCCAGGTGATTAAGCATATACGTGACATTAAAAACAGCTCAACACCGAAAGTAGTGAACTCCTGAAAACCCAGCCACTTATTTGTATACCTAAATTCTCTTTCCAGAAATACAACTCTGTATTTTTTGTCACGTAATTAATAGCCCAAAATAGCACATAAGAAGTGTAGTGTGGGTGATACTTTCGTGAACCTAAACTAGTTGCAATTTACAGTGTCTAGTGACTGTTGTGGAAATTCCATCAGCAAAAATCACAAATTAGACCCAACCTAAAAGTAAGTTACATGTTTAGAAGAGAATTAGAAATTATTCACACTGTTTCTCAAGTTTCCATGGGAACTTAAACCCCAAAATTCTTGGAAGTTTAGAACATTATTTTATTAGTAATTTATATTTTTGATTTGGGGGATTTTGATAGATCTGAATAGATAATTTTAAACATGAAAATTTTATCCTGATTTTTTATTTAGAAGCAGCAAAGTTATTTGCTAAAGAAAGACTGGTTTGGGCTTTTTTTGCTTTGGCCGAAGTAAAACTGTCTATGACTGTTTTAGTAAAGGTCTGTTAAAGTGCTTGCATTTGGCAAGTATAATTATATATAATATTTGAAGATTAATTTAATACATTATAACTCATATAATGGTCAGCATTCTAAGGTCCCATTCATCTAATTCTTCAATTAAAAACCTAAATATCCAGGCAAATTTGGACCACTTGACAATACTACAGTGATTTCTGGCCACCATGTTTTTGAATTCTTCTGAGGCCATCTGTGTGCTGCAGGATTTTGCCCTCCAACAGCCTCTCTCTGAGTGCTGAAGATGTGGGATGCCCTTGAAATCACTGCTGACATGACACCTAGACCTGCTGGTGAGACAGCTTTACAAATATTGCTTGTTTTACCTGAGTGGAAGAGGTGATGGTACTATAATTATATAGTTTAGCTTTGCTAATGTAGCTGAAAGCCCAGAAGAATACTTTGCCATGTTGATCTATAAGCACAATGATCACAAATGCTGTGGAAATACAGCCTGGTTGGATGGTGCAACTAGATTTACAGGTTTCCACTATGTGTGTGATTCTTTATGTGATGAAGGCCAGTTTATTTTGAGTTTTGTATTCTGCTGAAAAAGTCTGTTAGTTAAGATTCCACTTTGAGGGGTTTGAAAGTTGTGGGGATTTTTGTTTTTCTGTTTTGTCTTGTTTTGAAAATATAATGAGGACTTTGCACTGGAAGCCTGCAGCAATACTGTTTATGCTGTGATTAATGTCAGTGTATAATTCTGACAAGCTGAAGCCCTCCCAGGGTGCTCGTTCATCATGGATCTCTCTATAGCTCTTATTTATTTATTGAACAACATGTAAGCACAGTTCCCTTTTTTGTTTAATGTATCAGCATTTCAGTGTATGTTGACTTCAAGGTTTCAGTTTTGTTGACAATAATGAGATCATCCAGACAATTACTGTTTGATTTTCACTTCACTAGTGAGGAAGATTAAAGAAAAGTTAAGGAGATTTGTCTGTTTCCTGTTACCCGTTTACTGAGGAAGAAAAACTTACTGTTTAAAATGTATAAATTATGAGACTTTAGATCACACTCAGTGCATGAGGAGATTGCATCCCATTATTCTTTGGGGTTTGAAATGGGTCAGGCTGCCTTTCTGCTTAACTAGACCATGATTTGGATCCCCATGTAGCATGCATGAGTTAAAGGCCAAGGCATATCCTGTGTGTGTACCACGAATGAGCATCTGTTCAACTCATACACCATCAACTTCTTTACAGTGCAGAAATTTGTTGCTTGAAGAAGAAGTATCTTTACTTAGGATCAGCATTTTGGAAAGCATCCAGGTTCCTGCAGGCTCCCTGCACTGCTTTCATTTGGTGAATGAAAATGGATGAGAAATTGAACATGAACTTGTAATAGGATGCCACACAAAGTTCTGAAATCAGGGACATGCAGAGTCATAGGTCAGGCTGGGAATAAGGGCACTGTCACATTCTTTAACGCATTGGAAACTGCTCAGATGCTGCTATGGTAGGTGAGGTATAAGAGTCTGAAGAGAAAGTGATTCTCAGTACAGAAGTAACATGCATCTACAAGAGAAAAATACTGGTGTGGACACTTTAAGATCAGACAAAGGTATCGCAAAGTTGGATGGAATTCAGAAAGAGACACAAGCATGATTAAAAAGAACAGAAAGATGATGGCAAGAAAAGATGAAAAGAACTATACCTGCATTGCTTGCTATATGATGATTAAGAAGGTGCATATGTGTCTACAGCTAAATGAAAAGTATAAATATAAAGGAAGGATCATAACTGTCTGGGGTGTTATGAGGGCTTGTAACTGGGAATAGCTGGATGAAATTAATCAAACAAAAATTTAGTTTGGGAAATTTCCAAACAGTGGACCATATGTTCCCTTCTGGCATAAAAACGTGTGAAGGGGAACAAAACACTCTGAAAGCCATGTGGCTTTTGAAGTGCAGCTGTTGTTCCACATTCTCTCCTCTGCTCTGTGAAACTGAGGGCCAGGGCCAGGTTTCTGAAGTGCACATACTATCAACACAAGTGTTAGAAAAACCAGGAAATAACTAGTTAAGCTTATCCACCCCTTGAAGTCCCAGTTACAAGTTGTAACTTTGCCTTTCAACCTTGCCCATTTTTACTTCCCACGTCTCCTCCCTCCACCCAAACCTTAACTCCCACTGAGAGAGAGTGTTTAAAAATTTATGTTTTTGCTTTGTTGGGAAAGTTGTTTGAGGCTTTGAAGTACGTGATTAACGTGTGGACAGCCTTTCAGTTCAGGTTATGTTCAAGTGTGTGGTACTGGAAGTATGGATAAAGAAGGGAGCTGTGCAACATTTAGCAGTGTAATGGCATTTGATACCAGTCCTGATAAATAAATTTAGTACCTCCTTTATGGCTTCTGGTTAGCAGTTAGGAATGCTGTACAGAAAGAAATTTATTTTTATACCTTGCTAAGATAAGAACTCGGTACGTAATTTCTGAGTTATTTTAACTTCATGTACAATACAAATATGTGGGTGACCTCCACCTGCTTGTGGGGTTTTTGGTTTGTTTTCTTTTGGTGTGGTGTCACTTTCTTGTTTGTTTTGCTGGGTTTGGGCTTTTTGTTTGGGGATTTTTTCTTGTTTTGTTTGGTTTTTTGTTTTACAATTTTAGGAATACAACAAGTAACTATTTTGGCAAATAATGGGAAAGCAAGCATAATTCTTGCTTTTTGATAGAATTCTCAACCTTACATAGTCCTCAATACCCTCCAAATTGCCTCCCTACAAATGCTTCCTAACTTTCCCCTGCTCCACACTCCCCACAGCTGCACTCCAGATTGCCCAGTGAAGAATTACTGTGTCAAGTTTGGGGACTAAATCCAATCATTTGTGAATTTCAGCAAGACCGAAATCTATTTGTTTAAATGCATGTCTCAATATTAATTATACAGTCATTGCTGATTTCTTCCTAATAAAAGCCCACAAAACAGAGTATGTCATGCAGCAATGTATTTTGATGTTTCTGTTTGCATTTTTTTCTAAGGGAAACACTTTGTCCTAACAGTTCTCTTATTTCTAGAATTTAAAGAGACATTAGTCATAGAAAGTAAGTAGGCCACTGGAGTTTGAAGGAGTTGAGGGTATTCAAAGCAAAGTTCCTTAAAGAATAAATGGAATCTGTGTTTTCCACTGAACCAATTATGTTTAGATGAAATTTGTTGCTGATACAAAGAGGTACAGTACCCGTCACTGTACCCATCACAGCTGTAGATGGTACAGCTGGTCAGGGTAGTCTTCATGCCTTTCTATTAGACTGTAAAAGCTATAGATGGTCTAAACATAACTGGTGATAAATTCTGATAATAGTAATTGCTCTATTTTATAAACATTTGAGAGACCTTTAGTAGCATTCAGTTTTCTTAAGTCAATATATGCAAGTAAATAACACCTGATTAAGTGAAATCTAGCAACAAGTCTTTTTTTTAATGTTCATTTTACTGTTCACAAATACCAAACAATAAAAGAAATAGACCTGCACCCAAACTGAATTAAAATTTCATCAAAAGCACAAAGGCAAGAGAATTCTGAATTAACTGAACTTTTGCCTCCTGCTGTGTATCTAGATGTTGCTAGAGTTCCCTAACGTTGATTTGTGTCGACACCAAAGGCTATATGTTATTGTAGATCAACTCGCACAATTACTGCTGACATCTTTAATCTAGCTTTTTAAGCAGAAAAAGATATAGCAGTCTAGTGTTTAGAAGCAAGAGCTAGACAAATGCAGAACTGTAGTAATGTGCCCATTTTTAACAGGAAGAACAAATTAACAACTGGAATAATTTACCAAGGGACACATAGGTTTCTCCATTATTTGATGTCTTTGTATTAAGACAGGGTATTTTTTAAAAAGAGGTGCTGTAGATCAAACAGAAGTAATGGTTTTGATGCAGAAATTAATGGTTGAGGTTCTTTTGCTGGTGTTACCCAGGAGATCAAATACAGCGGTCATTATAACCTACTTTGGTTGCAGTATCTAGTGATTCAGTAAGTGAATTATGTGTTCAAAAAAATAGCTGTAGACAAGTAACTACTGAGATATTTGGCTTTCGTTTATTTGCTATTTACATGAGATATCTTTAACATTTTCTGTGAAGGAAAGCAGTGTCTAGGTTTTTAAAAATAAGATTAACAGGCCATTTAACAGACATACTGTTTCAGCTACTTTTTTTCAGTAAATACATTTCATGATTACATTACCATGTAAAGTTCTTTTCAAAAATGAGCTCACAGTTGTAATAATTTTTATGACAGTGTCAAGATTTTCTGACTTCTAAAAAGTGCCTTAAAATGTGTTCATACATGGAGTGAGGTATTTCATTTCCCATTTTACCAGGACAGCTTAACAGAGAGGTATGATTGATCTCCAGGTATGGAATTTGAAAAGAGCATGTATACTGAGTATATGGGCTTTTTGTTTTGTTTTGTTTTGTTTTGAGTCATAAATAAAATGACATAAGTGAATTTGTTTAACAAAGCAGACTGGGACTTCGTGAATCACCTTAATCAGTTTCAGAGATGACTTTTTAATTCCCTGCAGTTCTTAAGCTATTGAAAGCAGAAAAAGAATAAATTATGTCTTCTAAAAACAATAACAAACTCATGTCTAATGACTTCATGGAATGATTTCAAATTAACATTGCCCCTGGTGGAAAAATGGGAGCCGCCTGCTTTCCAAATGGGCTGCACCTGTGCAGCGCTCAGAGAGGTTAAAAACATATCAAAGAGCTTCATCTGTGTGGGGCCTTTTGGGACTTGCTAAATGGATTCAGGAGTTGGAGGAGGATCAGCACCCCTGGCATCATGTGCTGTGTTACTGTTGGTCCTTGTTTCCTGTTAATTGTGGTACTGTCAGAGAAAGACTTTTTTTCCTCCTCATTTAAATAAATAAATAAATAAATAGCTCAGCCTGCAGGCATGGGATCTAACGGTTTTTCTTGCTGTGGAGATGTGATGCAGTCATCTGGTTTGAGTGCTCAGTGTCTAATAGCTGGCATATGGACAGAGCACAGTGTTCTGTGCGGCTCCCCTGGCTTCTCATCATCAGCAATTGAGATCCATTTTTTCAGCAGGTGTGCTAGTATCTGTAAGCATGGCTGCCTCACTCTGAGCACTGAAGATGTGTGGCTGTGGCCTCTCACATGAAAACGTCAAGAAAATTATTATTGCACAGAACAGGCTACATTCCCATTCTACAAAATGGCCAGTATCCTTGGGGAAACACATGGGGTGAGACTCTGTTTTGTAGTGCTGTAAAACTAACTGAAGAATGAGAAATGAAATTATGTAAGTGTTACGCATGTGTGTACTCTTAAAGATCTGTTTGTCTTCAGGAACGCAGTTGTCTGCTGAACGCATGTGGCTTCTTCTTAGGCTTGTACTTCCTTTTGTGATCCTGTGTGCTCAAATTAATGTAATTGGTAGAAACCAGATATTAGAAATTTTATTATTGGCCAGGTTTAGTTTGATTTCTCTTGCAAAATACATTCAACAAAGGGAAGCTGCCATACAGCTCCCATCATGTTCCACCTCTGCTATTAGTAGCAAAGTTTGATGTGTGAGTAACAAGCTGTTGGAACTAAAAGGTAGTGGCAGCAGCAGGAGGCTGGTAGCATCTCATATCATAGCTATTATGAAACTACACTTTAAAGATGTCTTTAACTTGTCTTTAAAGATATATTTAAATTTCATAGTAGTTCCTTCCCCTGCAAACAAGAAATTCCAGTAGCACATTTAGCATTGCCCTCACCAGCTGCCTTATTTTTAATAACAAAACCAGAAGAGGAAGCATTTATCTTTGTACATTCGTTTCCAAGTCCCCAGATTACTAATCACGTAATATTCAAGGAGGCTGAATTAGTAGTGTCTGTAGAAAATGTAATGTTTGTACTTGTATTTGTTTATTTTTAGACAGGCCTGCTCTTGTTTCATCCTTTGCAATTTGCTTCACTTCAAGAGGTAGAGCCCATTCAGTTGTCTAGTTACAGGAGAATTACAAGTCTGTTTTATGACAATGTTGGTATAACGTTCCCAGCTAGGAGCATTGTCTTGAGATCATTTATTCCATTCCCTGGGACATGAGGACTATATATGTGAATAAGCCTCTGCAGGATGAGGCTACATTCCTGCAAGCTTAATGAGACTGTGGGATGAGGGGGGGGTGAGAAAATGGAGAGCTACCACTTTGCCAAGGCTTGCTTTAGGAGACATTTTTCTGCAGTGCTGCTTAAGTCTGTACTATCTGAACTGTGATAGCAATAATGTGTGGCTCAGAAAGATAAATAGCTACTGAAGTAGCTAACCCTGGAAACTCCAACTGAAATCAAGGAACAGTAAATATTTAATTCATTACAAATTAATAACATTAAGCTTAAGGTCAACATTTTCTGTATATAAATGAATACTGATTGGATGTAGCAACAAGGTAGCAATCCTAACTGCAGAAATCACAGAAATTACCACCTTTGTTTTTCCCCAAGATTAGTGCTGACATGCTGTGCACGTTAGAGCACATCCATGACTTCCTGCTAGCTGCCAGCCGCCACGAGTGCCTGTGAGTGCCTAGAGGCTGCTCTGTGTGCTTCCCAGCTGCCTGATAGCAGGAGCTCTGAAATCACAAGCTCCAGGAAAAGCATAGGGTGATTGTACAAATCATTAAGTTTGACTGTTACTTTTCCTCTGCCTTCTGAGCTTTTTAAGTATAAAGGAAATCACTAAATTGACTAAATATCCCTACTGAGATGCCTCTAGGTGGAGTGATTTCAGCTAGAAAGGTCATGGTAGTTGCTCTGTACTCAGAGATTTCGAGTCTACAATGCAATGTAGATGTTACCGTCTCCAAGTCTTCTGTCTTAAGAGGGCTGTCACTACCCTAGATATCTTTCCTCATTGTTTGCCTGCTCCTCTTTTGGGCCTATGTTGTACAAGCTAATTCTCTTCCCTTCTTCTCTTTTCCTAAAAAGTTCTGCATATGGGAGGAGGCAGGGCATACAGTGTTGTAGCTTACAAGGTAAGCTTACATGAAGCCATATGGAGTGAAAGCAGCAGAGCTTCAAGCTGTGGATGATATGATGAAAACTGTCTTTAGTAGAGGCAGAATATTTTTCATGTGCTACTAAGGGATTTTCATCCAAGATCTCTGGAGGAATAAAAAAGCAAGATGACCGTATCCTTTGTAAGTGGAAAAGAAGTCATAATGCATTCAAATTTATATCTGTATGTATGAAGAAATGTTTAAGCACCATCTTAGGTCATGAAACTGGAATTGAAATAGTGAAAGCTGTTTAACCTCCTGCAGTTTCTTTAGACCTCAGTGGATATACACTTGTCATACTCGGAAAGTATTTTCTTTTATTATCTAATCTCCCATAGACTGTTACTAGTTACATAGTTACTGAAGGGAAAAGAAAATCAACAGTTTAAAATGTATGAATTACGAAACTCTATGTTACATCCCGAAAGTATGTGGGGAGTTTGTGTGCCACGAGGAGTTCTGGAGAAGCTAAACTGGTACGTGCATTTGGCTTCTCAATGAGTCAGCACTGATCACTGAGCATAATTCAACGGTCAAGATGCATGTGTTGTACGTTACTATGTGTTTGAGGTGTTTGTCCAGTCTGCACACTGTGAAATTCATTACAGCACCAAATTTCTTCTCAAAAAGAATTTGTATAGAAGATTTGTATATCATTTTAGTCTCTTGCTAAGGTCACCTTTTTGTGCTTTGCAGGAGGAGAGGTGTTTCAGTTAAAATGCAAATGCTTGTGCAGGGTGAAAGGTGTATTTCTAAAAGAGCAGTATGCTTACTAAAAAGTCAGTCAAGTCAACCAGCAATAAAGTAGAAAAACTTCTTGTTTCGAGTGCAACTCAGATTTTGATGTTTGCCTAAAAAAACCTCTAGACAACACCTGTTTTTCATTTGTCAGCACCTGGTCAGCCAGACTTCAAAGCTGTTTCTACCTCTGTCTCGCTCTCTCTCTTGCCCTGAATATAGTTTATAGTATTCTGAACACAGGCCTATGTTTGCTTTGCATTGCTTTGTATTAATGTACACAATTTTCATACTTCAGTCTACACTACATGAAGATGTATGATATAAAGCCTTTGTGGAATTCACCCAGAAAGGTAAGATATTTCTCATGGAAGAGATGGAATTTGTAAGTCTCCAGGACAGAGTATTTCAAAACAACTGAGCTTGCATGGCCAATAGTTTTCTCCTCCATTGGAGCAGTATCCTTTATGAAGGACTTTGAGAAATGGGGTGTACTATGTCTTCTGCAAAAGGATTTTTTTCAAATTCTTAATCCACTGCGGCTCAGATAGACATTCAGTTAATTACCAGTCATTGGTTTAATCTGCAACATCACGCATGTTAAAAAAGTACCACTGATGATGGAAAAGACAAGGTGACTGAGCTAGAAATCCCATTCCTGAACAGCTTGCTCCATTTGTTAGGCTTATCTTTTCTAATTGAAATATGTTGAAAACATTGCCTTTATAAGGGAAGCTGGTACAGTGTAAACACAATCTGCTGGACAGCTTCAGTTATGTTTGCCAGCCTTTAGAAAAGGCTGTATAGTAAGCCCTTCATCTCTTTGGCTTTTATCTGTGGTTGTGAAGATGTGAACTTCAGGCTGCCCCTCAAAGCCAGACAGAGAACAGACTGTCTTTTGAAGAAATTCAGGACTGTTTTTCTTATTTTAACAGTGTTTGTTAACTATTGTTGTAATACTACAGTCATGTACTATATAGTCATCAGTAGCTTGTGAAAAAAAATGCCTTGTGATGCTTCCTCTAGGTGTTAATTTCATATTGACCTGCCTACTTTTTATACATTTTCCTTGCCTTTTACAGCAAGCATGCCACTAGACATTCTGAGATATGTAAAGAAAATTTGCACTATAGTTGAACTCTGACTTTGGTGTTTAGAGACTAACTTAAGCTTTGTTCTTCTCACTTCTTACAGAGCTTAAACTACAGTATGTGATGTTTTAAATATGGTCCCTGAGCCAAGTTGTTTCCTCCCTAGAACATGCGTTAGGCATCAGCTCTCGCCCGTCATTTGCTGGGATTGATAATGTGCCAAGTCTTGAAGTCTTGACTCAGTTCTTACTCCGACAAGACTCCCATGGAAATCAATGGAAGTTTTGCCTGATTAAATACTTATGGATAGCTCTCTAAACCACTTGGATAATTTATATCAGGCATATTTGGAAAAATCCAACATTTTAGCCCCTGTAAAATAGAATTATCAAAATCTTAACTGATGGAGGCCATTCTGAAGGCAAAATACCCAGCGACCTTCTTGCTGGCAGTGGAACACTGCCTATGTTTGAAAACCAAACAAAAACAAACCCCAAGTCTATAGGACAATGCATCATCTATAATACAGTTAAACTTACCTGGCAATATCCACATATGGACAACATGAGATGACAGTGTCTTCTTCCACTTTAAGGTGATTGATCACTGACTTGTGTTACTCAGGGTTGTTTTGAAGCTAAATAATTGGCTTGAGATATATATAAAAAATATTACTTCTTTTTGTGAAAGTTAGAATAACTGTGCAATAGATTCATGCAGAAAGACGTATTGTAGATAAGTAAACATTTCATTGCAATTTCAATTAATACCACACAAATATTTCAGGATTAATGTAATCACCAAAAATAAACAGAAATTAACATAATGATCACGTTTTAATGTATGAGTATCATCCAACTCTAATTTTATAAACATGCTTAGGTTTTCATGGAACTTGGCATGCCTTTTGTCATACAATACATGTTGCTTTTAAAATAGTACGTGCTTTTCATCCGGAAAAAGAAGCAATTTGGGGGGTATAAGGAAAAGTAATGTGTACACATTCTCTATCATTCTGCTATGGAGTAAATCTAGTTATTTTGAGACAAATGCAACTTTCATTTCTCGGTGAAAGCAAAGGAAGTGAAACAGAGTTTTCAGACAGAGTAAGAAGTGACACCACATGAACCAAAATTAGATGTAATTTTTTTGTTATTCTGCTAAATCTGTGAGTCACTGTGGAGCCTGAGAATTCCATTCTGTATCACATATATCTGTATGTGGTATAAGCAGTCAGGCCCTGCAGTACCATGGGATGATAAGCATCTTTGTTGTGTCTTCATTTGGAGCTGGAGTACATCCTTGGAGGTATTTATGCTGTTCCCACTGTAGGGCACACTTTCCTGCAATGTAGATGCACCTCATTTGAAATAGCTCTGTCAGTGTGAACCAAGATCAGGTCGTGATTCTTTTCATTGCCTAGAGAGATGTTTCAAAGGAGTAGAGCTTGGCATACCATATTTCTTCCAAAGTTTTCATCCAGCTGCCCAGGAACTGCATGTGAGATTGTGGGATTATGTCTACACTGTCTTCACTGACATGAAGAGTGTTAAAGTCTACTGAACCCTATGACACATGCTTTCTTTCCCAATATCTACTATACCAGCTGTACTTTTGAGTTAGAGCATTCACATATTCAGGAAGAGTTGCTTGTGTTATCTCTTGGCAGACTATTTTGTAGCAGGTATAGTTTGCTTGTGTCCCTGTAGTCCATTCAGATTTACGGACAATAGCTTGGGCCTATGCTGAAATACTAGGCATGCTTCACAACTATAGGCACTGTTTTGTCCTCTGGTATCTGCCTTTTGTTTTCCTTTCTTTTACTGTCAAACAAAGCTTGTGATCTTAGAACTGATTTACTATTGCTGTATAACCCGCACAGACAATACTTTTTCTTGTACCTTCGAAAAGTGCAGAGTTTGGGCTGAGATAGGCTGTTACCATGGGCATGAGGTTTTCAGTATGAAAGTGGGGGCAGGTGAAACCTTGAAAATGCATCTAAAAAAGTCTGCAGAGCTGACTTCGTACCCATGCTCTGTGACAGTGCATACAAAGTGTAACAGCAAAAAAGCCTTTGGGAGAGGAATTCTTTAGGAGGGGAGCTGCAGAGCACAAGATGCAACAGCGCTAGGCAAGAGCCAAACTTTCTGCCTGCAAAACTTTGTTTCCTGTCTTTACAAAAGCAAGTTGAGAGAGAAATTGCCTCCAGTCACTTCACAGCTATGTTTGGAACCAGATTGCACTACAGCTTTTGAATGCTTCTTGCTTTAGTTCCTGTATGGTCCATTAGCAAGGGGAAGGACGTATGCAATAGCAATGACAAAAACATCTAGGGAGTTGTCATCTGGTCAACTGTTCTCCAGACTCATGCACAAAGAGTAGTCCTGCGGTCTCTAAAAACACGAGCATGATTGCACGAACAAAGCTACCTTCTTTGAAGCAGGGTGATGTATTTTCAAGTTTTAATTCTAATTTTTTATCACTAATTTATTCATCTTTGTTCTTTGCAATCTAATACCTCTGGAAATCCCCCTGCTTCCACAGGGCCTATGGATGCTCGTCACAGGCTATCATCACTCCCTGCTAAACCAGAAAAAGTTAAAAAGCTTTATGCTACTTCCATTCTCTGAAGTTCTTGGAGTGAGTCTGTTTTATCTTCTCTGCCTTTCAGTTCATATGCTCTTTTGGCAGGAACTGTTGGCCTGATTCTGATCTCATCTGGTGTGTAAATCAGAACAAAGCCCCGTGATTTGAGTGAGATATTGAAGCAAACACCCTGGCACGGTGTATGGCATTATATACTGTCAAGAATTCCATTTGGATTCACAGCAAAACAGAATTCTTAACCAACTTCAGTTTATACAAAGTGCAGTGTACTACTACAAAGGGAGTCAAATAAACAGAATGACTCAATACTGAAACAAAAGTGGAGGTAGGGATCACAGTGTGAGTTTTAAAGGCATTTATTGGAAAGTCTATGGGAGGAGAGGAAAGTAAAAAGGAGGATAAAAGTCAGTTTAGCACAGGCATGAGCAGTCAATATAGACTCATTTTTCTGGATGGATGGATGGATGGATGGATGGAGGCATCAGACTGAATGGGGGGCATCCATGGGAGTTAAAGTCAGCATAAGTAAAAGCATAATTTTAAAAAGAGTGATTTTCAATTTTAAGGTTCAGTATTCTGGCCAGCAATGACTTTGGCAGGAATATATATAGCATTTTGAAGTGACAGTATTTAACTTTTAGTTTTGGACTGACATAGTGATGAGTCTCTTTGGAATTTGCCTTTGATCTTAAAAGTGGGCAAGGAATTGTCTTTTAGGGGAAAAAAATATATCTCCAAATTCCTTTCTTTGCATTTTTGCAGTCAGTGCTTATGTACATATTTAGATTTACCAGCCAACCTATAATACATTATGATAGCTATATTGCTGTTAATCCTGGGTGAACTGACCTATTTTGGAGTGTCTTCACATGAGAAATTGCACCACTGGAAGTCTAGTGGTGAAATTTCAGTGGGATAATTCTGATGGTAAACTATTATGCAGAGAAATTCTCAAAGAATGCTAACGTTTGCTATCTCAACAATTTCCCTGAACTGGAAAGTTTGAAACATCCTTGAGATTGTTGCCACTGAAGTTGCATAAATGAGCTAGCAAAACCGTGCTTCTTAGTCTCACTTGCTTCCAGTACAGTATTGCTAAAGCTGGGAGAGCTTGGTTTGTTTCCCTTCAAGTGAAGGAAGCACTTTTTCATCATTTATAATTCAACTACAGCACTTACCACCACAGAATGCTGTGGAAAAAAGTAGGTTCAAGAAAGTATTAAGCCTATGTCTAATTAAGCACCACTGTGGGGCTGCAGATTCTAACTCAAGGAATTCCTAAATTTCCACTCTTTTGAATCAGGAAGGATAATGGAGATAGGGCTGTGCATGCCTCATTCTTCCCTTAATAGCTTTAGTGCTTAGAAACATGGTACTGATTCTCAGTTTGACAAAGAGCTGCAGATCCTACACTTCTAATTCTCATGAGGCTCTTCCTGGAGATGCAGAGTGGAAATTTGGGAAGCAGTGGTCATAGGCTTCACCAAGGGAAATTCTGAGAAGACATATGGGTAAAAAAGTGTACAGGGTTTGGACTAGGTGGCCTCCAGTGTTCCTTCTAATCTAGATTATTAAATAATTCTGTGTTTATCAAATTCGAAGGAACTTGGCAATATGCCCAAATCACTGCTATTGCAGGAAACATCCCGTTTCTGTCTCTTCAGTTGCTTTCACAAGTTGGTCAAATTCCTTCTTCAAAATAATTGGTAGGGTCAGTGAAAAAAATATATCTTTCCATCTTCAGCTTCTGTGCACTGCTCTTTTCCTCTTCAGGGTTAGGTCCAGTCAAATCCAGTGACTTAAATGGCAGTTACATCTCATTGTTTTCACTTACAGCTGAGGACCAGAGATCATGAATCTAGAGCTAGGAGCTAGCATCCTTTGACCCACACAGCTGGGGATTCCCTGACTGAGGTGACCTCTCTCTTCCCTCTAGTAACTTAAGAGTCATAACAAACAGTTTATGGCAGTGTGTCAACAGAAATTTCTATTTGCCAAAATTGAACTTCAATAAGCCTACTAGAAGGAGATTAGGACATTTTCGTTAGCTCCTTGCTTTGTCTCTTCATAAATATTGAAACTAAATTCCTTTTCCATTCATTGTACCTTCTGTTCCCAGACTACTCCTGCCTGCAAATCCCCCGTCACAGCACTCACTCTTACCTCATTAGACAACTGGATGAACTCTCTTCTACTTTGCTGATAGAGAAGCCTTAAGCTACTCAAGAGCCTGCAAAAGTGCAAACATCCAAACATGTGCATGTCCATGGGGAAAAAGCATCAAGAAAACAGTTATTTTTTTCCATTATTAGTCTTAAACCTGCACTATGATTTGCAGAACCCAAAATGTTGTATGTGTCATATACATTTCATGTGTTTTCAGTATATCCCGTACTTTTAAAGAATAATTTATGCTCATTAGTTCCCTTAGTATTATTCACCCCTGAAATATTTTGCTTTAGGAAAAATAAAAAACATTAAATGGTCAGTATTTCAGCATGAAATGTAGATGTATTACAGAGGTGTCCACTTGAATGAATGTTTAATTTAAATATAATTAAATGTTAGAAATGTTTTTCTTTTACCTGGCTCACCACCTTATTACAAATCACAGAATAGAGAAATCTAGTTCTGGTACTTTAGTTCATAAAGTTGTTATTTTGAAAGTCTTAGTTCTTGCAATCTGTACTGCAAGTCACAAGAACAATCCGATCAGTCATAAGTTTTTACATGTGCCTGATCCTCTTGCTGATTTCTGGTTGATTTAATACTCTTTCAGATGAGCAGCTGATCCCTTTGTCTAGTATCTCATTTCCCGAGAGAAAAGAAGTGACCCCCACAACGTCCACTCTCTGCAGCCCAGCTGTGACAGAGCTCCTTGCCTGTGGCATGCTGCACTTCTCTCTCACAGCAATTTGCCTTTACAGGAATTTCTTTCATAACCAAGAATAGCCACAAGAGAACAGAGTGTGGCTCTCCCCTGTGGGTATGGAGCCACTATTTTTGTTTTGATTTGTTGTTTGGGTGGTTTTTTTTTTTTTTCTTGTGTCAGTGTCCTACATATTTGGCCTTGTCAACTATGTTTACTCTAGAGGAGGAAAAAAGAAGCTGGTCAGGAAATGAAATGACACAGGGTTGAGCAGTTGCTCCTTGTATCATCCTTTAAATGGCGTATCAGTTCACATTCAGAAAGCTAAAACCTGATATACCTGTATTAGAGGCAGAAGGAGAGCTTTAGATTTGAAGCGTATGCTCTTTATATCTAATTATTTCTTAATGATATTCATCTTGAGATTTGAAGAGGAAGGTTTATAGATAGCTTTAGGCTTTGTGCTTGCTCTGCTCATTCACCATGTGATGCACCTTTCCTGTATCAGTGAAGTTCTGAGCTCTTCCAGAGCCCAGCGCGTGAACTCCAGTTTTCCCTGTTCTGACCTCATTTCAGAGTGTGCTGGCATTTCTGCCACCTTTGCCTCTTTGAAGTGTAAAAGTTGGTAAGACAGAGTAGGCTCTGGAGAGTGAGGGACATCAGAATGAAAAAATACTGCTCCAACAAGATCATCTTAATGTTGTGTCCTAGTGTTAATTCATGTAAGTAGCTGTCAGTGTATGCAGAGCAGGAGCTAAAGCTGTTTATGTGCTGCGTAACATCGCAGGGGAGCCTTTTGATTTACTGAGCAGCTTTGTCTAGATTTGTAGCTGCTTCTTTGCATGCTTAATATTATCTTTACAGTTCTAAGAACAGATAAGCTGTTCTGACCCTCAACAGGATCATCATCTTAACAGCTATTATACTGATTATTTTTTAATAGAAAATGCACTCACATTTCTGCATTAACATTGGGATTATTTTCAAGATACAAACACCCTCAGAAGAGCCTTCAGAGTGAGTAGAGCTATTTTCCTATTTTGTTATCTTTATATCACCAAATATAATCTAGCAATAAGTATATTTGCTCTGATCATCCTCTAAACATCAGTTATTATCCCCCCGTAATCATGGGCTCTCATTGGCTGGGTGCCCTACAGGCTTGTCTAGAGTATTAGTGTTTTGTGGGTATCAATGATTTGCATACTTGCAGGATTGCTTTGAAGCTCAGTGAGTGTCCAGCAATTATAACTGGACAATTTGTGGTTTTATGGAAACATCTATCTGGTAGATACTTCAGTTAAGCATGACTAACTAATTTCCAAGCACACATTTAGTCACCTACTTGAGAAATCAATCCTCTTATAAACTACAGATCTATTCTGTTTTGAGAAGCAACTGCTATCTGATCACAAGCTAACAGTTTCTATTTCTTCAATATCCCTACTTTTACATGTGACTCTGCTGATAAATACCTGGATTTCAATCAGCATTACTGCCTTGATGCTGCTAATGTTCTTCATCCTGTGCAAGTTATATGTGAGCCTAGTAGAGTATCTTCCTTCACCTTTATGCATTTTAGGCTGTTAACTGGCTTAGGCAACTTCAACAATCTCTTCCACATAAATTCAGCATTTGTTTAGATTTTCTTCCTGAGTAAGACTGCAACACAGTCAATTGAGATTATCTTATAACACAGTCCTTCAGTGGAGGCTACTGCTCCTTACTGTATACCTGGCTTTCCTTTCCATCATGCTCTGTCACGAGTATGATGTCCATGTATTGTTAGCTGGCGCTATTTTGAGGAATATAGGACATGTAAGCAGGGAAAGATGGCATTGTGGCAGGAATGGATTTTGTGTGGATACTGTGAGCTGTGTTAAAAAAGTATGTCAGGGCCTAATTATGCTTATGCATGGTTTTTTTTTTCCCGTGATGAAAACAGGACCTACAGACTTGGATCTCTGAATCACTGTTGTCATTTCATATGGCTAAAACTTTTTGGAAGGCTTTGAAAATAAGAAGGAAGTGGAGGTGACTTGACTGAAAAGCAGGTACTGGAGGTGTTAGTCCATAGATCCCTTGATAAAGGCCCTATATTGTAGCAACTTTAATGTCTGAACAGTGTGAATGCATGTCTTAAAGACAAAAAAGTGTTCATGTGTCCTAGAAGTGTTTGTTCTAGATATGGGACAAGCAAATCAGGGGCACTTCCACTCTGCTCTGTTTTGGAAGTTCAGGATTGAAATCTGTTTTTCCTTCTCGTTTGTGAAAGGAGGCCATACCTTACTTTTGTTGCAGTTTAGTAATCGCATAATCTTTGTTTAGTAATCACATAATATGATGAGCAAACAGCTTCAAAAAAGAGTGAAATATGCATTGTTGGTTGTTTAAAAAAACTCTTGATGGGGTCTTTAGTATGACTAAAGGCTTCATCGTTAAAACTAACACACAATATAAACATTTGTCAGCTTGCCAGCTTCAGCAGACCTGTAACAGCAACAGCTTGAACCTGGGTATTTCAGTCTCTTAAAAGGCCCAGGAGTAACTCATCCCTCCATATCCTGCACCTTTATTTCAATTTGAAATTCTGGGATTTCCATCTGTGATGGAAAAAGCATTAACCATGATTATCTGAAGATGAACTGCATATTAAAGTGCTCCGTTTACCAGATGATTTCACTGAGGTATACTGTTCTGATACAGCATCCCTCTTAGGTAAGTATTTTAGCACTCTATGGGGTGTTTGCTCTTGAAAGAACAAAGCTATTGTTCCAGTCAATGAAGTGGAAACATTTTCAGTTGTGTTTTTTGATGAGCCAATTCTTTCAGGTATATTTATCCTAGATATTAACAGGAGTCAGCAGAGGCACAAGGGGCCGTCTGGTTTTTGTCCTATGTAGTTTTGTTTGGATGACTTTACCTGGTAATTGCTCTGTTTTGGATAGCATTTGCTGTTAATTTTTCAACCTAGTGATAATGGACAAAGCATTATTGCCATCCTTATATGTGGGCCTGTTTGTATTTTAAATCTATTAAGCTATGGCAGCAACGCGTGGCTTGTCCAGATCACAAATTTGCTGTCCTGAAAATTCAAGTAGAAATGCCCGACTGATCTAACATGTGTTGCCAGGTGGTACAGTACTATGAAACATAAACGTTACCTCTACTAAAGCACCACTCTGAGTTCTTTTCTGTGCTTACCCTCCATCACTAGACTCTGGGTTCAATCTGTAAAAACTTTGACTTGTGGGTAGGCTAGAAAAAGGCAGTCTTTGTGTGTGCATTTGTACGTATGTGTGCATGGAAAGGATGAATGAAAAATGAAAACTGCCAAATCACAATCTGCTGACTGCTGAAAGGGTTTTTCTTTCTTTTACAGCCTATGCTGAAGTTTTCACATACTGGCAAACTCACAAATAAGGCTTCAAAGCTCTGTGCTGTCTATGATCATTCTGGGGGACTTGGATCAGATGATTTTTTCATACTACCAGGTTTAATGATATCATTTAATGTTTCAGTTGTTCCCATTTACTCTTTTTTCTACCAACTGAACTGATTACTTTTGCTAATTGCAGGAAAATATCTCAAAATACCTCAGATTTCCTCTTTCCCTAAACACAGATCAGGCTCTGAGTTGTGCTGCATCAGCTCACAGCAATCAGTTGGTACCTTTTTCAGCTCCCGTTGCCTTCCTGTTCAGTGGGCTGCCAAAAGGGAAAGGTTCAAGTTATATGGGAAAATCTACAACTTCATGGAATGACTGTTGCTTCTTTTTCCTCTTGATCTTGATCTGCAAGTCCAGATGCATCTGAGTGTGTATAAACTGGTTCATTGCCTGCTTATCCTGGAGGACCTTACAAGTACTTGAATATGCCAAAAATAGAAGTTTCCTTAAGTCCTTTGCCAGTTCAGGTGGGGTCTTTTCCTGACTCCTGACTCCTACCTTAGTTGTGCTGTGGCCAGCTGTGTCCTGTGCTGGCTGGTTCAAATGTGTCCGGGTCTGGTCCTGGGTTGGGATGATTCTGGTTTTTGGAGGGGAAGAATTTTTGCAACATTATTGGTGCTACATCAGACTAGCTCGCTGCTAAAAACCTCTTGCCCTTTTTGACCATCTTGTGAGCCATTTGTTTGAGTTTGACATTGAAATGAAAAAATGCCAGAACTTTCGCTTTGGCTTAGCAGGAATTGCAACCTGAAATTTCTGTGCTTATACTTGAGATCTTATTAATCTCTTTTTGACCTAAGGGGCTTGCCAGTTTTAGCTTGTTTCTGTTAGTAGAAGAAGTTGACTATGGAGTGAAATATTTCTCTAGGACAAATCTGTTTAGTTACAAAGAATATGCACTGGGCCCTGTTTGCCTGAGCAGAGCTGCGATTAACAACAGGACTCAGAGATCCAGGCCTTTGTCCAGCCAGCCCTCTACTCTAAAACTCTTTTTTTTAAACTCTTCTCATATCATGTCACCTCTGTTTGCTTTGGATTTCTTTTTGCTGCCTTCATTTGTTCTTTCCCTGCTTCTTTCTCATACTCAAAGATGCAGCACATAAATACAATACAGACCCTTCTGTCATTGCATTTTTTCATCAAACCCCAATTCAGTTTCTGCCTGCAAGGATCAGTTCATTCCCAAGTTTTTCCAGGGCTTCTTCTCTTTCAGCTGTCACTTAACCAAAGGAAAACTAATGGAAATTATCTCACACTCAGTAGAATGACTCGTTCGGTGCCAACCAGAGTATTTTGAAACAAAAGTTCTCCATTGATGTTCACTAGAGCAAACAGCCAACAGATGAAGTCACATTTCTGTGAGCGTACGCTGGAAGTTGGTGCCTGTCTACAGAAACATACCCATTTATGAATTAATTGTGATTTTGGTCTTATTGTGACTAAAGATATAGATGTATGGAGGGGAAAGCAGAATGACTGCCTCACTTCACTTTAGTAGAATGGTGCATTGCTTTTGTTTATCTACCCAAGAAAGGTCTTACCTCAGAAAACTACACCTAAGAAATTGAGTTGGGAGTGACTTACTCTTGACTGTATGTTTCTTGGATGGCTTTTCATGTCTGGGGAAGAAGGTGAGGATGTTCTCAACAGAGGATGTTGTGTCAAAGATTATGCCATACCTTTTTCCATCATCTGAATTGCAAGTACAAAGTGAGGATGGGCACTGGGTTGTGAGCTGCAGTGGTAAAAAAGAAAGTTCTGTGACTGTTTAGCCTGCAAGTTCTGGTCATCTCCAGCAAAATTATAATCTAATCAAGACACTTGATCTGTACCCTTTCTGGTTTTTAAGCATAATTTAAAACAAATTTTGATGGTTTTATCCTAGAGAAAATAGCAGATTACACAGAAATAGTGCATCAAGCATAAGGCTGTACATGAAGAGGCATTTTAAAGGCTCTTCTGGGAAAGAAAGAATCTGTAGAGATACAATCAGGAAGGTTTTTTTTAGCACAAGAGAGCTCTACTATTTTAGTGGTTATGATAATATTTCATTTTACTTCTCAGTATGAGCGGTGCTTGCCTTTCCCTCAGTGTAGGGCACTCGCTTATTTCCATGGTCTAGATCTGGAGCTGGTAGCTACTAGGTAACCTCCTTGTAACTGACCAAACATAGACTGCCTCGTGTTCAAATACTAGATTTTTATTTCATCAGTTATAACTGGGTCTATTATAAATGCTCTTCCTGGAGAGCTGATAGGAAGGCTAGAGCCCTACTCATGGCAATTTGGAAGTGCTGAGGTTCTTAGTAATCACAAATTTAAAAAAAAGTATACTCCAAAGAGGAACATGTTTAGTAAGCAAAAGCGACAATGAAGGGCTTATCTGTGAAGACCATCAAGAAATATATTTTTGGTCCTCAAGTAAAATCAGTGGAAGCTGACAAAAAAAAGAATTCTAGGGCATAATTCCATCTTTTCCAGTTTTATGCTGGCATTATTTTCTATGGTCTTGATCTTTCTATAGTATTAAAAAAAAAAATAAAAATCCATTAAAATGTTTTGGTGTTTTACCCCAAAAAGAGGAATCTTTTCACAAAAACTGTTGAACAATAAAATTCCAGCCAGCATAATTTATTATTTTACATATATGTAGCTGTGACTTAGGATGATCATGCGTTCAGAATACATGATGTTTCTGATGCAGCCCTAGAGTTTTCAAGGATCTTAAATTATTCATAAAAAAAGGAAAAGTAAATCTTTTTTCTCCTAGGTATTTTGTTGCTGCTGAAAAATCAATTTGGGAAACAGCAAACGCATGACCTGGGAAAGAGGGAATCTTTCAAAAAATTTTAGGTTTTCAAGGTTCATCATGATGTACCAAAGAGGTGCTATCTGAAGTGTGCTATGGGCAAAGGAACAGGTTTTGATGGTCCCTATGATTATTTATTTTTTCCCTGAACTCTTAGTGCAATTTGTCACTCAACACTACTTCCCCTACACTCTTATGTTCTTGGTAAACATAATTTGGATAGCAGTATGCCTCTGGCAATCACTGTGTACTAAAAAAATCTGTCAAATTGGTTGGAGAAAGCCCTTATTTAAATTTAAATTTTGTGAGGCACCACTAAAACCTCAGTCTGCCCAGTAACACCAAGGCACACAACTTTAGCCCAGTGCTGCTTTGGAAGGCCTTTGAATGAGAATGTTCAAATTCCAAATCATAATGGGTCTCATTGTCTTTTACCTTGTCAGTAAAGTGATTGAAATCTACATGGGTCAATAAAAAACCACAAGGCAAATATGTTCAAGAACACAATCCCTTCATCTAGCATTCACGTGATATCCAGACATCAGAAGTACCTGTCTCTCTGCTCCTTGAGAGACAATTCAGACTTTATCACTACTTCAGACCTTTGTGAAAACAGCCATAAATACATGCATTTGGGTGACAACCATAAATATATGAAATGCATTGCATACTTTGAAGTCGGTGGAGTTCAGTCCCGGGGAAAGAAAAATAACATATAAAGATTTTATAGAAGTGTAAAAGCAAGGGAAGGAATTTGTTCTGAAAGTGAAATCCCCAACTCCACAAATGTCTGACCGTTTAAAACTAGGGGAATCGCTATAAGTGCTTCATACTTCCTAACATATCCATTCTCATATTAGATGATCTCTGTAGCCCTTTGTACTCACTGTGGTGAATTGCCAGAAACAGGAATACTTTAGCTACTCCTTATTAAGAAAAGCATCTGAGGAAAACTTCTGAGAACTAGACTTTCAACTGTGTTTCTTCCACATTCTTATGTTGTTAGAAAAGAATGTTTATTGCCACCAAAGGATCTTCAGCACAAATATCTCCAGGCTTGAAAGCAAGAATGGAAAGTATTGTTTACTGATAATTTGTAAAGTTTTGTGTGAATTTTAGAGGACATTTTATGTATAGAAAATTTGCACATCTGCCAGCAGAATAAGGGCTCGTGTCTGAACTGCCAACAGCAATAGACTGCGCATGTATCAGGAAGGGTTTGTCAACTGCTCTCTTCTTTTAATTTGCACGGTTAGTGCTGTGAGGTTTATGCAAGGCAGCTCTCAGGGGAGGGGACTGAAAGTTCTTTGAAGTCCTTTGTGGTGGCTGTCTAATCTGGAGAAGAGGATTACTTTCTTTCTGCCAGAAGCACATGACAGTTTGGTAATTAATGAGCATCATAAAGTTCTCTTTTTCTATTAGATACCCATTAGTAAACCTGGGATGGTTGTCATTTTGGACAAAACCATGCATATCCTCATTTTATCCCAACATCAAAGGGGATCTCCTACTGTCTGATGCTGAATGCTCTGATTGTGTTTGCGTTCAGTAGAGTTGGTGCAGAATGCATCTGAAACAAGTCTTGGCATAAACTGTAGGTCCTGTGATTGGACCCACAGCCTGAGCCTTCCCAGAGCTAACAGCTTAAAGGAGTGGTGGGTTTCTATTATTTTAAACATACTGCTCTCTTCCTCTCCTGTCTGTCTGTTTATGCAATTTGTTTTCCTTTGAGAATACAGGAATTAACATACTTTCCACATCCATATCATGCTGAAAAAAAGGAAAGCACTGTGTTGGGCTATTTCCCTTTCCCCTTTTGATATAGTATTACAAAAAGTCTTTCTTTAGGATTTAAGAGCATTTCAGGTATTAAAGCTCTCTTGGGTTGTCTTTTTCACATTATTCTGAAAGTACAGAATGGTTTCCTGCTCTTTATATTTGGCTCTTTTATACTGAAACAGTTGAAAAGTCCTAGTCTGTGGACTTTTTCTTTTTGAGAAAATGTCACCCTTTCTTCCAAAGGGTCCAGTTTCTGAATGCAGTGTAGTTTCTTCAACTGCATTTAATCTCCTTTAGAAATAAGAAGAATGGCTAAGCAGCCTGTTTTATATATTCTGAATTTAAGATTTTTTTTGAAGGTCAGATGCTCATCCTATACTCTAAATCTATGCCTAATACAGACAGGAAAGAAGTCATGGATATGCCTTTTCTGTGAGTGAGGTCGGACCAGAAATCTCCACTGTAATGAAATGTGATGCCTTCAAAGAGACAGTACAGTTATAAAGCCAAAAGAGGAATACATGTATTTGAGATTCTTTTTGGTTTGTTTCCTCTTTTATTATTTTATCTTTTTAATATGGTTATGTCTGTATTATTTGTAGTATCTGATGGGGACAGAGTTCTTGTTCAGAGTTAGTCTGGATGCTGTACTTTGTGACTGATAACTCACTATTAGCAAACAAAGTATTATTAACTTTTGCACCTCATGAGGAAAGATTCCTGGCATTCTAACAAAGCAACTGTAAACATTTCCATAAAATAAAGGCAAACTGGCTCTAGCTCGCCAAAACATTTAGCACAGTCGGAGCCACCCTGAAGTCTGTGTGGAAAGGAAGCTGGCAAAACCAAGATGTTCTTCCTTTATAGTAAAACTGGAATAGAGACTGAAATGCTTCTGAAATGAAAATGTACCTTCCTTCCTCACTAAAATCACAGAATCATAGAATAGTTAGGGTTGGAAAGGACCTTAAGATCATCTAGTTCCAACCCCCCTGGCATGGGCAGGGACACCTCCCACTAAACCATGCCACCCAAGGCTCTGTCCAACCTGGCCTTGAACACCATCAGGGCATCACTGGGCAGATAAACTTGGGTAAATGAAGAGGCAGATGAAACAGAATTGGATTTTTTGTTTTCTTCAGATTATATCTTAAATCTTTAAAATATGATAAAATAAATATAATTATTATATTTGTTATATCTAGGGCCTGGACTTTCAATCATGATTTTCTGAGTCATCTTTGCCCTTTAGGAGATGAAAGGGATGAGTAATACCATTGAAGATATAAAACCACTTGTAAATATAATGCCTGTATTCTCTCATGTTCCAAATTGGAGCTGGTCAGAAAATTTATTGTGGAACAACTTTTCATTGCAAAATGGCAACCTATAGAAATGTTTCACTTTTGACCATTTTATGTGTATTAAAAATATTAGAGCAGGCTATTTGAATAGACTTGAAACAGAAGTTCTTTATATTTTTGGAATAAAACATTTTGACCTTGTAAAGTAGTTTTTTAGTTCATTGTTTCAAATTAGGAAGACAAACTGCTTTGTAATAGTAAAAGCCTAAAAATCACAATGATCAGTTTGAACACCAATAGAACATTAAAAAATTATGAAAATTTCAAGAGTTTTTTCCCTCTTTCAGAGTAAAATAAATATTTGTGGAATTTCTTACAAAGCAGAAAAACTGCTTTCTTCTTCACAGCTCTGATCCCAGCTATATAAGCTTGACAAAGGCTTGGACGACTGTAGCAGTTTTTAAACTTTTTTTTAAGTATTTGCTTAAAATAAATGCAGGGAATCACATCTGAATTCTTTTAATTGCTAAAGTGAAAATTAGGATGGCAGGGATATTTCATGGGCCTTACAAAATCAGTCTCCTGCCTATGCACAAAAAAACATTCTATGTTTACTTTTGAGATTGGTACCTTAAAGTTATAACTGCCTCTAAGCACAAATTCCAGGTGTGTTCCACAGTGTAGCCTCTAGCAACCCACATCAACATCAGGATGGTGCTGGGAAAACCAAAGCCCACCGGGAGCTGAACCTGGCAAGGGATGTGAAGGGCAACAGGAAGGGCTTCTACAAGTGCATCAGCAAGGAAAATGGGGGTCCTCTGAATGAAGAGGTAGACCTGGTGACAAGAGGATACAGAGAAGGCTAAGGTACTCAGTGTCCTCTTTGGCTTGGTCTCTACTGGTAAGACTTCAGCAATTCCTGGTTCCTGAGTCCAGTGAGAAAGTCTGAAGTAATGATGACACCCTCAGTGGAAGAATGCCAGGGTTAAGCAACATTTAAATAAAATGGATATACACAAGTCCATGGGAGCTGATGGGATGCACTCACAAAGAAGCTGGCTGATATCACTGTGAGGCCACTGAATATTGAGCCACATTTATCTTTGAAAGGTCATGGCTACCAGGGGAAGTTCCTGAGGACTAAAATAGAGCAAATGTCACTCTCATCTGCAAGGAGGGCAAAAAGCAGGATCTGAGAAATTACAGGCCAGTCATCTTCACCTTGATCCCAGAGAAGATAATGGAACAGATAATCCTGGAAAACGTCTTCAACCATGCTACAGACAAAAGGTGACCAGGAGTGGTCAGCACTGATTTATGAACGGGGAAAATAATTCCTGACAAACCTGGTAGACTTCTGTAATGACAGGTGGATGTTGCAGCAGGTATTGTTTATCTTGACCTCAGTAAAACTTTTGACACTAACATAATATCCTTACTGACAAACTGATGAAGAACAGTCTAGATGAGTAGACAGGGATGTGGACTGAAAACTGGCTGAACTGCTCACAGTCTTGTGATCAGCAGCACAAAATCCAGCTGGAGGCCGGTCATCACTGGGGTATGCAAGGAACCTATACAGGAGCCAAATACTGTTTATCATCTGCATTAATGACCAGGATGAGGCCATGTTATCTTTTAGGTTGTAAATCCTGTTTGAAATGATTTAAGACTGATATATTTAAATTTCTTAACTATTTGCCCAGATGCCATAATTCTGAGTATACATTTTAATTGTGTGAAAGATTACTATTAAAATATAAGGCTTTATTATAAAGAGAATATGGAATTTATAAACAAAAGTTACATTATCCATCTCATTGCTTTGTGCTACAGAAAAGAATTTGTGGAAACCCATAGGGTATTCAAGAATAATCAGCAGGGTAGAGCTGAAACACATTATTTTTCCATAGAGATTTATGCTGATTTTTGGAATTTTAAATCCAGTTTTATTAATGCCTTCCCACTCTCAGTAGGAAATACTCAGAACATATAAGGAAACTGTCTTATGAAACAAGATTTTATTTTAATAATGTGGATATTATTGTACAGCTACTCAGACATAAAGAAGATGAATTCTGCCTCATGGGTGTCTTGAAATCAGTAAGAAGACTCCGGGCCAGCTCAGTGGTTTAGTTGAACTCGGTGCAGGAATGGGGGCAATACTAATTGAACTTCTTCAGTTGGTCTCAAATGCTCATGTTATGGTAGATAGTTTAAGAATTGCTGTGCAGGATACTCATCTCTGAAAGTGACCAAAAGCAGATGCCTGGGGAAGAATATAATAATAGAGTTAACATGTCATGATACTTCCACTCAGTCATATCACAGTCTCTAGCAAGTTGTAATTCAGGGGATTCTTGAATTTTAGATGCCTTCTATGTATTTAGAAACTCAGTTGATCTCCTTTGTGTTGCTTTGCCCAATCTTTCCTTGAGCCTAGCTATGTAAACTAGGGTACTCCTACTGTTCAGTTGGGTGGGAATATCAGAGGGCTAGAGATGACATAGCTGTTCTTTCATGTATTTTGTCTGCTGGAGGTTGATAGGAATGGTTAGTCAGGTTGCTGGACAGTGCTGTTTCTGTCTGCACAAGAGGGCTGTTTAGAGAAGACCCTAAGATCAGAGCAATTAGAAAGGATTTTATTGGTGCAGTAGTGTTTATGCTACTGAAATTTTCTATGGTGACATTCTTAAACCTTGTAGTAACACAAAAAAACACCTAAACCATTCCATAACAGCCACAAGTACATATACAGGAATTGGCTTAACACGTGTAACTTACACATTGTGTGTCTTTTGTGTTATGGCAAAGGTGTGATCTCTTAGGTTTTTACCTATGCTCACTTAAGCCTTGTTCAGCTTAGCAGCAGTTTATTCCCTCTGATCTCCTAGAGGTTTTGCAGTGTGCAGCATGAAGGATATTATTTTTTTGTGTTAAAAAAGAACAACCCACTTCTTTCTTGAAAACCAGAGAAAAAGAAACCTTAAGTCTTACACCATGTATAGGGAGTGGAATGCATCTCACCTAACTTTAACTGCCTACAGGATTTTCAGTTGATTTGGTTACCCAGTCTCCCCTTGTAGCCAAAGGAGGAGAATAGCTATTTCATCTGACCTGCTATATTAAGATGAAACAAATCATGTCCTAATAGGTACTTTTAGAAAAAGTTTCATCTCAACTTTATATAGATTTATAAAATAGCTCATAAGGGCCTCCTATTTCTCTCCATTGACTGTAGAGAGAGATGAAGTCTACCTTGCACGTTTTCAGGAATTTGTATTTTTTAAAATCTAAATGTGGTTGAATACATAAGAGACTGGGTTATTATTGCATGAAGACAGTATTAGATTCAGTGATCTAGCCCACAATACTATAACTGCCTCAAAATACTGAAGGAGTCCTATAGGGAAAGAGACCCTTAAGACATGACAGAGAAGTCCCACCGGTGAGAGCAGTAAGTAATGCTGAGAGGAAGCACAGGGTGTGTGATTAATGTGCCAGAGATGTTTTGCTTGTCTGACCTTCTGCTGACAGAACAGAGGCAAAAGGAAAAGCCTGCTATGATGTACCCTGTCTTTACAGGATGCTGGCTGAAGTGCTGCCTTGGTTAGACATGGTTTGGCACTTGTTCAAAACCACCACAACAAAATTACTGAATGCCAGGAGAAGAATTGGGGGATTGTTAGGTTTATGCAAATCCCAGATTTCCTGTAGCTTCTGTCATGTATTTGAAAATACGCGACGCAAAAGGACACAGAGTGTGGAACAGAGCAGCAAAGTGGATCTCCATGGGTTATCTTCACTTCATTCAAACTAGTGCCGCCTATCTGAATGCAATAATTATGTCATTAACGCCATAAAACAATGTTGCAGAGATATGGTGAAAAGGCCACATATACAGCACACAAGATCAATGTGCAATGTGCTGGGTAGATGCAAGCTCTTGTAACACTGACAGTTAATGGTAAAAAAAACCCAACAAAACAGAGAAGTATAAATTAAGTGTCCAAAGAGTTTATTTGGTCATCTTTTATCTGTAGATCTGTCAGGACTCCAGGAGTTTCCTTGTAGGAGCAAACACAACTTTGATTCGAAGCTCATTTAAGATAGTGCCTCTCTGTGAGTCAGTCTTCTGGTTTCATTGGATGCATCTTGTAAGAAAAACCTAAGTGAGTTTTGAAAATAAAGCTGCTTTTCACAGCAATATTTAGAGAATACAGGTAAAGAACAAAGGCCATTTAAATCAAGCCATTTGTGCTGTGCGGGTTGCACCAATGTAGTTGAACTGTTCTAATGATTTCTGTTCTTGAAAGGAATTTGTTGCCCACAGGGCTCAGTCTATGTCCATCACATGGGGTGGGTGTCTGTGGTGCTAGGCAATGCTAAGGATTTTTCTCCTTCTGCTGCATGCCTCCACCTCCTTAGGTCCGTGCCTGAAACAAGTCTATTGCTAGTTCAACTTTTGTAGGCTGCACAAACTGAGCACTGTGCCAGGCCCATGCTTTGTGTGCCCCTTGGATGAAGTTACAGAGAACCTATAGTTAACGGTTTGGCTTTTTTCTGTTTAAGTATTGTGTTATTCATCACCAAGACTGTCTCTTGGCTACAGGCAGCCAGGGTCTGCTCTGTGTCCACTGGAGCAGAAACACACAGCCTAAAATGGAGAATGGATCCTCACCTCTATCAGTTGCTGCATCACAAGCTTTACATCAACACCGTTCCTTAGTGTGCACAGAGTATCTGTAGGGAAAATCAGCAGAAGTAAAGGATTCCACATGAAAGCAACTTAAAAATAAACCTAAAGGTTTATTTTGCCATATCTTACTGTTCAGAAGGCGGCATTTTTTACAGCCAAGTTTATTTTAGAATGACAAATACTTGTGGCAAGTTACTGGTGCCAGACTTGTACAGTGACGTGGTGGGCCAGGTGTATTTTTTTAGAGTGAAATTTTCTTTCACAGTATGATATTGGTACAAGTGAGTTTTCCAAAACATTTTGAAATTGTTATAATTCACATAGAGCTTAAAAGATAGCTTTACTAACGTTTTTCACCCTTTTTGGATATCTCTTAAGTTAAACACTTCTTACACTTACTTGTAAGCACAGCACCAGAGCTTCAACAAACTTTATGCTTATTTAAAAAAAACCATGCAAAACTAACATACAAATGCTGTACTGAACCAACACACATTGAATTCAAGCCTTTCATGCTTCATGAGAGTTTTGCAAAGGCTATCATAGCGAACATCAGGCCTGGATGTCCATCAGACTCTAGTTTCAAATATGCTGGTTCCAAAGATGGAAACTAAATACAAAACAGGTGCAGATCCTGATTCTTACATTATCTTTCCAAGCTTTGTCAACATGTGACAATATAACTAAGTGTATAAGACTTCACCAGGCCATAGCTGTAAATAACAGGACAACTATTTCAAGCTGTCTTTCTATCTCCTTCCTCCACTCCTCACTGTGGGTTGCTACTTTGTCAGAAGTGACTTTACACCAGCAGCTTGCTCCAAGGGCAAGGTCTGACTGGTCTCATTCTGTTCACATGCCGATCATTTTTCCCAGACCCTTTTCTTAGAAATAAAAGCAAGTTACAAAATAAAAAATGAAAACAAAAATCCAGCTTCTTGTACCTTAAAAAACCTCCACAACGCTGAGCAAGCAGCAGCAGAGAGGAGCTCAGCTGCCTTACCTGGCAGCAGCTATTTGCTCTAATGCAAGACACATTTCTCTTGTCCACGAGCAATGAGTAGCCTCTAGAATGGATATGAAAAGTAATAAGGAATTGTGTGATTGAATGGTGACCCTCAGTGCCATGCTTTGAGCAGACCTGTGTTGCTCACGTTGTCAGCTGTCAGGAGTGGGACTCTCTTCAGTCATCAAAACATTTATCTGAGTTTACAGTCAGCTGTTTACATTACTGGCCAGTACTTTACTCTTCTGAATACAGTTTACTATTCTGCCACCCTTGTGATGAGTATTCTTTTCAGCAGCAGCAGTCCTCACAGCCTTGGAACATTGTTTTTGGACATAAACGTACACTAGTTATTAGAACACAAGATCAAAGGAGGTGTCCCACTGTCTTCCTTTCAATACTCCCATTGTGTTTGTATGCTGAAGCCTGCTAGAGACTTAGAACCAGAGAAGGGGGGGAAGGGGGAAGGAAACCTTTGTACAAAGGTACTTGTCACTGAGAGAAGCCCATAAAAGATGATGTGAAAAAAGACACCAGGTGGAGTATCAACCACCCTTATTGTTAAGAAATGCAAATAAAAATCCTCTCATATATTAAAACTTTCTTACTTGTCATTTCTTAGATGCTAAAGGAAAGGTTCTGATTATTGAAGTAATGCACTACTTTTTAGTTTGCTTCTTTCCTTTTTATGTCTAGCATACTGTACACAATATTGGCAAAAGTTATTTTTCCTCTTTCTCTGCATATTGTTCTAGTTGTTAGCAAATTTCTTCTCAGCAAAATATTCACTGGAAAAAACCCACAGAAAAATCCCACTTTAAAATGTCTCAAAGATTGCTTGCCTTTTTTTACGAAGGACATCCCCAGTGTTTCAGATTTGTAAATAAACTGCAGGGTCATTTTATTTGGATAGGAACTGTGTTTTCCTTGGGGAAACTTTGATAGGAAAAATCATAGAATCATAGAACAGTTAGGGTTGGAAAGGACCTTAAGATCATCTAGTTCCAACCCCCCTGGCATGGGCAGGGACACCTCACACTAAACCATATCACCCAAGGCTCTGTCCAACCTGGTCTTGAACACCGCCAGGGATGGAACATTCACAACCTCCCTGGGCAACCCATTCCAGTGCCTCACCACCCTTACAGTAAAGAATTTCCTTATATCCAATCTAAACCTCCGCTGTTTAGGTTTTAACCGGTTACCCCTTGTCCTATCACTACAGTTCCTAATGAAGAGTCCATCCCCAGCATCCCTATAGCCCCCCTTCAGATACTGGAAGGCTGCTATGAGGTCCTGGTAATTCTGTCTGATATTTTAATTCTTTCTGGTGGATCTGCAGTCAGATTCCAAGCAGAACTCAGGCCTTCACTGACGGCAGTTGCTGATGTGGACTTTCAGGGTAATAGATAGTGAGAACAAAGATTAACCTGTCCTGAGCCTACATTCTCATTAGTGTGGATTCTTCCATTATAAGACTTTTTAGATTAATTTCCCTGTGAAATGTGATACAACCTAAACAGGAGTATTTTAATGGAGGTGGCATGGAGGACATCTAGCTGTCTCCTGGCGGTCATGGTGGAAAGCAGGGAATCTGCTGAATCAGCACTTGTCACCCTAAACAACCAACTCTTAAACCCGACAGCTGTCTCTTTGTGATGAGATTTCTTGGTTTTGAAGAGAGGTGAAAGAGAAAATACTTTAATGATGGAAACTACGTCCACTAGAGTATGGAAATATAGAGTTTTAACAGTCCAGGACTACGAAGTTTGCCAAGGTTTCTCCAGCAGATCATCACAGGCTTAAGAAGCATAGGGGTAATCTTGAAGAAGGCCTGGAAAAAATTTCTCATGGTACCTGAGCATGTGCAATAGCTGGCATGCTTACACAGCAGGGTAAGTGATGTAGTGAATGTGCTCATTTGTGATAGACATCTTTCTGCTGCATAGGCACTGTTTGAACTTGCTGATCAGTCTTTCTTCCCCTCTAGGGTCAGGGCAGTTGCTGACATCCCCCCCCCAAAAAAAAAACAAACAATAAAAGCAACAAAGAAAACCTGCAAAGTGAGTAGGTTTGGAGTTGAAAGGATGCCACAGTGCAAACTCATGCCAAAGCTTTGAGGCAATAGGCCAAGGCTGCAAAGTTGCTAAAGCTAGTGGGTGCTGACATGCCAGACTGCAAATATGCCTGAGGCAAAAGTGGTGAAAAATCTGCCAAGACCATAGGTACCAAAGACAAAGACCCAAGAGCTGAAAGTGTCTTATGACAGGCATCCCACCTGTGTGTGTTGGGAGTGAAAGACCAAAGCACTCATATGGTCACCAAACCAAAATTTAAATGTTATTAAAAGGATCGGTTATACCTGTAAGAGCAGGACTGTGACCCCGAATGCAGGGTAGTAATTGAAGCAATTGTTAAAGAGGTATCATTGCTGTGGGCAATTCCTTATTGAAGGAGTAAAATGGGATTGATTAGAAAGCAGCTGAAATGGAGGCTGAATGTGGTTTGTGACCCTCTGAGATTTTGAGAGGGATGTGGTTCTACATCGTCTTTCAGCAGGATCCTGGAAAACTTAAGAGCTTAGATATATTTCAGATTGTCTCTGACAATGGTGCTGAGAGCACTAGAGCATCTTTGAAAACATGCAATTATATGTGTTTCCTTTCACAATTGAGCAGCCTTTTCTTAAAATACTTTTGTAAAATGTAGACATAGATTGTTTGCTGCAGAGGAGAAGCAGCACAGTTTGCATTTCACTGCCCCTGTGTGCACTGTTTTTTGAGAATTACATGGGGTTTTTGTTTTTTTTTTCACTTTAAAAAAACACAGTTCAACCCCCACTTCTGCTGGCGGTGGTCTAGCATGACCTGTATGCCACTTCCAGGTGGACAAGAACAACACCCATATGAGACCTTGTGAGGCCAATCCCAGACTTTTCTAACCTTCAGCTGGATGGGAACATGGCAGAAGAGGGGAAGAAAACAAAAGAGATAAAGCTGAAAAATGAGAAAGCGGTTTCCTGCCACTTACCCGTTACCCACACAGGGAAATCAGTGTGATTCTTTTGTCCATCATGCCTATTCCTCCCTTTGCTCCTACACACAGGACACAGCAGCCTGGTAGAAGGGGTGTACCACTGATGCCTTGTCCTGGGCACCAAGCAAAGTCCCTCACTGCCTTAGGGCACTAGTAGTTCTGCCACATGCCCGGTGTGCTGTGCAGGGCTGGGTTTCTCCATCTGTACAGACTTTTGAGTGTGCGTAATGGGGAGATGAATCCCATCAGCTATTTATGAGCTTGCCATAACAGGCTACATTTGTAGGTCTGTGTCTTATGTGATCTCTGACTACATCTACAGTCTAAAGGCAGGTCTACCATTAGTGTGTAGTGTAGTGTGGTGTTTCTACACTGGCATCTAAAGAACTGGTTTTAGCATGCGTGCTTTCACACATCTTTTTACTGTGTTTGGTTGTCTTTAGGTACATGTTGAATTGCACCTTTTCAATGCTCTCTTACTTCATCATACACTAGGCTAGTATGTATTTTTGCCTGCTGTTCTACAGCTAATATGCAAACACAGAATCAAACATGACTTGGTTTGGCTTATATGACTGCATAGGAGTACTCAACTCTGTCTGGACATCAGAACAACCTTCAGTACACACAGGGTTCTTCTCAATCTAATTGATAATCTAATGATATAACTCTTGCTATTGCCAGGTATTGTCATTAATTTTACTATGCTATTGAATATTGAAAATTAATTCCCAGAGTGGTCTTATTCACTTGTTCCTTGGCTAGGATACATTTATTTCCTATCATCAACTAGTTTATAGTATATCAAGGTTCAAAAGGCTTTTTCATCCTCTGAAAATGTACAGTGTAGTCAGCACTAATGAAAGGGCAATGAATAATACTGTACGTCATGGCTTTCACTGGGGTCACTGGGTTGAATTAGAGACCCTTTAACCATTAGTACAGTTTTATGAATGGTGTATTTTACCCTGATATTTTACTAGATGTCACTACTTAACACACTTCTGGCTCCATGGAAGGAGAAAAAAAAGGCTGTGTGTCCCCCGAGGTCCCTGTAGTTTTGGGGATCATATCATTCTGCTGAGTCGCATCCTGAGGTCCCTGAGCAGTTGCCATCCTGAAATCCTCCTGAAATCCTCCTGAAATCAACTGAAAACCATGCTAAGAATCTCAAGATTTGGCCCTTTATTAGTAGCTAAAACTCTCTCCCAGAGAAAGAAATAGCTGCCATTGTGATTCCTACTCACCATAATGTAGCCAGCCTGTATTTGGGTAACTCCTAGGCCCAAGCATTGCAACTCTGAATCCCATCGTATGCAGTCAGTCACTGACATTTGGGCTTCTTTAGTCAGTTCACCTCTCCTGTGCAAATCTTGGTTTGCAGGGTACGTCACTGGCTGTAATTAAAAAGGGCTTGATTTAAACTCTAACAAATGTTGCATAAGGGCAAGCAGAGCTGCACAACAGGGACTGTGTTACAAATGCAAGTCCCTTCATCTCTGTAATGGGGACACAAGTGGACCTCTGTAATCTGTTGTGAAAGTGAGTGCTTCTTCTCCCAGTCACTGGTTGAGAGCTGCTGAACTCATGGCATTCCTAAGACCTCATTCTGTTCCCAAGAGCTGAATGGTGGGGGCACCACTTCACAAAATCAGTTAATAAATCCATACCATTTGGGGGCACTTCATCTATGGTGCTCTGTCTCATAAACAGTGAGGATAAGTGATATCCCAAATAAAGCATTTGCCAAAGAAGTTAAAAAATGGTAAGCTGAGGAGAAAATAAAATAGGTATTACAATTTCAAATTTGTTCATATGCATAAGAGAGTTTTTACAAGTTTTCACAGCCTAGGTGAGGCTCATGCCCCAAGGAGTCTGCTTCATCTCTTTTTTCCCTTCTTTCTCCCTAAAACAAGAGGCAGTCTTCAAAGGAACAAATATGCCACTTTAAATACACAACATAAAAATGGGCCAAATACATTATTAAAATACACTTAAAAAGAGATTCACAAAAGACTCATGTGATTAGCTCTTTGACAAACAATTGATGCTGTTGAAATGGCTGCATTTCACAACACAAGTGTTTTCTTTGCTAGACAGATAAATAGTTGAAATAATGTGAGAAACGACTTTGCAGTCATCCAAAGACCAATTTGGCTCTAAATGGTTCATTTAACGTCTTTCGACTGGCTGTGCTGCGCAGTCGCTCCATACCCGCCCTTCACCACAGCCATGTGCTTTGGAATTCCTTCTAAAACTGAGCTCCAAGCCTCACCCTCCTCTCCCCGTCCCAATTCCCTGCAGAAGTGTTACTACATATGCTTTGAATCTTTCTTTCAGATGCGCTCCCAAGTCTAACTCCTTCCTCCCGCGCTTGAAACATATGGATTTGAAAGCACAGATGTGGCCTTGAAGTTTTTGGACCAGGCTCATCTGGGTCAATCCCTGTATAGTTTGACTAGTACTTTCTTCAGCAAAATTCTCAGAAGCCTTCGTTTTTTCTTGTTCTGACTCTACTATGCACTGCCTTTTATCTCTCCTAGTTGAACTACAAGGATCTCAGGGGAGATGTGATTTTCATAAACAGAAACATAATGGCCAGCCAGAGGAAGAAAGAAAATGTTTAATGACTGTGAGAATTGTCTTTATGAAACACCAAGTTTCCATTTAGTTTATTCTATATGGAAAAAATATATCACCCATAGACTGGAGGAGAAAGGGAGGTTATTTCAAGATATTATTATTATTATCATCATTGTTATTATTATTATTATCATTGATGATGACTGATCATCATCATCATCACTGTCGTCGTGGTTTAAATCCAAGCAAGAAAATTAACTTTATCCCATCCGAAACCAGGCCACTTATTATGACAGTGCTGATAGAGATTTTGTCCCGCTGCTGCCAGCACTGTGCGTCACAGAGAAAGGGTTCTGGATCTGGCCCCGAGAACTCCCTTTTGCCATTAACAGGGACTCGGTAGGATCCCTTCTGCGCACAGGGATGCCCGTAAAACACAGTTTGCGGACTAAGTCAACCGTACAACTGCTTTACCGGACATGCTGTTTTCCTTCGCGATCCAGATGACTCGAGCGGGTCAGGAGCACCCCGGCACCGTGTCCCAGTGCCGGGGGTGATGGGGACCAGCTCGCGAGCAGCGCGGGAGCCCGGCTCCCTCCCGCACCCCGCCGGGCGAGCGGCGCCTGCGAGCCAGAGCCTGTGCCGGGCGGGGGAACCGCTTTGCACCGCGCAGTGCCAGCTGCCCGCGGGGGTTCCAGGGAGTCCGCGGAGGGCGGCGCTGCCCCGGACAGGGTCAGGACGGCTAGCGGAGCGGGGCTGCGGGGACTCATTGTGTGCACCCCGCGGAGCTGCTGGGGGAGCAGAGCGGGCGGCCCCGCTGCCCGTGCCCGGCTGGAAGTGAAACGCGCTCCGGCTGCTCCTTTTTCTTTTCTCTTTCTCTCATTTTTTTTTTTTTTTTTTTTTTTTTTTTTTTTTTTTTTTTTTTTTTTTAGCCTCCAAAAGGCTCCCTCGCCCCTTTCATCTGCCGCCGCGGCCCAATGGGAAGGCGGAGGCTGCCTGCAAGTGGTCTAATCTCAATGAGGTGTCAATCATGTTCCCCGGTGGGTGAAGTAAGGTCTTTTGTAACCGCCTCTGTCTTTGGGAAAGAGAGGAGAGAGAAGGAAGACTGGAGCGGAGCGGGGGACGCTGGACCTTGCTGCAGGAGAGGAGCCCAGCTCTGATCTCCTGCATGCCTGAGCAGGGAAAGCGGAGCACATGGATTTCTAAACACGCTGGGATTTTATAGATCTACAAAAATAACAAGAAGCCAACCTGACCCTACTGAAGATAGTCAAATGAATCGTAATTGCAGATCAATGCAGAGAGATGGGGAAACTTCACTCGAAACATGGTTAGTTCCTTTCACTTGCTACTTCCTTAGCCCCTTCCCCTCATTCGGATTTTACTCGGTTTGTTGCTGTGATTTTATACTGGTGTCTAATGATCTTCCTTTATTATTTCCCCCACACACTTTCCTCCGGATCTGCTTAGCTGCCGTTTGTAAACCCCGAGAAAGTCCAGAAGGTAGGGATGGCTGCTTGCTGCTAGTAACTTTGAACGCTTTCCCTGCTCTGGGTGCCTGCCCCCGGCCCCCTGCCCTCTCCCCTCAACTTTCCGCCGCGATTTGGGCGATCCTGCCCGTCTCCGGGGGATGCCGGTGGCCGCGGGGGCCGGGCGGACTCTGCGGGCGGCTCAGCGGCGGCATTGTCTCCTCTTTCCTAGGTGATAGTTTTGCTGTGAACGCTTCTCTGGCTCGCAGAGGGCTGGAGGACTGGATGGTGAAGCAGAAATACTCCGGGGGCAGCAGCAGCAGCGGAGGCAGCAGCTCGGGACTCCAGCAAGGCTGCCAGCACCGGGCTGTGTGCAGGCTCGCCAGCTCCAGGGTATGTCAGCTTCCTTGCTGCTCCCACCCCCCGTCCCTCCTTTTTGAAACGGGGAAAACCAAAACCTCTTTCTACATCCCTCTCTACCTCCCAAGGGTCGGTTGTGCAAAGGCAGGGTTTGCTCTGCCCCAGTGCTGCTCCAGAGGGCTGCACCGTGGGTGGCTTCCTTCAGTCCTTTGATGAAGTTAGGAGGTGCGGAGCAAACTTGAAACTGGCACAAAAGCCAGAGGAGTAAGAGAACCTATCCGCACTTCGATTAAAACAAACCCCTTCACAAACAGGAACAGAGAATCTCTGGGCAAAGCCCAGCACCCTGCCAGTGTGTGCAACCTTGTGCACCCTGATTGGTGTACAAGTTCGGCTGTGACATTTTGGCAGAGGAATTCTGGAAAGGAGAAGTGCCCGAAGACTGTATTGTTATTTATTTGCTCTTTGCTAATAATGGGGGGCAGGCTTTCTCCGTAAGAGTCATTGCACATGTTGCTTATCCTGGCAGTTAGCACACTGGCCACCCTTCCTCTTGCTTCTGGTCTTTTCGTGTAAAGTTGAGCTGAAGGAAATGTTTAAGTTGCCTTTTTTTTTTTTTTCCTTCCCTTCTTCTTAATGTTGTCTCTTTAAACAAGAAGGCATGATGGGAGGTAAACAGACTTAACAGTTCATAGATATGGTCCTCATAGTGTTTCAGAGTATGATCCAGAGCTTATTGATGTTTACTGAAAGACTTCCATTGACTTCTGAGAGCTTTGCATCAAGCCCTGAAAGCTTCATCAGTGGAAAAGTAACCTGAGAGATGGGGAGATTGGAATCTGTGCTTCCCAGCAAGGAATGTGGCTCTGAAAGCACAAGCAGAGCCTGGCCACCAAACCTCCTGCAGGCTCTTTGCTTTGTTAGCCACCAGTTTTATTGTCAGAAACCTGGACTTTCCATGTCTCAGGAAAAACTATCTCTCAATTGGAGAATACTTAATTGTATTGGGTGTTAAAGTGTGTAGAGGATGCGTATGGGAAAAGATAATGATGACTTATTAGATTCCACCAGTATAGGGGACGATAAGTTGTTTGGAAGAAGTAAGGGGGGGGGGGGGGACGGACGGACGGGACAGGACGGGACGACGACGACAAGGTATTGATGCAAGTGTTTGTTTGATGAGTGTAATCACTTCATGTGCAACTTGCAGGTGTGGTTGGTTGAAGTGGTTTTTATTGTGCTTTACTTGGAGACAATGTGTGCAAAGAATGAAGGTCTCATCAACAGTGGTACATAGATGTGTAATACAGACACAAAGAGTGAACCCATGTGCTTTTAATTCTTTTCATTATCCCCATTTTAGTAAGTCAAGCTTTTTAGATATGTTCTACCTTTCAAATACACATTTTCTACAAAGAAGCTCAACTCACCAAACTAAATATGGGTTTAAAATGCAAGAGTTAAAGGCAAAAAACTCTGACTTTAGCTTTGTGAAACGTGTTTTCTTCCACAAATACAGTTTGTTTTCTGACAAGAAGGAAAAAAACCCCAACTTTGTCAGAGATACTTTTGTATTAGCAAAACTTCAGTTTTCGTTTCTATGTGGTATGCTCAGCTGGAGAGACAGTATTTCTCTTCTTAAGGCGTCCTTTTACTCATGATAGCTCAGCAATTAGCAAGCCATTAGCTAAAAATTAGTCTGCAGTTTTAGTACATTATAATAATGTAAATAGGTTTAAGTATGTTTAAAAGCTGTGTTCCCATGAGGCTTTTTACTGTCATCCTGATAGAGCTGTTGCTGAATGTTTGAAAATACAAATTTATTGCCTAATATATTGGGTAGTATCTGCATGCATATATCGCTTGCTAATTGACTTAGCTTAATTGTCATCCTGTCACAGGCACACTGTGACAGCTACATTAAAGTTCCTCTAAAATATGCTCTTTTTGTAATATGGAAGGGTGCATTCCTAATCCTACATTGGAACCAGATGTGCCATATGTACAGTCTTTTTGACAAGGATTATGGAGTCTCAGCTATTTGCTGCGAGATTGCATGACTGTTTCTTTTCTGAGATCTCTTTGATCTCTTGTATAATTATACCAAGATACAAAGGGAATTGTAGCCTAACCTCTTGGCTCTTTGTTCATCTCAAGATGTAGCAATAGCAGTCACTTCTGGTAATGGTTAGTCACTTGAGATTGTGTGGGACAGTTGTGTATTCCCCAGTAATGTAGTACTGGTGCACTTGAATTGACCAAGGGCTCTTACTACTTTAAAATTCTTCCAAAAATGTTCAGTAAGCTTCCAGGGCTCTGTAGAATGGTGCAGTTTTATTGTATCACAGCTGAAACTTTGCCTTCTCATTAAAACATACTTTTTAGCCCTGAAATAGGTCCTTATTGCTGAGCTTGTGACTTACGGCAGAAGGAGTTAGATCAAACACTGATGAAAATATCTGCATTCAGAGAAACATCCAATGAGTTTTAAAAAGAATGGTCTGAGAAATAATTTCCTCCTAGGAATCCTTAACCAGAGTTTTGTTGATGGTGGTTTTATTGAATCTTATCTGCTAAAATCCAGTGTACAGGTCCAAATACCTGTTTTTTGTAGAAGAGAGCATTCAGTTGCTTTCAAAGCTGAAACTTAAAAGATTTGAATAATTTTGACTAGAATTTGAATGTGATAGTGAAATTTGACTTATGCTGCTCTGTATAAGCCAGAAATTCTGTTTTGGTTCTAGAGGAAGGCTGTTTTCCTCAAGAACAGAGACACTGAATCATTTTGCTGAAGTTCATCTCCAGAGGAGATGACAATGAAGTTCAGGGAGATTCATGTAGCATTTTACAAGAGCAGGGAGTGACTAATACAGGAAAGCAAAAATTTTTCATTTGTGCTCCTCTCTTGGAGGGGAGGTCTTTACATCAGGGTGTTTGACGCAAGGAGGATTCAAGAATACACTACCTTTTATCCTCCTGAACTGAAGTTTTAAGAGTTTCTTGGTCAAAACTCTTCCCTCAGTTGATGTTATTTTTCATGTCATGTCCCATCCATCCATGTCTCCTGCTTCCAATTCACTGAAGAACAGTTAGTGTCCAGCTGTTGCCAAACGCATCAGTCATCTGAGAATGTTCTCATAGTATGTTGGGTGAATGCATGAACCAGGGGAAAGGGAGTGTATCTGGAATCCATGCTTCTGGTGCGTACACAACTTTCTCTTCTAGGCTGAGCTCAGCTCATTAAACCATTGCCACCCGCCCAGCAGGGGCTGCTGTGCTCCAAGGGTTTTAATTACTGTGGAGGATGAGGGTTGGGCTGCAGCCTTCCACATCAGGCAGAACTAAAGAAAAAGGGATTTCTGCTTCATCCATGTAAAGTATGAGGTCCAGAGTCATCTTCTAGTTTCAAAGCTAATTGAAACCACTGGGGCTGTAAATCTGTTAGAGCAATTGAATACGCTTCTTTTGCTGCTTTATGAATGAGTTAACTTGTGCCCAGAAAGGTTTTCTGATGCTGTGGATTATCCTATAATTCTTAAGTTTAATTTTATTCTGTGTGTTTACTTTTGTAAACTATTTTTGGAGTTGAACATTGTTTGCAAGTATTCATGTATTTATTTGTTTAACTGTGACGTAACTCTGTGCTGAAAATATTAAATATGACATTTGCTTAGCTCAATTTACTTTTATCTTCAAAGCCATAAAAATTTCACTGGTTTCTTGTGTGTCTCTTTGAGATCTGTGCTTGGAATTGGAAAAAATGTTATATTTTTAATTAGATTTCAAACCAACTCACGGTAAGCCAAGTTAAAAGTAATCATTTTAGGTAAAATAGAAGAGACTTTAGCTTACCACTTCTGCTGGGCTCCTCAGTGCTAGTGATTCTCATATTCAACCCTAATTGATATTAGTTAGAGTTGAATATCTGATCTGGGAATAATACAGCATGAAATACTGAGGCACACCACTGCTTCAGAAGTGGGGCTTGTTCTCCATTTGTTCTGTGCCTGTAACTGCCAGTGCCATTAATGGACATTCCTTGCATGGCTGAGAGGAGACTACACCAGTGTCAACTTCTCTGCTTCTGTAGCACAATCATTCTTAAATTTAAAAAGAAACAGAAAAAAGCACTTCCTATTCACCCACTGTTAAATACCATATGTGTGTGTGCATATAAAAATACATAGTCTTATGGAAGACACAGCTGGGTAGGTCATTCATCCAAAATGAAAATAATAAACAGGAAATAGACTTTTTAGTGAGATGTATATACTGTGGCTTAAAGGTTGTTGTAGTGGAAGACTTCATTCTAGCACTACTTTGGGGTCATCTCTTGGGTAGATGACATTTGAAAGACTGCCTTCTTACTGATATTGTGACAAGAGCAATTAAAATTTCCTTGGGTGCTGTCTTGTTTGACTGCTTGAAGTAATCTCTTAAACTGAAATATTTTCAAGTACATTAATGTCAGTATTGTATGGATAATTATTTGCATTGACTTTCAGGATTAAAATAAGAGACTCAGCAGAGCTAGATCTTGGTATGACTGAAATAGTATGCTGATACACAAAATACCGTGTATGTCATTTAGAGTGAAATGGCCCAACTTAATATTGAGAGAGAAACAGAATCTTATTTACTGTTGAAATTTGGTGCCAACAAATCAAGGTAATTTAATTAGTGGGGGAAATAGTGTATCTTGACAGCTCTGGTTTGGGAAAATTATAATATGACTATTAACAATCAAAAAGTATCTGAAAGTATTAGTGCCATGGTGATGAGATTAGTGAATTGGCCAATGCTGTAGCAGAAAGCTAGATTCCAAGGGAATTATCCTTGAATGATACCAGTTGGTGCAATTAAAAGCCACAATCCAGTTGCCATATGGAAAGTGTTAGGCATCCTTACATGGTTTCAGAACTATGTGCCAGAGGTTAAATTGACATATGAAGAAAAGCATAAATTAAAAATTTTGTGTTATGAAATTAGAAGTTGACTTTGCTTGAGCCATATGGAGGAAGTAGATGGAAGACAGGCTGTATTTCATCAGGGCTTGTTTCAGATTTAATGTGGTGCACTTTTAATTGGGCATGTTGATTGGAAAGCTGAATGGCCTGTGAAGTTTCTGCAAACAAACTCATTAAAGCAACTTTTTGGGGGGGGGGTAGTTGTTCATCTCTACCAACCCTCTTACTCCCATCCCATTACTTAGGTTGGCATTTGAAAGAAGGACGCATCTTATCTATAGTAGCTGGGTGAAATTCTCCTTAAGCTATGTCTCTTGGACTTCTCGCAGTCCCTGTTGGCTTAGTGAAACCTTAATTCTTCTGAATGAGGAGGGCTTGGTTATGGAGTATATTTTCGTCTGTAAAGTAGGATGCAAAGTAACAACAGTAAGTTCTTTAATGACTTGAATGTAAATAATGTAATCCAGGCTTTACACTAAAAGTTTGGTTGTAATAAAAATGGGAAATTTGTAGCACATGATTGTCGACATATGGGAATATTCTTTACAGCAGCATTCATTAGCAGAAGGTTTTTCTGTAGATTTTTTGAGATCTGTAACAAGACCCAGGAGAAGCTCTGTAAGTGGCTATTTGTAGGCAACCTTCAGAAGATCTTGGTTGACTTTTATGGTTTCTTTTGAATGGGGTTATGTACAGAGGAAAGAGAAGTCTCTTGAGTATTCTCTTGAGTACTGAAACATTATGAGATAGTTTTTCCAAAGTTGAGGAAATAATTGTTTGTTGATGATATTTAAATCAAAATGGAGCATTGCTCCCCATGCTGCAGATGTTGCCCTTTATAGAAATCCTGATGGATGGATTTTGCTTCGTGAATGTCAGCATCAAAACCTGGTTGGAAAGTAAGTGATAGATGTTGAAACACACAAAGTATTTGAAATGATTTTTTTTTTTTGGTAACTAAACCACTTTTCTAGTTAATACACCAGTTACTCTGAATGATTTTGAGTTTTCAGACTGTGATATTTATGGATATCTTCATGGAAAATGAGGTATAGTTTTAGTTCAAAAAATTACTGTGAAGAAATGGTCAAATAGACTTTCTCTGTGCATTTATTTAGTCATATCTGCCAACACTGGCAGCAAAACTAAGCTTGTATTTACTCCTACAGAGTAACTAGAGCTATGGGAGACTGAGTCGGACTGTATTCCCCTCAAGTTATTAACCAAGTTCCAAACGCAAAGTCTTCATTGTGTCTGATTTCTGAGCCAGCAAAGCATGTTTGTGTTGGAATTTCTCATGACATTTGTCTTGCCGTGGTGGAACACCAGTGGTGTTAGCTGTGGTGAAAGGGCTGTGTTGGCACAGACATTTTTACTTTTGCATAATCTAAGAGAGAGGGGAAATGACTTGTGTAGGTTCAGCTATTGCTATTCTCGTTGTTCTGCAAGGGTACTGCTGTACAGTGCATTTGCTTTTTGTCAACTTCTGGATATATTGTCATCAGAGCAATATAGCATATATTTTGTCTTGGAATTTGCAGAATAGCAATGACATGTCAGAACATGCGCAACATCCTTTTTTGAGTTGGAAAGTCCTGTACAGTTAGTGTCTTCCAAATAGACTGCTGTCACATAACAGCATGTCCACTACTTAAGAAGGGCCAGACCATTCGTTTGCCATGGCAGTTGGCATTCCCACAGGCTTATATCTGCAAGTATGTGTTCAGCCAGATTCCTTAATAGGTGTGTGTCTCATGTGATCTGGTGTGTGCCCATCGTATGTGAGAAATACTTTGGTTTAATCATACAGAATCTGTTAGAGGAAGGGAGTGATGATGCATTCTCTTGTTGGGAGGTCCTGTAACAGCTGTGAAACTGAGTACCACTGGGTTTGTTTGTGTGGTGTGGCCTATTGTATGTTACAGGGCAATGAATGCTGCTATTGTTTTAGCCTATAAAGCTTTTGGTGGAGTAAATCCTTAAAATACACTTAAAAGACCCTACCACTCCAACCCCTCCAGGGATAATGGAAGACCCCCTGGTTCCTTGGTTCAAACCAAAATCCTTGCCAAATGCATGAGAAGTAGTTGTTCCTTAAATCTGAAGCTGTCGCTAGTAATATTTAATATTTGTTTTTTTCTGCTTTTTGTCAAAGCTCTGATAGTGTGCTAATTTGCTCCAATAACCCTTCTTGGTCTGAAGCTCATAAAGCTGAGTGTGAAAAGGTCTCTGGCTTATACCTTAAAAAATGCCATTTACCAGTCTTGCTTTTGGTTTTGATGGGTTTGGTTATAAATGCAGGCTCAGTGGCACTGGTCCCTTATGATATTTGCAATAAGAATCTCTTGAGAAACCTCGCTTAAAATGTGGGAAGAGATCAGTTATGTTTTGAGCAAAATTTGCAGCAGAGATCTCTTGAAGTGCCTGGAATTTTCAGCCACGTATCCTTGGACTTCAAGCTAACAAATGCAGGCAAAATATATGTTACTTTAGCTCAGAGATGGGTTGGCATGTGGTCAGAACAGTCTGTGCACTGTCCATCTAGAGAAATACTTTGTGTTTTGTGATTAGGGTGGAATTTAATGCATTTGAGGGCATTACTGTGGTACCTTTAAAGGGATTAAGTATATTGAGTTTCCTATTAAACATTGTGATTCAAGATCTGTGAAAGAAAACCATGCATGGGTGTTTGATCTTGGGGTGCAGCCGTACATGCTGTGAGGCATAAAATAAGGGGATAGACTCAGTAGGGAAGTGACAGAACAAAGTACTGTCTTGCAGGAGAAATGGGATTTGGGAGCAGGCTTGGATCTTTTGATCCATATTCTGATGTGAAAGATGAGTGGTACAGAGGTGACAGATTTGTCTTGGGGGAGGAAGGAGAATGGTGGGTAGTGTGTCATATTGCCCTCAGAGGCAGTTTGCCATCTGATTCCCCAAAGGTTTGATAGTGGTAGGTAAGAACTAAGCCGTTTCTTGTCCTATCTTAAAAATCTTTTCCTGTTCCAGGACAGTTAGTTTCGAGAGAGTTAGGCAAAAACGGTAGCATGTAAAGCTAAGCCTTATGCATTAAATGCATATAAAGAACAGATGCCTGTTTGGGCGGAACGGGAGTTTTGTCTGTACATAGTGCACTAGTCCTGAGCTCACAGAATAACAAGCAGTCTCTGTATTGCATAAGATGCTGTGGTTAAGCCTGTATCAGTGTTTCTCCAATAAACTACTGTTTGAAACAATAAATAATTATTTTGCTTGTGAACTTTCCAAAACTCTGTGTTCACGTAGCATACGTTCACACGTACGCTTACGTGTGTATACACTACAGACACTCATTCCCCTATAAAGAGAGAACATCATAGTCTAGCAAACAGAGTATCTGTCATTCCAGCTGAGCAAAGGTCTAAGGCAATAACCCAAAATATTCTGGAAGAAATTCTAAAAAGCATTGAAGAAATCAATCGTCTGATCCTAGAGGAAGGTCTTTGATGTAACCCTGGTAAGTTTATACTGGGAGCCTGCCTATTTCTTTATGGTCAGCCCTAGACTTTCTCTATGAAAAGTGGATCAAATAATTTCATATGCTTCTGCTTCAAAAAAAGATGGTTGATAGTTTCTAAAGCGTACACACTGTTTAAATGTAGATTGTGGCTTTTAGCCGAAGCCCAGGTGGGGAGGAAGGGCTTTTCAAAACAAGTACTTACAGGAAAATAAATAACACTTTGATATTTTTCCCATGGAAAAACTGTGCCTCATTTAGCCATCCCGAATATTTAATTTTATGCTGAAGATAAACTTCATAGGTTATCTCAGTTAAAGCCATTTTTATTTATGCAAAGCTTATGTGCAAGGTCTTGTTCCTGATGTGTATGTAAAAGGAGTTCTTCAGAATACCATAAGTTACTTTTAAAGGTATATTTATAGCTAACAATGTCCAGTTATGTGTGTCTGATTTTATCATTTTGAAAAATTCTGCAATATTTCCCTGTTGTGTTTTGATGTAAAAGTCCTTTTGTAATAGAGGGGAAACTTCTCACTGCTTTCAGTGGTTTTGTACTGGGTTCTCTGCCACATCAGTGGAAGATGAGGGAAGGTTCAAGTGGTAGTATAAGAGTCTTTTTATCTAGCAGCTACATTGCTGGTGGAATGGCAGTGTGTTTTTCTCTACAGATGCAGTTTATTTGACCATTTTATGACAGGTTTATGAATTTCTTCCCAGTTGTACTGCCACTTAAATTTCCATTTGTAATTAACATTGTAATTTTGCGGATAGGTTTATGAAGCATATTTTGAGAGAGGCTATTCCCACAGCGCTACTTAATACCCGTTAAAATATCACATTTTTATTGTATGAAGGTGTTTTTTATCTAATTAGGTTGGTTTGTTAAAGTATTGCGCCACAATCTCTTTTTTTTTTTTTTTAAAGCTGTTTTTAATCGTTTATTTATGACTGGTAGGAAGCATTACAAAATCTTTAACTCTAGCCTAATGCACAGCATAAAGGAGTAAATGATCTCTTCCTGCCTAAGCTATTGTACAGGGCTTTTCTTTGAAAGGCATCCATTCATGGATTAAAACGTCATGACGTGTAACAGAACAGAAAAAATACCAACCAGCAATCAGCATTTAGAAAGGAAGTATTGTAGCCATTGATGCTACATGGACTTCATTGGAATTTGGTCATCAGCCTTACCATGGCACACTTTTCCACATATGCTGTTTGATTTTTTTCTTTATTTTTAACATAATTGAGAAAAAAAAAAGGAATGAAATCAAGTTTTGTGAGAACTGTGATAAAAGTCAAAGGTAAGGCACATTGAAGTAGCTCTGTGTCCTTGGAGGTCCTTGGGAGGGACCAGCTAGACTAAGCACTGCCTGTGCTTAGTCAATGAACATACATTTGCTGCTTAAACACAGAAGAAACCAATGCTAAAACAATTCATCTTTAACCTGATGGCCACTTCTGGTTTTCCCCATTTTAGAAAGACAGAAACCAAAGGCTCTGCAGTGAGAAGCCCCCTAGATTTGCCAGTAAATGAATAACAGACAGTGGGCAATGTCCTGTGGGAGTAGCAACAGGATTGTGATGTCCTTTATTAGCTCAGCAGCAGTAATCTGACCCTCCTTGGTGTGTTTCTGATGGCGACACTGACAGTCCTGGTCTCCTCAAAAAATAAGGAGAATTTCACCACTACTGGGGAAAATAGGAAAGCTTGTTAAATACAGTGGGACAGAATGGTTAGACAAGACAAGTGCTAATGTCATGCATTTAGGGCTATATTTTTAGCAAGGAAAGAGTCCTGGCCTACTGTCAGCAGGAGCCCTATCCAAAGACCAGGTGAGGCTTCGTCCTTCAACACTTTTAGTAGGCATGGGATCTGGTCAAAAACTACTGTTAAATGCCAAAATCCAGTAGTATCAGGCATAGATAACCAGTTCTGCCTTCAGTTAGAAATAGGCACAGAGACTCTTTTCTGAGAGGCATGCCAGTCTGAGACACATGCCAGACCAAGGGTAGGATTTGGCTTTAAATTGTGTTGGTACAACTTACTGATGCCAGGGGGCTTGGTGATAAATAGCTAACAGCAGAATTGGGTGGAGGGAAGTAGATCAGCTGAAAAAGCAGTCTTCTGGCATTCAGTCTCATCTGCCTGTAATTGGGGGGGGGGGGGGGGGGGTGGTGGTGGCTGGCTGGTGGAAGTGTGTGTTGCCCAGATTTAGCTATCCACAGACAAGAGCCTTTCTTGTGGTTGTGGTGACAGTGAGTATTTTGTGTTGTACCCAGCTGCACACCAAAGTATATTGTAAGTTTTGTGCCATGCTGGTTTGCAGTGGCTGTTCTTGCAGGGTGATGCCTTCCTCCAGTGGCCACACTGCTCTGTTCAGGTAGCACGCCTTTTCTTCAGTTGACCAAGTTCTGCTGATGGTAGACTTCACCCACACTTCACATGCCTATTTGAACTGCCTGCCTGTGCTATAGAGAGGGTGAAATGGTACATGTTTTGCCACACAGGTTTTTGACTGTGTGCTATTGATAGGACAGATTTTGGAGTGGTCTCTGTGGAGTATAAAGGGTTATGTTGTTGAAGTTATACAGGCGCCAATCCACTGGCACACCGCAGGTGATCTCGGAGTGAATGTTGTTTAAAGCGCCTGTCCCACGGTTTCACAAATGTGCTCTGACCAGAGGATGTTTTTCTAACTTCAAAGGGCTTCTCAGGCTGGCTTGGTGCCTGACAGACTGAGTCCACAATTCCTCTCTGCTCGTGATGTGTTCTAACCATGTGTGATTTTTTTGGTATGTGATGTTTTCTTAAAGCGGCATTGACCTGTGTTCAAGTGAAACTTGCTCTTAAGCTTGTAAACACAAACTTGTCGTGTGGGCAGTTTTCATCTTAACCTGATGTGTGTATTTTTGTAAGAGCAAGAATAGACATCAAAAGGAGGAGTAATCTATAGTGAAAAAAAAAAGGCAAAAAAGAAAAAAAAAGGCAATAAACTTCCAGCAGCTTTTGATGCTGCATGGTCTTTGCCACCATCCAGAGGCTTTTCTTTGAAGATCCAAGTGTGGGTCCTTTGCTGGCCATAATGAGAAGAGCATGTTCCCACCTTGCACTGCTAGTGTTGTAGTAGGCTACTTTCACATTTGCCTCTGCACAATGGGTATGCAAAAGGGGAAGGGAAGGCAAAAAAGAGTAGAAAGTGAAAGGGACCTTGAACACGTATCACTGGCCTGATTGTTAGTTTTTTCCTTCTCTGCCTCTTAAGCAATGTTATATTAAAATAAGCTTTTAGGAACATGTTTGTATGTTTTTAAATATTAAAAGTTTCTTTTTCTCCTGTAGTACTTCGTAGTATAGTTTTCTGAAGGTTAATACAAAATGCACTTCTTTTTAATGCTGAGAATTAGAGATGACCGTATATGTTTATATGAGTATATGTGGGTCAAAGTCGTTTACTGTTGAAGTCCACTAATACTTCACCAACTCTGCTGAGAGAAGGATCAGGCCCTGAAACATCTCCTGAGATACACTGTACTACATTAGCTGTGGTTGTGAGTCTGGAAATGTCTGGTGTTTCACCAATTTGCACTGGTGGGCACTGTTTTTTGCAATGTAAGTGCATTCATTAAGACTAGGAGAAGTAGGCTAGTTTGAGGCTTTAATGTCATCATTTTTAGTTTACTGTTATTACTATTATGGACAGTTTTGCATATATTTAAAAAAGCCAAACCAACAGCAAAATAAAACTTTTCTTCTAAGAAAATGGTACCTTAGAAGCCAGACTGTAACACTGTCTGGTTGCCAAGTGATTGAAGACCATCTGCTATGGGAATAAAACATCATACTGTGAATGGCATGTCATGAAAAATGTATCTCAGCTGTGCAATGCAGTTTTGCTCCTCATGAGTAACATTAGTGCAATCTAGCACCTCATAATTATTCCAGCTTTCAGATGCAGTTTGATCCTAAGGTCCTCATCCAGACAAGATTCTGGAGAAGTCAGTGATGTCTGGGACCTAAGCCCTAATGGCAAACAACCTGTGCTACCCTGCCATCCCCTGGTTATCGACAGGAACCATCCCACCACGTTTATTTTGGCTAGTTTTAGAGCAGGTGGCCAGGGTGAATTCCTAGTTTCAAAGTCACAGCTGCTGCTTTGAAATTGTGTAAGAAGGGCTTTGGTTTCTTAACACAAAATAACTGAGCTGCTGTTTGGTATTAGAGCATCATTATTCTGGGAAATGCGCTCTTCAATTTAAAAATATCTTCTGTATGGAAGTTGAAAGTTTATACTTCATGATTCTAAGGGCAAAGAGCTGAAAAGGTTCCTTGTTTGACTGATGATTGTAAATACTTAAGGATTCCTCAGTGACTTGAGTGAATGGAATCTGAAGGTAGTATTAAAAATTAATACCAATATTAGAAACAGAGTTACTGCAGAATGTCTTGTTTGTTGGTATTAAATAATTTCTCAGGGTAACTATAATTTAAGATTTGTCTCTTTTAACTGGATGTCTGTGACAGTTACACCAAAAATGTTGTGTCTTTATCACTGAATCAATTAAAAGGGCCAAGTGCTCTACTTAATCAGAGCAATGAAGCTGTAATTAAGTAGAAGGAAATGTTCCGTTACAAATCCCCTTTTGCTCTCCTTGTAAAATTTTATTTTTAAATGAGCCTTCTTGTGTAAGTTTTTCAGTAGCATCAGCAACATTGTCAGCAGAATAGTGAATTTGTGTCGCTGGAAGTATAAAGAGAATTCATGAAGGAGTTTGTGTTAAGCATAGTTTTCTTTTTTATAAAAAAAGAATTCTATTCACTGTGGTTTTTGCTTCTTTTGTATTCCTTGCCACCTTATGATATTATAATGCTTTTTGCCTAGTTTCAAAATTTCATATATATATATTTATAAAAAATATATGTCATGTAAGCCTTTTTCTACTCTAAGAGAAAGTACATTTTATGCAAGGTACACAGCATGGGGTTTTCTGGGCCTTCAATCTCATATGATCCTGTCTTACAGAAAATACATCAAACAGGAAAGAGCGGAACACAATCCTCTCAGACTGGGTGAAAATGCTCTTAAGAAAAAAGATGAGGGTGGGCTGGCTGGAGAAAAGGCTAGACCTTCCCTCTGAAAGGAGGCCTGAAAAAAGTGAGTAGGCAGAGGATAGACAGTTTCTTTAGCTTATATAGACATGCTTGATAAAGGGTGGAAAGGGAAAAATTAGGGTTCATTTGGTATTGAGGACATAGTCAAATAAATAAATGTCGCATTCACATGCATAGGATGTAACAAAATTGCTGACTTGGTTGTTCAGCGGAAGGGGTGAGTTTGAGCACATCCGAAGTACAGGAAGTACAAAGAAGAAATTGGGCTGTGCCTATAAATCCTTTTTGATTCAATCATAAACTAATTTTTGTTTGTATTTCTGTCTTGTGAGAGTAATGACTAGTAGCTCTCTTATCTGTTGGAAGCTGCATGTTCTAGTGCAACACTTTGTAGATGTATCTATTAATAAGTGGTGCTGGACCATATTTTATGTAGAGGTATGTATGGCATAAAGATCGCTACTGAGTTAAAGCTCTCAGTGGTGTGGACACAGGCTTACTGTGCAATCCTTGTGTCTCTTTGTGTCTCTTTTGGTGGCCTTCTATGATGGGGCTACAGAACTGATGAACAGAGGCAGAGCAGTTGGTGTCATCTACCTGGACTTGTGCAAAGCATTCGACACTGTCCCACATGACATCCTTGTCTCTAAATTTTAGAGACATCAATTTAATAGGTGGACCACTTGGTGGATAAAGAACTGGCTGGATGGCCACAAGCAAGGAGTTGTGGTCAATGGCTCAATGTCCGGCTGGAGACCAGTAACGAGCGGTGTCCCTCAGGGATCGGTGTTGGGACTGGTCTTGTTCAACATCTCTGTCGCTGACATGGACAGTGGGATTGAGTGCGCCCTCAGCGAGTTTGCCAATGACACCAAGCTGTGTGGTTCAGTTGATACGCTGGAGGGAAGGAATGCCATCCAGAGGGACCTTGACATGCTTGTGAGGTGGGCTGATGCCAACCTCATGAAGTTTAACCATGACAAGTGCAAGGTCCTGCACTTGGGTCGGAGCAATCCCAGGCACAGCTCCAGGTTGGGCAGAGAAGAGATTCAGAGCAGCCCTGCGGAGAAGGACTTGGGGGTGTTGGTTGATGAGAAAATGAACATGAGCCGGCTTCAGTGTGTGCTCAGAGCCCAGAAAGCCAACTGTATCCTGGGCTGCATCAAAAGGAGCGTGACCAGCAGGTCGAAGGAGGTGATCCTGCCCCTCTCCTCTGCTCCTGTGAGACCTCACCTGGAGTATTGTGTGCAGTTCTGGTGTCCTCAACATGCAAAGGACATGGAACTGTTGGAACAAGTCCAGAGGAGGGCCGTGTGGATGATCAGGGGACTGGAGCACCTCGCATAGGAAGACAGGCTGAGAAAGTTGGAGCTGTTCAGCCTGGAGAAGAGAAGGCTGCGTGGAGACCTCATAGCAGCCTTCCAGTATCTGAAGGGGGCCTATAGGGATGCTGGGGAGGGACTCTTCATTAGGGACTGCAGTGATAGGACAAGGGGTAGTGGGTTAAAAGCTAAACAGGGGAAGCTTAGATTGGATTTGAGGAAGAAATTCTTTCCTGTTAGGGTGGTGAGGCACTGGAATGGGTTGCCCAGGGAGGTTGTGAATGCTCCATCCATGGCAGTGTTCAAGACCAGGCTGGACAGAGCCTTGGGTGAGATGGTTTAGTGTGAGGTGTCCCTGCCCATGGCAGGGGGGTTGGAACTAGGTGATCTTAAGGTCCTTTCTAACCCTAACTATTCTATGATTCTATGATTCTCTAATGTGTGCCCTTTTGACTGTGCTGACTAGTGTAGGTCCCTGGGTGGTTAGGATTTTCATGGGTAGGATGTCAGTCCTGTTGTACTTAAGGAGATAGGATAAGAGGTTAAATACAGCTTTCTTAAGCACTCTGAATCACAAGGTAGGTAGGCTTTGAAGTTATCTGATACTACAGGATTGGTCTGTGGGCTTGGATGTGAAGGTGGGAGATGTTTGTAATGTGGGTGGTCAGAGATGGATAGCCATTGCTGTGGTACTACCTGGTCTCTGTAACTCTAAATTTACAGCTTAAGAAAGAGGTGTGGGGGCCATGTATTTTAGTCCAGACCCTAGCTTTATTGTGTGTCCTTTCTCAAGTTGCTCAAACATGAATCTTCACAGAGGCCCAACATAGCTTCAGTACTTAACCACTTGTTTAGTCTCATTTTAGTCTCATTCAAAGTCTTCTCTTTGAAACTGCCAGTTTTATCCACTTTGTTTTGCACTTCCCCATCAGGGAAGTGTGAATTGGTTTTATCCTTCTACCTACCTCTTCTGTTGAGGTACACAAAGAAATATTTAAAGTTCACAAAGAACTTCAATGCCAGCTTAACACATAGGCCACTTACACTTAATTCATTGCTATGCTTTTATGAATAATCCAGGTATTTATTACCTCCTTTCCTGAGCAAAGTAAGAAAACAATAACAGATTTTATGTAATTCTTCTTTGCAGGAAAAAAACAAACAAATGAAAGAAAAAAACCAAACCCAACCCACAAACCCCACTCTTAAATTGTTTCTTTTTTTTTTTGTTCTACAGTAATCTTCCTAAAATCCTTTTTGGTAAGAGACTTTTTTGAACTGTCCCACTCTCATCACAATCTGGGGGCCCAAGAAGTCTAATTCTAAAATGTTGGTATCAATCAAAGCAGTTTTAACACATGGAGAAAAGGTATGTTAAGGAGAAGGAGACTTCGGACAAGGTTAGAAGGTGGTAGGACATATCTTTAATGTAGTCTTTAATTTATGAACTGAATCTCTACACCTGGTGGAGACCTGTTCAAGGACAAAGCATTCAAGTAATGTAGACTTCCTGCTTATTGCTGTGCCTTGCTTTTGGTAATGCATATCAATTCAGGGCAAGATTAATAGGAATTAGTGAGAGAGCATGTGGCTAGCATATGTATAAATCATAGCAGGTAGATAATATAGGCTGCCAGACTTTTACCGGAGTTACTAGATGAAATGGATTCCACAGTCACAACTAAAGAGTGAAGGAAAGTGTCTGTTAAAAATTTGGCTGAAGGTGAGCTCTGATGCACCAGCTAGACTTGAGGCTTTCCAGGGAGATGTTTTTTTTTTTCCTGGTGTTTGCTTGAACAATGAAATTACCCTTTTTTGAAAGTTATTCTTCAGAGCAGCAGAGTTTGTACATGAGTGAAATTCATGTCAAAATGTTTACAATAAACTGGAGTTGTGAGTCAAAGCAGTAGGCTTTGTTTGCTCTGGCTTTGTAATGGAGAGCCTTATAATGACTATGCCTCGTATTCTGGTAGGCCTTTGTACTATCTGGACCACAAAGTGGGGTAGGTTTACAGGTTAATTAACACTTCTTAGCTCCTTGTGGTGCTGTCAGTGATGTACCTACCCACCGTCATGTTTAGAATGGCGACTGGTTAGTGATAGATACTCCCAAGCTTTTTAGTTGTTGCCACTGGATTCTCTGCTGGGAATGGCATTTGTTCTTTTAAACAATATAGAGCACAGTTAAATGTATGGTGCTGAAGAAGCTTGGCAGCAGCAGGCACAGCCCTACAGCTGTGCATTTGCAGCCAGGCACATCGCAGCATGTGGCTTCCCCTCTCCCTACTCCTTATAAATATGAAGAAAATTCAGACAAATTCTGCCCTCCTGAAGAGGATTTATTGGCATCTCAAACCCATCATTATGTATTTATGGATGATTTCTCTGAATACTGAATTGTAAGGATGGTTTTAAACTGGTGGCTCTGTGGTTTTGGAGGGTTTGGTCAGTCTGGCTGAAATCTTTGTACTTCAGTCTATGTGTTGGATATGGGCATTTGGTGGTTCTTTTTTTTTTTTTTTTTCCTCTCCCTTTGGAGACTTAAAGTTTTCTCTGCCACCTATTGCCCGCAGGTAACACTTTCTCAGCAGTTGCCCTATGCTGCTTTCTTTCCTTTCCTGTTCCTCAGGTCTCAACACTGTATGTGTTAGATACTTCTATTTTAACACATATTATCTTTACCTTAGCTTGATTTAAATGCTACATTGTTCAGAAACTAAATCTTGATGGAAGAGCAAAGACATGTCGTGCTATAACTAGCAAGGTTTGCATCAAGAATCCTTTTCCCATCTTGCATTAGCCAGCACACTGTGCTGCTACATTTGGGACAAGTATGCCCCGTACATGCTGCCTAACCACATCAGGCCCACTGGACAGATTGCTAACAAAACCCATGTGTAACTTGTATTTTTGGAGCTTCCAGGACTTCTCACATCTCTCACTTCCTTACTTCCTTTTTTGCAAGTGGAAGGACAGTGGAGCATACCACATCTGAGGAGCAGAATTGTTTTGAGTAAAGGGCAGTGCAGAGGCAGTGCTTGCTGCTTTCCTTGAGGCAACAGGGAAATTGGAAAGGAAAATTGTGATACAGTGAATCATAGTCATCTCTGACAGCTCCAGGGGCAGTGCAGCTGTCAGCTTCTGCCTTGCTTGCAGTGAATTATAGGGTCGTAATACAGCCCGCTATGCTGAAGCAGAAAAGCAGTAAATTCATTCTCAGGAGCTGCTTTACATTGTCTAGAAATGAAGAATTCTTCTGTAAGAATGTTATGCTTTTTATCTAACCTCCCAGTTCCCATGTTTCAGCAGCATATTTATCTTCACCATTTTCATGCTGCGAATGAAGGCCAAGAAACATGTATAAAGGACTTCCTTGGCAGCCAATGACATGTGTGGCATAGCATCCTATAAAGTTAACAGGGGTTAAGGTGAATGACCATGTGAGCGAGAGAGGCATCCCATCAGGAAGTATGTCTGTTTCTGTGTAGCAACTAAAGCAATACTATGTACAGACTTTGAATCAAAGGCTTGGACAGCTAAGCAAAGCTAATCCCCAAAGATTAACTATTTAACTCATTTCCTGTGTATGGAACAAATATTGTAGGAGTTTTGAAAGCATTTTCCAGCCATTGTTAGGAGTTGGAGTGTGAGCCATAAAGTTCTGATCTGGGTTTAGACTTTCTCCATGTTTATGGTTTTGGTTTGAGCCTGTCTCTAGTTAGCAGGGGCACAAATGTTAACATTTACCCATGTGGCTTGAGAGCTGTGCCATGTAGTAGTGCAAGTCTTGCTTTTTCTTTGTTTTTGAAAATATTTCTTTTTGCTGGAGTCAGATCCTATCTTTTACTGGGCAGACTCTATATTCTGGCAAATAAGGGCAACAAGGCCTAGTACAGCTGCAAATGTAAGGTGTTAATTGTCTATGAAAGATAATGTTTCTTTTATAAATTTGCTCAAAGTGAGAACTAAAACGTCCTATTATGTTATCTTTTTAGGAAAGCTTTAATTTTTCAGTTTCTTTGCTTCAGCTTTGATTCCTTGTTATATTTCATTAGTCAAGCAACTGAAATTAATAGATGGGAAAAGGTTTAAACTGAATGATGAATATCCTTGATTTTGGAGAAATTTAAGTGAGTAGGATAAACATTAAAAATTAGGTCCTGTAGGAAGTGGAACTTTTTTTACTTTCAGCCTAAATGGAATTGCAAGAACAAGTGTCATGTTGGATAAGAGACCTGCCTGCTCAGATCTGCTAGGCTAGGTCTGGCTGTGCAGTATGGTTATAGAGTGGGAGGTTAGGCCTCTAAGTCTGAATTCTTGTCAGAAGGCATAATTCAAGAATGGCAGTGAGAAATGATTACCCAAATGTGAGCAGTACAAAGCAGCTCAGCATTGAACATGCTTTCTCCTGGGCTGTCACCCATTGTATTTGTAGCCTGCTGTGTGGCACTTAATGTAATTTCAGACTGGCTTCATTCTGAGCAAAGGCTGATAATGTGTGAACATGTGTAATGGTCCTGAGCTGATGTCAGGCAAGCCCATCAGATGCTGCATGGTGTCTGTTTTCAGAAGGGATTTTAGTGCTGACTTTTGTAGAATTAGGCTCTGGCAGTCATAATTGTGTAGCAGAGAATATTACAGAAATGGGTGTACAGGCATTCTCAAATGCTTGGTGCTTTGCCATAAATATAATCAATTTCCATATTTCCTATACAAGTAAACCAATAGGCAGAGTCTTGAAACCATTTTTTCAGGCAAAGCTCCAGTTGATACCAAAGAAGTCAGGACTGAAGATAATCACTTGTTTAGAAGAATTTGAATGTGACCTTTAGAGAAATCCTCTTTGCTTTTGCTGACTTGAGGAAATTTCAATGAGTTCAGGCTACAACCCCAGCTGAGTTGTCACTTGCTGTTCCTTTTTGAGCATTGCAGAGGACATTGTTTCCTCAGAAACTAGCATAAAACTACAGGTATTCTACTCTTCCCTGTTTCTCATTCCTTGTTGAACTTGCAAGTATTCCTCTGTTAGCCTTCTTATATCTGTAGGTAGGAGCATGTGTGGTGAGCACTGAGGTACTTCAGCACAGATGCAAAGGCCAGTCCAGCCCTTGTAGTGTTTTGGATGTGTGTAAAGATCTTAGCATGCAAGCAGTGTGCAATATATGGTTCCCTGCCACCATTACAATATCTTTTTGTTCCCTAAAAGATACTGAGCAAGTCTGAATAAATTCATGGAAGAGCTAAAGATGGTTGGACTAAGATGACTGAAAGAGCAAGTTATTTGCTTCTTGTGTAGGTAGGAAAACTGATAAGACTTCTTGTACTAGACATGGAGTGAAAGAATAAAAGGTACTTTTATTTATCGGTCATTTATGATTTGCTTATACAACTTTTTATTGTGATACAGAGTGTTTGCAAAGCGGTTATTCTAGAATGCCTATTGCAATCAGCTTCCATGTATAAACATCCAGTAAATACTGCTGAAGCAAAGACTGAATGAGAATTTAGTCTGTGGTGTCTGAAGCTTGGAAAAGGTTATTTAGAACTGTGAAGCAGTACCATTAGGAATAGCAGTGAGGGAAGTTGGGAAAGATTGGGTGTAAAGACATAGTAATGGAGGCCTCTTTGAATGCAGAATGATTCTTGGAAAATGGTATAGGTTTTATTTTCTCTCAGAATTTAGAGGGTACAGCTTATTTCTCTAAGTATGTAATGGAAAAGGGTCTTCGAAGTTGGATCCATTGAACTCAGTCCATTTTAGTTTCTTCTACTGAAAACAACATGGTTGTGTGCATCTACGTCAGCAAGATTGAGATTTATGGGATTTTTCTCTCTTTCAGTGAATATCTTGTACATGATACTAGACAACATAGAAATGCTGTTACTTCAGGCATGGCTTTAGCAGATTATGCTGACAGTAGTTAGATGTAACTCAGAGCTCTGTCCTTAATAAAGATTAATGATCCTTAAAATAATAAATATATTGGATATGCCAACTATGGAAGTTGTTTTCAATTCATAACTAGAATCATTTGCATAACACCAGATATATTCCCCTGTTATTCCATATGATAGAGCAGGAGTAAATTACTAGAGCAGTAAGGTTCCGGTATCTCAAAGGTGCTATTGGAGAGAAAAGATCCATTCACAAGGAATATATGTGTTGGGAAAGGCAGGAAGAGGGTGATGACAAGCCATTTTGCAATATCACATTTGCTTATGGCTTATGGGGAGTGCTGCAAAGAGCTTGAAGCTTTTAACACATCTGAGTATTGTTGACTTTTGTTCTCATTGCCATCATTCAGTAGGCAGGAATCAGCTCAGCAGGCAAAGGGACCAAAACCTTGCCTTCTGTGGGTGGGCATAGTTTTGAGGGAGGACTTCTTTTGGGGGAATAACTTACTTTCAAATTTGTTACAGTATAGACCTAGCAGTAAATTAATCATGGCTTTAAGAGGGAGTGCATGTATAGACATTACTTCACAGAGTTGTCATAAAGTCTGCTCTTGCCATATTTTAATTTCCAAGGCTTTTGAATCTCAGACAAGGTGCTATAGATATAGTTATTAAATTCTGCAGAAATATTTTTATTGGGCAAGACATTGCTTGATGATGTAGCTGTGAAAGCCAAATTCAGAGACTAGCAAAAGGTTCTTTATCCATGCTTTTAGGAGGAAAAATATTATTTTGTAACACTCACTTTTTATTGAAATACTTGTTTTAAATTTGCCTTCTTTTTTCCTGAATGTAGGCATGTGTGTATGTATATATATATGTGTATGTGTGTTTGCGTGTGTTATATTGTGCCGCAGTCATGACAACGTGGGGTATATTCTTTTTGTTATTTGGTCATCAGTAACATTATGTAATTGATAATATTGACATCAGTAACACATAGGTGGAAACACAGCTTTGGAAATAAGTGACTAATTCTTGCAGCTCAGCAGACCCTTGCTACTGCAGAGTGACCTGAGGACATAGTGCCCTTTTCCAGCTTTTTTGAATACTCTTGAGAGAAGACACTGGATAAGGCATAAAGAAAAAAAAGCCTTTTAAAAAGTTTACACAGTGTACCTCTTTCAGTGCAAAAGTTAACTTATGTGGGGGCTGAGTTAGACTAAATATTGCTGGAAAAACAGTGTCTAGTTCCCTGCTTTTCAAGAGTTTTCCTTCATGTGCACTGAAAGGGCAAGCCATGTTCTCTGCACCTTTCTGTACCAAAACACATGTTGCTAATTATTTGGTTTCTCCTGGGGGCTGTTCTTTTGGATGGTAGTTTGTCTTTCCTTTTAAGCGTATAAGGACAGCCAACATCAGAGGAAACTTAAAATAGGCTGTCTGCACTGAGGATGTGTTGGCAACCAGGCAAAGAATGGAATGGCGAAATGCAGGAAGAGTTAAACCCCACCTCATCCTACCTAATCTGTGTAGCGAACTGTGCCTGTCCAGGATGGAGAAATCCTAGGAGCAAGTACCATGAAGGCTGATCTGTGAGTTTTGGTTGCAGTCTTGGAGCAGATGGTCTCTGGGTAATCGAGGCTATGGACACACCAGTAAATGGCTGCTCCATGGAGTCCTGTCTGCATTCCCATATGCCCCATGGTAAATACAAGGTAATTTGAAGCAGCTTATTCCTTTATTTACCCCAATGGAAGTGTTGACATGAGCTATTACTGTGGAATGTCTGCCATGTAGCCATACTCTCAGATGTCCTAATGTTGAGAAACTATCCTGAAGCAGTTTGCTGAGGTTCATCTAGTAAAATTTCCTAGGTCTTAGTCATTTGCTCCATGATAGCTGAGCTGTATCAGATGGCAAATTCTTACAGGTCTTTTCTTACAGCTTGGAACAAAATTTAACAGTTATGTATCAAGTTTAATTTGATGTACTAATAATATATAGTGTAAACACACTAAATATATATTCTGTTGCTGGAATTAATCAGGAAAAAGTCATGTATGTAGAATTCTCCTCTTCATCTTCTAAAAAACACACACTCACTACTAGGTCATGTTTAACAGCACTGGTAAATTAAGTCCTTTGTCACAAAACAGGTGTAAGCCACTGTCTTGCCCTGCCAGCACACCTCGGTCATGGCTTGGAGAGCCAGAGCTTGGCCTGTCTGGTGAAACTGCCAGTTGTGTTGCAGACACCTACTTAACAGAAACTGGAAGCGAATTTACTGTTTCATTTAACACTGGCCACCTACTGGATAATGACTTTCAGCCACCATAAGACTGGGCTGGATTTGAAACAGCAACATGTTAGCAAAAGACACTGTTTTCTGTTCTGATTTCTGAGTCAGCTTGTCATCCAGAAGCATTGAAATAATATGAGTGGAAGGTAAGAACATGAAATTTCCCATCCGCTTCAAATGAGTTTGTCCTTGTCTCATTCTCACATACACTGTTTAAGCCTTCAATTCACTGTTCAGTCTTTAGTTCTCAGGTGCCATTTGGCATCGATTTCCATGCAAAATTCTTGGAAACCAGAGAGGATTAACAAGGGGGTGAAATTCTTGTTCTACAAGACTTCCTGCATCAGGCAAATGAGGTTTTGCCTTCAGAGCCAACTTGTTTCCTCGCTCTTGACACGCACAAGTCAGGACACTTGTGCCAAGAGTTTTACTTGCACTTATGTTAGCGGAAATGTCCCTGATAAGATGTAGTCTTGTTGAAGTCTTGTGGCTTTGACTGTGAAGACTTTTAAATTTTTTGCATGAAGGCTGCTGATCCATTTGTATTTGTTGTTGTTGTGATATAAAAATGTGAGTGAGAGTTTATCTTTTCCTTTGAGATGTATGGCTCTAGCTCTGGAATTGCTTCCAAGTTTATAAAATGAGTCTGTGGTTTAGACCTCTCTGATAAACATTTTTTTGTTGTTGTTTCAAAGTTGGACCAGATTTTTGTTGTCATAATGGTTGGTGCACTTGGCAACTTGCATTTTAAATAATGAGGAGATAAAATTGGACTGTGCTTGAAATCCAACATGTCTGGTATTTTCTTGCTTTACTTAGTGATGTTTTTAATCCCTCTTTTAACTTTTTAGACTAATGTAAGGCAGTTAAGAACTGAGGGTTGATAATTTTTTTGTCATTTTTGAAACCTAAATTCAAGCCAGCTTCTCTTGCAGTATTTCAGCCTCACCCTCCCATGACACTTCAAGATAAATCCATGTCTTTGTCAAAAGAAGTAGGCCTTTTGTGGTGGTAGCATTGTAGCGTTAAATAGTCATTCTAATTTGCAGAGTTGAGAAAATTATGTTGAAGTTCCTGATAAACTCTGGGATTTTGAAGCTTTAAAAATGTGCCGCTTACTTAATTTAATTCTTCAGTAGCCAGTGAGGGAGATTACTGCTCAGATGCATGGGAAGTGAGATGTTTTGGGAAGCTGTGAAAGGTCTTTAACACCCTTCATGGTACATGTGAGAAATTGAAAGCAGGAATTGAGGATTTCTCTTTTTTTTTTCTCCTTCCCCTATTTTTTTTCCTGGATAAAGTGCCATGGGAGTGGTGTGGGAGGAAGCACAGGAGAACAGAAGGCTAAATTGGGAAACATTCTTCCCACTTAAGGAGTCCTTGCTGCATGAAATGTATACATTGAAAATATAATTGATATCATTTGAATTCAATCACATTGAGGAAAAGGAACCATATTTGCAATACTGTTCTACACCTCTTAGAAGCTATTGGTTCCAGTTCTGGTCAAGAAGCAGATGCATTTTAACAACTGGAGAAGTAATTTTCTGGATCATTGAAATCAAGTTCTGAAAAACTGACCATAATTTAGCTGCACACTGCATTCAGAAGAGGATTAACAAGACAACATTTGTGACTATGTTTTTCAGGCAGTATCTTCTATATCCAGGCTTGGGAAAGGAGATATATTTTGGAATTAAGTAACATAGATGGCAAACATATAAGCCTAACTTGTACACAGATTTCTATTTATTTGTTTGTTTTAAAATGATTGTCGTGGTTGTACTGAGTTAACTTCTTTAATTCAGAATAAATCATCTAAGGAAGGAGAACTAGAAGTCTCTGGTTCATAGCTACAAATGCCACTTCCAAGGAAACACTTTTTTGTTCACAGTCTACCAAATATGCCACAGAAGGTAGTTGTGGCACTTGCTCTTGCTTCACATTCTCATAGGCATCTTCAAACAGAAAGTACAGAAATTCAGGGACTTTGAATTCACCTTATTTCCTTTGTACTGATGGTCCCTCAAGTGCAGAATTGAACATGGCAGCATGGAAGAACATGACCTTGCTCTCATCTGAGCTGAGTGTGTTCTGAGGATAAATTGACTACTCAGTCTGCTTTCTTTCAAAGGGTCTAAATTCACTTTATTCTCTTTACAGTTGATATTCTGTAGAGACTGGGCCTCCCAGTTTTTAACTCTGGACAGCTTGTGGGAGGAGATCCAGGTGCATAGGCAACTGGGAAAGCAGTTTTGTCCTCTGCTGGTGGCCTTTATTAATTGAGTCTGGATTAACTAGCTGATCCATTTGTGGTGCAGTTAAACACTGAAAATAAAAAGAAAGTAACTGGAAGTGTTGTGAGCCAACAGTTGGGGTTCTTGCCCGAATATGAATAAGAAAGCATACACTAGCTGATATTCTCAGGGCAAGCATGCCCCCTTTTCATGCTTACTGTGCACACACATGTAAAATTTTAAATGGTGAAAATAAAAGTTTAAAAATACCACTGAAGTTTAAATGGTACAAGTATATACATAAAATCAAGCTGTTTCCCTGTGGAATGTTACTTATGAAGAGGAACACCCAAGCTTTGAACTTCCTCCTTCAAAATTTATGGAAGCCTCAGAAACTTTCTTTTTTTCTTTTTTTTATTTTTCTCTGTTGTTTGTTTGGTTTTTTTATGTGTCAGGATCTCTTTCAGGATTTAACTTTTTTTAAAGACATGTATAACCACAGTACGTTTCACAACTTGATTTAATGCGGCTTCCATGTGTCTTGAATACAATTGTAACTTCTGAAACCAATATTTCTTTAGAGAGCAGTAAAGTTGTTTCTTCATGACACCAGTAAGTGGTTTTCTTGCCAAGAAGTATATTGTAAGATTTATTAGACTCTCCATTGCCCTCCACCAAGTAACCCAGATTTTAGCTTCAAGTAAAGCAAACATGCTCAAAAAAGTACTCTTTAACTTCAGGCAAGGCGGATACAAAATAAAATCCTCCAGGGGTACATTACAACTAAAAGATTCACAAGCCCTCCAGGGGGTTTAACTTTTAAAGTAGACATTTCACAAGTATTTGTTGCATAAACTATTATATGCTCCAGGCTTGGGTTCTTGGAGAATTTTTATTTTTTTAAATGTAAGACATGCAGCAATAAATGTATTTTTGTGAAAAATAATATCTCATCTTTGATTAGAAGTCTGTGCTTTACAGCATGTGTTTTCTTGGTTTAATACTTAATATCAAATTTCTTGGACTGTCATTTTAGTCCATCCAGTACCTTGAGGTGCTGCTGTATGGACATGGGGATCAAACATTCCAATTAACTCCCTTCACTCAGTTTTCTGAATCGATTACTTTTGGTATACTGCAACTCCATCTTTGGCAGTTGGAAGAACAGGTTTTGGAGACTGCAAAGGCAAATGACAGCCATTTACATGTTGGTCTTGCATAACTGAATAGAACAGATGGGTGCAAAAGCCCTGGAAAATAGCATATCAGAAAGTGGAGACAGTTAGCCTTTCAGTTTTGGGAGATCTGGCTTCACTTTCCAAGTGTTTCAGAGACTTTCTTGTGAACTTGGACAGTTCATGTATTTCATATGTCATTCATCCTTCCTTTGTTTCTTTCAGTGTTTAACTCCTGGGGCAGACCCCCTCTATTCCAGTTCTGTAATGTGCAAACTGCTGTCTACCATTTCATTGGGACCTCCACGTGCTACTGAAATGCAAATGACAAATAAGAATACAATCAATGGAAAAGAAGTAACGTAAGACAAAAAAGGGCCCTTTTAAGATTGTAACAGGAAGCAAAAGAAGTTTAATCCAACCTTGAGCCTTCCAGAAGTGAATGAGGAGCTGTAATTCAAAGAGATTTTGCAATAGAAGCCCTTGAGTATTATGGGGTACCAAGTGACAAGAAAATGTAGGGAAAGGAGCCTTGATTGTCTTTTTAGACAACTTGTTAGTTGAAATGTTACATTTAAGTAAGAATGATGATCAGTTTGAAGTAGAAAGAGTAATAGAAACTTGCAAGAAGGGAAGTGATGTGTCTGTCAGAACAGCAATATTCAAATTGTCAGACTTGAAGGATAAAGACGATATGCTAAAAGCTTCAGAAAACAGGAAGGGAATATAAACCCCATCAAATTTCTTTCTTTCCAGATCTGAGTACCTTACACAAGAAAAAAGAGAGCCCTGATACCTGTAAGAACATGAAAGAGGGATTGAAGCCAAAATACTGTGTGCACCAGAGCTAAGAGTGATGTAATATAAAGTTTTAGCTATCTGATAAACTGACAGAGTTCTTGGTGGACAGAGGTGATCATCCTTGGTAACACAGACTCTGGAAGTGGTCACTTGCTATACCTTCATTTCCCAAAAGAAACTAGTTCTGCCTGGTTTTTTTGCAGGAGTGTCCTCTCCAGTAGGAGCTCATCAAGTTCTGACAGCAGATCAGCTGTAAGTCTGTTTCTGTCAACCACCGCTTTCAAAAACGTAATTCAGGAACAGGCCTTGCTTTAAATGCACAATTTGAAAGAGAAAGATGAAGATCTGACTGCACTATAAGCATAAATGTTTCTACCCTGGCTGCATGAAGTTCAGTGGTATACTGTCTGACTGCTGAAGGACTTTGCTTATGCTTTGCCTCACACAGAAATTTGAGAACTATTCATGAGAGAGCAGATTCAGTCAGTTATTGATTCATTTCATGAGCTGCATGCTTTGTAAGTTATATATTGCATAAAAGCACACGGCTGGTACAATCATGGGGACATCACTAGTTATTCTGGCTGGCATGATACCCTGCTGCACCTGTGCACAAATGTGACTGGGTTTGGTACCTGGAGAAATTATTCCTGGTGTGGCATGTGATGGTTGGGGAGGAAAGTGGTGTCAGTGGAAGGTTATCATTAATTAAAATATGGTTTAATTTAATTTTATTTTAAGCAGAAGCATACTAGTGATAAATCAATTGTTTCACAACCCAATTGCTATACTCTATTTTGACTTTCCTGCACTGGAGGAGTTAATTATATTAACAGGCCTATACTCAATTATTTAGCGCCATGAATGTTTCTTTCATTTGGATCTGGTAAATTGTATCTATTTCTGTTGTGGTTATAGCTGATGCTGGTTCTCCCTTTTATGGGCCTAATAAAGTCCTTCAATTCATATCTGCAGTTCCCATTGACTTCAATCACCTATATGTTCTATTTTCAGTCTTCTCCACCCCCCCTCTCCCCCCCCCAGACACTCATCATTTCAACATGATGTAGTATCCAAATGTTGCTACCTCCTGGTTTCCTATGGCCTGAATTAAGTGAAAATGAGCCAAATTCTTTTCATGTTTACACAAATGTAGCGCTTCGCTTTGGGAGTGAATGTGTGAGAAGAGATATTTGTTTCAACATGCCTGAGGCTTTTATGTCTCGTCCCTGTTCATGCAACTTCTGCAATTTTTGCAAAGTCTAACTACATTAATGACAAAGCAGATTTGATTGTTAGGAAGAAGTGCTGTTAGTCACATAATATGCAGGAATGAGACAGTTGGTAATAACTGTTTCAACAGTTTTAACTGTTTCAATAATAATTATTTCAACTCTGTCTCATTGAAATTTCTAAAGTGAAAGTAAATTACATAAAGTAAGTTACTAAAGGGCTTTTGAGGGCATCTTGTAGAGCAATCCATTCATTATTCACCTGGGATGGAAAGAAATACTTCAATTTCAGAAGATTTATGCATAGCTAACTGAGGGGACTGTTCTGCTTGTTTAGATATGTATTTCTGGTGTTTTAATGACACTCTAACAGGCGTTAGTCTTTTACCAGATGCTTACTAGAAATGAAAGGCAGTAATACTTTGCATTTAGCTTTGAGAGTGTTGCTCATGACATAAGTCTACAGAAGAAACAGTTCTACAAACAAACTGGAGATTCAGAGTACAAGATCAGATTTTCTCCATCTGTGGGAAGTTGGAAACTTAATATAGAAGGAGAAAAGTATCTTAGTTATCTTTCTTGTGACCCTCTTGGTTTATGTGAATTATTTTCTTAAGCAGAGCAGAGACAGGATATATTTGCAGCTCTAAAGGTGCTAGGAGACTGCCCCATCTTTGGCTGCTGATAGCTCACCAGCTCCTCTGTAGAGTGCCCCCTTGGTTGGGGCAGTCATCCTAGAGAGTTGAAGAAAAATTTAAACCAGCTTTAGATTGCATTATCTCTTCTTTGGGACTAAAGAAGATTTGGAAGGGAGCCAGCATGATGAACCTCGTGGGTTTTCTTTGATCTCTTCCTGACAGTGTGATATGAAACGTTTCTTTATGACTGCAAAGGAGCAGTCAGTCCTGTGGATGCAGTTGAAATGCATTTTTGTGTTACAGACCCAGCTAGTCTTCTTTCTACATTTCCTTGCAGAAGAAGGGGGAAGATTAACCTTATTTTCCTGCCCATACATTATCTCGAACAGGATGGACTGAAATCTGAATGGTGTACTGTTGAATTCTTATGTTCGATTTCTGTGCAGAGCCTGCATGTCTCATTTTAATTTTTCTTCATTTTTTGATTTTTCTTTTCCCTTGGTTCTTCCTTTTTTTTTTTTTTTTTTTAGTAATTTCAAATACAGAATGTAACTTGAAACTTGAAGCAAAAAATTTGCTTTGAGAGATCAAGAGTCTTTTAAGCGGCTTACGAGATCAGCAGTTGCAAAGTTATCATGAGGCCTGAACTCTTTCTATGGAAGCAGCGCAGTGCAGGAGCAAACATCACAACTCTGTATCCTCAAGGGAAGACTTAGTGCTTTCCAGATACAAGCAGAACTAAATACTGTACTTTGATGTACTCAACTTTTTTTCTTTTTTTTTTCTATTAGTTTCAACCTGTTGGGAGTAAGCTTTTCCGTGCTCCTGGTTAAGAATTCCCTTGATGTTTTGTGGGTCTCATGTACATTATATAAACCTGGAAAGAACACTTCTTGTAAATGGTAGCCATCCTGATAGCTATAAGCTATGGATTTGTGTCAGTGTGGGTTTCATGCAGTTCCCTGTGTAAAACAGTAGTCATCATGTGGCAGGAATACTGCAATATGTAATATTTGATGTTTGCCTGCTATTCTTTGTGCTTGATGAAAGCAGAATGGATGCCTGGTGTCCATTTCACTAGGGTGGGCTGAGCTGTTGTTCAGTCTGTTGAGTTAGACTCAATGGGACTGTGACTTAATACAGTACTAGGAGACTAGTTTTCAGACTGTACGTGGTGAGTAGTTACCACAGCATACAGTACTCTGTTGCTAGTCATTGTATTATCTGGGTGCAAAGCTGGGTGTTGACTGGTGGGATACAGTGGACTTCACTCCTGTGAAAGTCTATTTTTAGAATTCAAGGTGCTAAGTTGTATGAGCAATCATGAAGTAAGAGCACAGTGAAGAAAAAGTGGTTCAGCTTTATCAACGAGTTGGATACGCAAGGTCAGCTGAAGCCAGGGGATGGCTCTATCTAGTTTGCCATAGATTTAAAAATCTTTTATCTGTATCTGGTGCATTAGAAAAAATGAGGCAAAGGCCTGGAGTATCCTCTGGGTTGTCAGGGTTATCCCTTGTGGTTACAGCCAGCCATGCCATATAAGCACGTTAATAAATTGACCAAGACCAACTAAAATGAACCCAACAATACTCCAGGGTTCTTGACTGATTGTTTGTTTTGGGGGCAGGGGAAGATAAGATTGCCCCATTTTACCTGTTAACAAGATGTTCTAACCTTTGGGTAGCAATCTGCATCTAATTTCAGCCTAAATTAGTTATCCTGAAATACGGAAACACACCTTTTTAAAAGCAGCAAAAACAAGGCCTTGGAGAAGGAAAACTGATAGCTGGTTCATGGAAGCATCAGGTTTCAACCACTGAAATGCCCTGTCATGATAAATCCAAATCCTGGCAATATCTGTGTTTGTCCTTCAAATGTAAATAAATTAAGCACTGTGGATTTCACTGGCTGGAAGGCTAAAATTTCCTTTTGTTCATCTTTTTTAAGACCATGGGATAGTATCTTTAATAAACAGAAATTGTCCTGATGTCCCTGTCTTGATGTGCCTGCTCTCTTTCCCATTCTCCACAGTGTAAATAATGCACTAAACTGATTCCATCAGTTCACTAAATGCTAAGCGTCAGGTAGAGCCATGTTGAAAACTTCCATGATATAATGCTGGTATGCTGTGGAAATTCAAGTGCAAAATAATAACTAAAATATCTTTATTGTAGCAGCTGAAATAAATACATTTGTGCCAATATAACAAAGAGGTACTTTAAACCACAGAATCAAACTATTATATGAACCTCTCTCAGAGCTCTTGCAGAGCAGAAAAATTTACACCAAAAAATCTGTATCTGTTTCTGTGACCTTCTGCAATACCTGGAGTACTCCTTCATGTCCTTGAATCTGGACTTAACCAAATTTCCTACTGAAACCAGTAATGTTGCTTAAATATCAGTAAAGACAGTAGAGCTGTCTTTGCTGATATTATTTGTATATATATATATATATATATATAAATATATTTTATATATATTTGTATATATTATAAAATCAAAAGCCGATTTGGAATTCTACTGTGAATTTTGTTTCTGAGACAATCTGATTTATCAAAATAAGCAGACTGTGTGATAAAGCTTGATTTCAAAAAGGCATATTTTATTCAAAGTTGCTGAAACATCTGATTTTTAAATGTTTGAAATGAATTTCTAACGTCTGAGCAATTTTTTGTTCAGATATTTCATTTATAGCAAGTAAACAGGAAGAGAAGATTGAAATTGAAACAGAATATCTAAATAAATCTCTAGATTCTTTAATTGGCCCAGGAATATTTTCAAGAAAAAATAAGTAATCTCACTCATAACTGTTTTTGGTCTTTCATTAAGATGTAATTTTTGTGCAGTTTTGAAAATCACTGTCCAGCTCTCCGAGTTTTTGGCTTTCGTTACTGTGTAGAAGTCCGCACTTGAAGTCTGCTTTGATCTTTCCTTCTGGATAGAGCTATACACTGTGCACATTTTATAGTTTGTTTGTTACCCAGAATAATTGGGACCTGCAGTAATTCATATGCAACAGCACTGCAGTGAAATAAGGCTGAACTTCCTACATGCAGCACAAATGTTGCCTCAAATACAAGGACTCGTGTGACAGCTCTTCAAGAAGGTTTAGCTATACTTGGCTTTAAAGGGTGTCTTAGCTAATTAGTGTATTAGAGCTCATGGGCCATGGCTTGTGAGTTCAGAGCTTCTGCTAATTAAGTTTTGAATGTAATTTTAGTTAAACTATTAAAGCTTTGTCCCAGGGCTGTTCTCATTAAGCAGAACTCCAGCTCTCCTGGATTTTCTTTGTTCAGAGCTCTCTTGCAAGTGCATGGAGGCACATCTGGTATTGGCTATGGCATTCACATGGGTCTAAAATGGCTGCAAAAGAAACAATGCAATGAAATTTATCTGGGAAAACAGTGAGATCACAGCATAACATTTCCCTGGAGAAAAGCCTGAACTTTTTTTATGATCTGGTTTAGTACTTAGTATGGTACCCTTAACCATCAAACTTCAGGGCATATGAAATCCCAAAGGGTGGGAATGGAAATACTTTTCCCTTCAGTGAATGCTGGAGTACACCAAGCTAATGATTTCATCTCCTTTGCCAGAAATCATTTATGGGTCTAAGCCCCATGGGTAACATGTACAAAAAAAGTACTGTAGGTACTTGCTGCAGATGGGTATGGACAGGATCACATACTGGAAGTCAGCTGTGACTTGAGTTACATTGAAACCTTGCAAATCACTGTTACATTTCTGATGTCATAATACTACTTTGTTTACCAGCTTTGGGCTTTTAATTAAATTTTACAGGATACTTGCCCACAATATGGATTAGGCCCATTATGTTACTTGAGGAAAATAAATATTATCAAACATGAAGCTTTAAAATTGGCAGTTGCTCAAATTTGTTTTTTCTTAAGATTTAATAGGCATGTCCAAATGAACATGGCAATTTCTTCAGAATAGAAATGAATACTCTGTATTGTTGTATCCCAGTTCCATGTAATAGACTGTGACATCTCCAACTGTGATACCAGGTGAAAACCCCCTTTCAAAACGGCCCAAACCCAGCCATGCCCATTGCCCTGTAATGCCTCATTTTCTAGCAGGCGGGTGCTGGGGAGGCTGTGGGTTGCTGTACTTGTAAAGTGGCTGAACTTCCACACTAGTGTTGCTGTATAGTACACAGATACGGAAAGTGGAAAGATAAAACTGAAATAGAAAAAAAGAGCTGATGCTCTGTGGAGGTGAACAGAAATTGTTCTGATTAAAGGCAAAATTTTACCCTTTGCAGCCCTATGGCAAGCCCTGTGTAGCAAAATACCTGTTGTTCATCTTTGTCTTCAGTTCCTGTGTAACTCGCTCTACTTACCTTCCCTACCTCTTATGAATTACTTGTTTTCTTGTGGTTGTGTTAGTATGTCCTCTTCCTGATAGCCTTGCCTCCACTTCCCTCTGTACCTGTCTTTCCCCAGATCTATTCTTTTTTTCCTCTCCGCTTCTCATTTTTCCTATCATCTTTTCATTTTGCTCATGGAGCATGAAGCCACTGGAGTGACAGCACAGTTTGGACTGCTGTGCTAGGGCTGCAGCTGCTGGTCACTGTGATGGCTCACCACTTGGAGGGAGCTGGGGGCAGGCTACCACTGGGAAGTGCAAAGGGAAGCCAGGAATATGTATTTGGTTTCCCACACACGAACGCTGTGCAGCAAACGGCACTCAGCACCTCTGCATGGAGATCCTGCCATGTAGAGATGCTAACACACCATTCCCTTTCCCTGGCTATAGCTTTACTAGGGTGTTTAGCTGAGTTTCTGTGCGTATGGTCAAAGTGATTTTTTGCTGGAGTGTTGAGTTTGGCTTGGAGTTTATGGGTTGCTTCAATCTGAAACTCTGAATGAACTTCAGAAGCTGCTCCCTTAGGAAACCATAGCTGTGGTCTTGGTTTATCTAAACAGTGGGAACTTGGAGTAGTTTGTTCTCGGAGAACCTTCGGTCATGTTTAAGGACACTGTCCTTACTCCTGACTCACAGACCTGTCCTCTTAACTTCTCTTCCATGTCAGTTATAGTACTCCTGGTTCTTCCTGGGGCAAGAACTCAGCCCAAACACCAGCCTCATTTCAGATTCCACCTCTTCATGTTTCTCTGGCAGCACTTGTCGAGACTGTGGCATGTTTTACTCAAATTCTGGTTTTCTTTTTCACCAAGGAGAAACCACACCATTCCCTCAGCTGGCCTGGCAGGCTACCACAGTGAGTTAGCAGCTTGAGGCTCCCATTGCTGCTCAACTTTTTAACCCTTTTGTTGTGTATCAGGGAAGAGTTGCTGCTTTTGAGACTGTAGGAAGACAACTCTCATCCTGCTTAGCTGGTGGGCTGGTTTTGCATGTCTTTTCTTCTTCTAAATTGACAGCATTGAGAAATGATTTTGCCTATGAGGTTTATCTATTTCATCTTGTATTAACTTTTTACATGCCCCAAGTTAAACATCAAAAAGAAGATAATGGGTTGTGGGTTTAGTTTGTAGTAAGTCTCTTCTTTACTTAGATCTTTGCTATTAATAATCCTTGATCCTTTTTTTGGGTGGAGCAATTTTTAATGACCAACAGAACTTGGTGAATATGAGACCAAACACAAGGACAGTGCTTGTCCTCCTGCAGAGCAGATCTTTGCATAATGGATGTATTAGTGTATTTATTAGATGTTACCTTGGGATAAAGCTATAGCTCTTGAAGGCAGTAAATAATTCAGCTCTCATTTCCTGTCAAAGGCTAGTACCATGTGATTAATGGAAAAAGCAAATGCATCAGCAAATCTATGTAAAGTCTAATTAGTCATATTAACTTTGTCTAATAGCTGTTCCTAAGAAGTGTCATGGTCATGTTGAGGCGGAAGCTCCTGTTAATTTGGTGGTGAGATTATGACTTATAGTATTTATTGTGTCTAAATAATATTTAGCATGGTAGCCTGAAACTGTGAGTAGCATGGTTGATTAGAATATTACTATGTGTGGCAAAGAAAATATTCTTTGAACGGCTACAGTTGTGGTCAGAATGAGCCAGTGTGCACTTGAATGCCGTCATGACTTTCCTAATGTAAACCACCATTTTTCCATGGTCAAAGAATGAGCTGGAGCTGGAAATGTTTTCCCAGGCTTTTCATCTTCTTATTCTTTCCCACCGCTGCAGTAAGCCACTATACACCAGTATGGCAGCAGGTCTGTCCCTCAGCTCAGTTACTGTGAGGCTGCTCATTCTCCACTATGCTTAGTGCAGAGCTGTTTCTTATAGCAGCTTGCTGTTACTGGAGTATCATTGGAAAATGTGTCACAGGAAAGAAAACACCTTGCTGAAGTTGTCTAGGGAGCCTAGTATTAAAAGGAGGAGTTCTTCTAAAGCCATGGGCTAATGCTTTAGTTATATTAAGTCTCTGAACTGATATTTCCCTTTCTTGTATCTCCCCATTTTTTCCAGTTCTTTTTTCCAACTCGGTGTCTAACCTCAGTCTGTCTTGGATGTGCCTCTTTAACTTCCTCCTTCTTTCTCCATATTCATCTGTGTCCACATCCCTGCTCCCTGAAGAGCAGCAGAATCTCTTCTGTATCCTAGAGCAAAGTCATACCATATGTGACTTCTTCTCCAGCACCACTAAAGCTAGACCTGAATCTTCCTTTTCCCTCTCTTCCTCATAGGCATAAAATATCCAATAGAGAGATGTGGGAAAGAGTAAAAGTTTAACTTTTCTTTGAATAATGCTAAAACTGCCTGGCATTGTGTCTGTGTCCATTCAGGAGGGGAGACAAAGTGAGTATTATATGGAACATTTTAATCATACTTCTGCAATTATATACAGCCTCAGGGTCCTCATACAGGAGATGGGGTGGAGGGACCTCCAGAATATTTTTGTCTTCTATTGAACCCTTATGTGACTGGGAATAAGTAGTTTCACTTCTTTTGGATCTTCTTTTCCACTACTGTGTTTACTTATGTCTCTCACTTAGAACGATTGTGTAGGGCAGGATATATTTTCCATCTGTATTTAGGGTCTGTATATACTTTGGATTTTTAGGCCCTTCCAAAATGCAGTGCTTATTTTCAAAGTTTGCTTAGTTGTGTAATCAACTGTGTTTCTATGACCAAAATTTTCTCTGTTGTCTTAGCCATGAAAGACACTCTTGAATCTCATGTATGTTCTGTTCATTTCAGAGGAAATAGGCTCCCTTTTGTATATATCAGATGTGTTTAATGGAATTAACTGTCCTCCTTACCAGAATTATTTTGATGATTTAATCCCTATGGAATTTGATAGGAAATGTAATCTTGTTCTTGTATGTAGCCCTTAAGTGTTATGATCTTCACAGCTGTGAACTGGGTTTCCCTTATGCATACCTTCCTTCCCCTTTGTTAATACAGATTTGGTGAAGTGTGGTTTATAGTTAGATTTCACGCTCATTACAGTGTGACATGAACTGGTAGCCTGCTGAAATGGGCATTCAGAAGCTTAAGAGATGGGAGGCTTGCTAGTGTGTTCGAAAAATAAACACTGTGAGGAAGTTTCTTCATTAGATGGAGCTGGGATCTGGGAATTTGAGAATTATCTATGTACATATCTGAGCACTTAGAACTAAACCAGGGAAGGTGTGAGATTTCAGCTTTAAGTCATACCTGTCAAGGGTTAATGGGAGTTGAAGCTGGGCTACTTCCTTTGCAGCAGTATCCTTTTACATACATGCTTTTAGAAACCTTCTAACCAAATACACTCTGTCCCTCTCTTCAAACCCAGTTCTCACTTTCCTAAGGTTTAACTAGGGCTGTCTGTCCAAATCTGCTCACGTACCATTTGATACCACATGGGAAGATCACAACTACCAGTGGAAAAGGCCACAGATTTATCCTAAGAGCAATGTCTTCCAATAGTTTGTATCCTATGTGACACCCGAGCTGAGAGCTCATGATTATTACCCACTTGGAAACATTCCTTTGTAACTTCAGTTCTCCTGGAATTTGCTATTTGCATACAAATGAGCCCAATATTTTATAAATACATTTAAAAAAAAATCTTTTCTTAATGTGTTTTCCCGAATTTGCCTTTATCATATTTGTTGCTCTGCTTGTTAATTTTTAATGAGGACATCTAATTGCTTGCATGATTGACACAATGAAAGGAAAACTCAAAACAGAAATGCAAAAGCACACTCAAGCTGATTTAAAAAAAAGTAATACATTATAAAAAAGAATAGAATTTCATTTTTTATTAATTTTTATTTAGGAAGATATTTTATTGAATGGAGTGTAGATTTGCCTGTTAGAGCCTTCTTTTAGAGGCAAGTGTTATTTTTAAAATCATATCCATGAATGAGTATCATGAGCATTGAGAAGAGCTGTTGGCCAGAAGAAAATTGGGTTGTAAAAGTAAGAGTTCTACAGGTTACCAGATGTGTGAGTTCATCCTCATTTCAAAGTTCGAGGTTTTCTAATCCCTTCTCTGTGATGAGTACAAATGACTGTCAGAGCAGTTTGAGTAATGTAGGTAAAACCCAGGCTGGTTGTTTGGTTTTAGCCTTTACAGTGGATGGTGAATGGTGGGTTACCTTGCTGTTGTACTGCAAGCCCAGGGTGTGCCAGAAAACATTTAGTGCCTGAGTATCCCTCTAACCAAATAGGCTGAGAGATGTTTTCCTTTTTAGCTTTAATTAAAGCAGATTTTTCTTCCTAAATTATGTAACAATTTTTCAGGCATCTTGGTAGTTCAAAAAAAATTGCTTAATTTTTGTAAAGCAGAGAGAGATAATTTGACTCCAGCTTTTAACCGCAGCAGGTGCTGCTAACTATACTCTGCTTCCCCATGAAGTAATTTACTTTCAAGATGAGAAGTGGAAATACATTGCTTAAATAGCTGACTTGATTGCTCAGAAATGAGGCTGACCAAAATGTGCTGATGACTTTTATTTTAGGACTAGGCTATTAAACAAAACTAAGCATACAATAAGATCAGCAAAACCTGTCTGGGAGGATCAGACCTCATGACAATGGAGATGTTACATTTTTTTTTTTTTTAAGCAAATAAGCATGCTGAATCAAGCAATGATGACTGTAATGCTGTAATTGCCTGCAAAACTGCCATTAGAGCTCAGGAATAAAAATAAGTGGGGAAAACAGTGGATTGCCAAAAAAAGAAGGTACTGGAGGTGTGAATGTTGTCTATAACAATGAATAATAAAGACAAATGTGCTGCATATGACACAATACAGAAAATTAGTCTGGATTCATTAGTGACTTGAGATATCAAGAATTCTGTAAATTATAACTAAACTGGAAAAGTTTCAAATGCTCAGCTGAGGAAAGTTGGGGTCAAAACCTGCAGCACCTACTCAGATAACTTGCCTTAGCTGTCTTTATTCTAATACTTTCAAGTTCCAAAAATAACAAGTTCATTACTAATTTGGTAGTGGTTTTGTGATCTAAATTAAATAAATTTTGTGACTCGGTTAAATAAAATGGGCATAGGAAAACTTGCAGATATTTATACTACTCATGCAAAATCTGCATTTAATTTATAATTACCCTTTGTCTTGCTAGCACCCCTCATCACAAATGCTGGGGCACTCTACCAGTACTATGTATCTCTTGTCATGCCTTGAGTTTAGTTCATCTTGGCAAACTTTAAATGTCTACAAGGTAAATGCTGACAACTGAGCTAGTCATGCTGTCTCCTTTCATCAGTGGAAAGAAAGAGAAACTTAAGTGAGGTCAGTTTTAACACTTGTGTCTGTTTCTGGTAAGCCACGTGAGCAGTAATGTCTATTCTGCTGTCTGTGTTACATCAAGCAGAATAAGACCTCGTCTCTGGCTGGATCCTCTGGGTGGTACTGTTATATATAGACCATGGGTGAGAATTTTCTTATAGCATTAGAACACTGTTATTTTTGAATATATAGCAGGAGGTAAGTAAGGTAGGATTAGCTGCAGTGTCTAGCTGCTTTGAAATTTTACAGTTAGTTGTGCTATTTTAACCAGAGGAGATATATCGAGTTTCCATGGATAGACTCATGCCCACTGTGTGTGCTGGAAGTTACTGTTGTGTCCAAAACTGTCACCCTCTCTCAGGGAAACCAAAAACCCCAACCATGTTCAGTGGTTGAGAAGGAAGAAATTTATCGAAAGAAACACTGCAATAAAAATCTGGGAGTGGATATGTATGTATGTGTATATATATTTATAAAAGAAGAAGAGCAGATGACAGAAAAAGAAGAAAGGAAACCTGCCGTCTGTCCTTATTAATTGCTGCTTTAAGGAGGGCCATTAAGCTGCAGAACAAATTGGAATTTCGGCAGCGACACACAAGCATTAATCTGGTGTATCTGAAAGAGGGCTGATCCAGGAATCTTTGACTGTTAAGCTTGTCCTCTGTTGCGCTCTGTGAAGTGTGAGTGTTTAAGGGATGCTGTGTTTGTGTGTGCATGTGTCAGAGAGAGAGAAAACAGAGGCCCAATGACTTACCTCTGCAGAACCAGAACATGGCACACACTGTCAACAGTGGGTGCATCTCCTCTGCAGATGGAGGGGTTTCTCCATTAATCATCTTGTTTTCTGTGTTTTCAGTGTTTACCTGTGTGCCACAGAACTGGTTAAGCCCTCATGGTCCTCCTCAGCCTGCTGCTACAACAACAGCCCATATCTCTTTGTATCTGCTTTTTACATTGAACAGAGAGAAAATCCTTGCTTTTTCCCAGCAGCACAGGTCAAAGTAACAGCTTTATTATGTTAGAGGTGAGATGTGTGCCAGTAGGAAGAAAGTGTGTGTGTGTAAATAACTTGAACATCTTTAAGCTGTGCATTTTTCTTTCCAGAATAGTGCAAACTTTTGAATGTCTTTTTCACCATGTGTGTAACTAGTTTAAGGCACAAGTAATAACCCTGTCACTCTGCTTTGGAAGGATTATTGGCCAATGGTTACAGATTAGGTGACATTATAGCAAGTCCTGGATTTTTGACCAGTCCTTTTGAGCTCTTTAACTCGTGTGCACCATGCTTTATCTGTATTGAAAATACCTTTAAACATTTTCAATCCCTATTGCATCGTGTACCATCCTATCGCCTGCCATTACTGCTCACTACCACAGCTAGTTGCCATACTTACTTTACAAGGTTCTGTTAATGTCTGTAAAGCAGTTTGTACTGACTTTGTAATGGATTTGAATATTTCCTTAATACTTTCCCTGTGGCATGCTATTTAGGAACAAGATTTTGTCTGTTGAGTAACTTTTCACTTGAGAGTGAGCAATACTAGGGTTTGAGACTTGAGCAAAAGATGATATTGGCCTCTCACAGGAAGGAAGAATCCTTGTCTGTGTTTTAGTAGCATAGATAAAGGGAGGGGAAAAGAATTCCTTCCCTGGTTACTTGTGCTTGAAGTAGGAGGAGCTTCTATTGCTCAGATCTTGAGCTGCTTTATTGTAGCCTGGTCTTCCTCTTTGATGCCTTTTTTCCCTTTAGATTCCTGTAGTTAATTAACTGACTTGATTAAAAGCAGAATGTCCAAACTCATGGGTCACCACACTTGAGCAGTTTAGATGTCCTGTTTAAAAATAGGCATCAGCACCTGATATGCCTTTTGAAGACAGCGGGAGCCAGTCTTGCATGAGCTGGCTAAATATAGTGGCAGCCCCACCACTGCCGGAGAGATTAATAAAGGGAAGAAATTCCATTTGGGCAGGTAGGGTGCAGCAGATCCAGAAGATCCCCCAGCTGTGCTGTCTGGTGGCATGGGATCTTAGGAAGCAAATTGCTTTGCTTTTTATTTTTTCAGGGTAGCGGTACAGAGAATCTTGCATTGTCAGATGTTGTCAAGTTGCGAACAGGAAGGATTTTTTATACCTCTTACTCACTTATTACTTGGACAGAGCAGAAATACTTGAAAACAGCTATTTTTTTTTTATTTTTTTTACTTCACAGCTGCTTGCAGAGATCAGCCCTTATGCAACTTTCACTTAGTGAAATAATGAGAAAATTAAATTATCCTAATTGCACAGCAATTTCATGTTTCAGCTGTTCTTTATCTTCGTTTTATATTTACTGCCATTCCACGCAAACCTGGGTTTTGTCTCATTTGTATTATGGTATATTATTGACATCAGCTAAAAATGATGATGAAGTGAAAGGATCTGGACTGGTGAATTACATAAGTTAAAGTTTAATCCTGCAAATGTATTTCTTGTGTTCCTCAGTTTAGACATACGTCTGTGAGATTTGGCAGGTTGGAAGGCTTTGATGTATGTTGACTTTTTTATATAAACACAAGCAACCAGCTGTCAAGAAATGGAGAAGCTAATTCAGTGAAAAGGCCAAGATCTGAAAAGAGAAACAGAAACAGTGGGTAAGAGGAGAAAAGGGAGAGACTAGCCAAATTACAGATGCAGCAACAAATTCTGAAGGCTGGCACTTAGCTTTTGGAGTGCTTGTACTGCACACACTTACACTAAGGAATCCATCCTCCAAAATAAAGCCTGAAAAGTCTTGTGTCAGAAAAAAAAAAAAGGTTTTAATTGAAGGATGAGGGAAGAAGAGTATTATTGTGGATTTTTTTATCTGTATGATCAATATAAACTTCCTTTGCCTGACTGCAAAGCTAACATAACCTTCCAATTCTGGACAAGAGTACAAATGTACTCTGTCCACATGTCCTAGTACCTGCCTTAGTTTGCAGGCAACAACCAGACATCCTTGTTGCTGCTGCAGTACTCTTATGTTTCAGAAGTGTGAGCACTAAGAGTCCAGGACAGTTTGGAACAGCATAAAATAATTTTCTGCTGCTCAGGAGAAACCTGTAAATCCTTTATACATTACTAAAGGTGTAAAGTAAGCTTAGTGTTGAGCAGATTTTGACACACAATGAAGTACAGTAGTCCACTGTCATAATTCAGATTCATCAAAGATCAAACACAGCAAACAAATCCAACACAGGAAGACCTGAAAGACTGCCAGAGACAGTGCATCTCTGGGATGCACTGTGGCACTTCCAGCTACTGAGAAAGAGAATGCTGATTATTTACCACGATACTATCTCTGTACAGATGGAAAAATACGTTGCTATAGTGTCCTTTGACCCCATAATTACATTCAACTGTATATTGAACAGCATGCGGTTACCATATTCTCCTTGTAATTATAAAGCAGATTCCTTGGGAAAGAATTATATCTGAAAAAGGAACTTTTTAACCTTGATAAGTAGGGACGATATTTAAAGTATATAATATGAAAAAATCTTTCACGTTTGTATTTGTAGATTATTTCATCTCTTCTCCAAAAATCTGGTATTTAAAAACACTCCTACTTACTGCATGTGGACATTCTGATCTGGGGCACCCTCTTCAGTTAATAATTTGGCCTCTTTGAACATAAGACCTTTTTTTTTTTCTCCCCACAGACTACTTGAAGCTGAAACAGGTGCCTGCCTGACCAGGAGGGCATGCTGATGTGCACCAGACTATCTAAATACTATCAAAAGGAAAGAACAGTGATAGGAAAGGATGGGGGAAAACATTCTTTTAAAAAAACTTCCATGGCCTCTGTATACATGAACAAAATATGCTGAGAATTGCTGAAACACACCTGACACAAAGCTGGCACTCCTTTGGTGAGCTGTGTCCTGTGCTTTCTCCTAGTATATGTGTGATATAGGCAGCAGATCCAACATTTCAGGTGGGGCTGAAAGACAGAACTACTTTGCTTTTATTTCTGAGCAGATTCATGAGCTTCAATATCAGTTGCTGATGGGAAGTGTTTATCAATGTCACCCTCTCCTCCCACACTGAAATGTTGCTGTTGAAATAATGCCACTGTAGGAATTAAAAAAGAAGAGAGATGGAGCTAATTTTGTTCTGTCAATATTGTCGCTGAAGATGGGTGGTTTCAGCAGTTACAGGAGAGGCTTAGGATCTAGATGAGTACGGCAGCTGAATGGAGAAGAGGCTGAGGGAAGTATGTGTTCCATGGGAACCTATCAAATAATTCTTGCACATTTCTTAAGAAGGAAAACAAAAGCATATTCCCCAGGTTCTGTTGCCATTGTGTCCATTCTTTATTTATTCCTTTAGTATGGAAAAGATAGAGAAGCTCTTTCCAACAACCTGTCTGCATTAGGCAAAAAATAAATATATTTTTAGTACTTGCCCTGCCCTGGCAGCAGCTTGTCTCTAGAGAGCCTCATGTAGAGCTGCTCCCCTCTGAGCTAATCTGGTGGTTAAGGCAGGGTGGTGCTGATTCCTGGGGGAATGCTTTCTGCATGGGATGACAAGGAGCTGTTTGCACACAGGACAGCTGGGAGCCTGGTCAACACTCCCAAACTCATTTAAGTGGTAGTTCAGTCCTTAGTGCAAGAGGGTTCCAGCTCATCGCCAGGGTATGTAGGCATGGCTGCAATGCAAATAATTATTGTTGCTGGGCTGTCACATTTCAAGAGTAAATAGACATGGAAGCTAAAATGCCATGTTAAGTGAAGTTTAAAACAGAGGCAGTAAAGAAGAGCTCTACAGCCAGTACTGCATAGGGCAGCATGTAAAGGCTGCCAATCTTATCTATTTTCATGGGGTCTTCTTTTGTGTACTACATTTGCATAGAAGTTAATACACTCTCTCTAAATATCTACTTGTGTTCTAAGCTTCTGGACTCTTCTGTTAAAAGTTTTACTGTAGGGAAGCTTAAAGAGAGAAAAACTCCCTTTCTATTCAGAGTGTATGCTGGTGCTATTTTCTGGATTTTCAATCTCCTCATTTTCCCTTTGTAGTTACATCCTTTCCCCCGTTGTGGAAGGGGTTTAAATATTTTAAGACAAGAACATGTGATTGGAAGTGTGCAAATTTCAGATTGGTCTGATTGGTTGTTATTCTCCCAAGACATTGATGAGATTTCTAATGATGGCATCATTTTTATGCAGATAATATTTAAAACATAAAAAAAATACCCAACCTTTTGAGTTTCTTCACAACCATCTTGTCCTTCTGCATCCATTTCCTTTAAAAGGAGCCACCCAAATCAGAAGTCTCATAAAATTGCAGAAAGTAGTTTTTTCAAATGACATCTGGTCTTAAGAAGATATTTTCTATTGTCTGTGCTCCTAAAAACAGTATTTCCCTTTCTGAACTTTTGAGCTGCTTTTGTTTCTGCTGAAATACTTGGCCAAATTGGATGTAAGAGAAAGGTAAGAAGAATAAGAGGCTAGAAGTTCAAGAGAAAAGGAAAGTATTTAGTGGCATCACTAGTTTTAAGAGTGTTATAAAAAATAAGGTTGTATCAGTCTTTATGTAGTCTGTGCTTCTGTGTAGTGTCTAACTGTGTGTGTATCATGAGTTTATGGTAAGCAATCTGTTAATTACTTTGTTTAACAGGAGTTGTTTCTTTGGAGCCTTTTCCAACTTTTCTTTCAGTCTCAAAGAAAATAGATAGAAGCTTTTAGAAATTTGCAGCATTCCCCTGTGCTGACTGTAGAACAGATAGGCAAATCCTGATAAACCAAGACAAATCACATGCGCTTGCCTGTCTGTAAGAGTCAGTAATATACTGGAAAAATATTTCTTTGCCAGCACCTTTCCCACATTGATTCATCTTGTTCCAGCAGTTTAATCATTGCCATTTGAATGTGCCATTGCAGATATTAATTCAGTTTGACGCATCCATTTTCCATACACTTGGGAAGGATATTTCTTTCGACTGGTTCCCTACTTGAAGACACAAAGCAAAACAAAAAACAAAGGGGTGTTCTGTGATTGGTACTAGCACTAGTTTCACTGTTTGTTCGTAAGTTCTTGTTCTTTTTGAAATAAGCTTTAGTGGCAAGAGAGGCCTTCAGACGATCTGAAGGGGATATGAAGAATGTGCTTTGTTTATACTGAGCAAAAATAACTGAGTTTTTCTCTTGCTGCCTGGGAGCCATGTCTCCTGTTTCTGGGACCTGTTTACTATGTACTGTACAGAGCCTGCAGCCTTTCTGCAGCAGATCGGGACTCCCTTAGCCTTTCTGCTGTTTCCTTTTTTATGGTTGGGCTTTTAAGCAGCGCTGGTATGTCCCAGACACCTGCCAGATTTGCATATCATCCTTGCTTGGCTTGAGCATCCACTGCAAAGTTGGCACATGAACTGTGGAGAAGCAGGGCTAGTGTTTTGATTTTACGCCAGAGCCTGATACTGAAATAGGCAGTGGGAAGGAATCCAGTAATTGTTGGCCTCTGATCAATGAAAACTGTCGTTAGGCCAGTAAATCGTCGGTATGTGGGCTTAGTTCTATATATCATCTTTGGGCTGGTGTCACCCTGACTCCAGGACGAGAACATTATCAACATGTCATCAAGTCTGCCGGGAGCATTTTATTACTTTTTCTCCCTTTGATTTATACTCATTCTCAAATTTCATATGGGTCAGGTTTGACAACACACTGGAGGGATGTTGAGGGGATTGTTTCTTTGGTGCAGAAATAGATCTGCCAGCCCTGTCTAGCAGGGTGCCTTCTCCCTCCCATGTGCACCCCACATTGCTGCCGGTTGAGTTCTGGACTGGCAAAGCCTCCCTCTCTCCTTGCTAATTGCCGTGGCAGGAAGCAGAGCCTTCCATTATCTCCGCTCAAATTGTTTGCTGGGATTGTGGTGAGACAACACCTGATTAGCTTTGCCCAGGTCCACACACAAGAGTGGCATGACTTTAGCTTAAATAAACTGCTACTTTAATTTGGATTGAATGGTGAAGACTATTGTGGGCATTAAGGATTCTGGCTATCCTTTTTGTTTGACTTAAGATGATTCCGAATCAATTAAGCCAAATAAAAATAATCCACATGAAATAAGTGTCTACCCAGCTTTTTGCGCTTTAACTCGACCAATTTAAATCCAGCAGAGGCTTTTTTGCAGAGAAGCCCAGGCCGCATGCGGCACAGTGGGAGTAACATTGGAGCAGCCCCTTCAAGCAGTGTAAAGGTACCAGCTCAGGCAAAACTCTACCCTGTTGCCATTGGGAAATTTAAATCTGTACCGGCTGCAAAAGCTGCAGCTTCTGTGCCTTTGCTTGTATTTTTCCAAACAGGTAAATGGATGGTCATTGCTACGTGTGGATGTAGCAATGTGTGGGATAAGGTAAATTCTTCTTTAAGGTAAATTTATTGTGAAATAAAGACTTTTTCTCCAGTGCCACCTGCAAGAGGGAGATACATTGCTAAAGCAATTGCAGAATAATCATGACAAACACCTAACCTGCTTTAAAGGAAATCAGGAATATTCTCACTGTAAAATAATAGCCTTCTCTTTGAGCTGGAGGTAGGGAACTAGCTAGTATTTCTTCAGTAATTTTTTCCTTTATTTCTCACTGTATCCTGTATTTTGAAGGTGAAATAGGTTATTTCTCAGTTACTGCTCATGAGAATGATTAAAAAGTGTTTAAAAATGTGTTGTATGCAATTACAGCCTAGTAATAAAGGTTTGGATTGAACTCCTTTTGAATGCAAGTAACAACTGAAATCTGGAAAAAAATCATAGCTGAAAAGAATTTGGCCAGAAAATACTGATGTTGCCTGTTGGATTACAAAAGCAAGACAGCACATGCAGAGTTAAGGCTGAATGCACGAGTGACTGTGGTATACCAAGGGATTATACGCTGCTGCCTTTTACATACAGGTGCAGCAAGTCCAGATATGGTTAAGAGTCCAGGCCCTGATTTTTCCCACATTTAGCTGAACTTGAAATGTTCTGTCTAAAATAACTTCTTGTGGATTCCTTTCTTACATGTAAGAGAGCTCTTTTTAAAGGCAAAGTGAGATAAAAAGTTGCTGGTTAAGGGGAATGGCTAGCTTTTTACAGGCTGAGTGGCTTTTTTTGAGATGTTTTATTCTAATGGGTAAATCCTCATTAAGGGACACTGTTAAAATCTGATCATGGCCCCATTTCAGCAAAGCACTTAACATGTGCTGAAGTATGCGGGAAGTCAGTGAGATTACTTGGATGCTTGAAGTTCAGCAAGTGCAGTACTGAATTGGGATGTGCATGAGCACGCGATTAGTTGCTACACAAGTACAGACCTTATTACTCAAAGTTAAATATTTTGAATTCTTTTTTAATCTTCTTAATGGGAAAGTGAGTAGGCTGTCTTGAAACTCCTTTCTTGCCAAATTCCATGTCTTAAATCAAAGCTTGCATTGGGGTTACATGACCACAAAAAGCATTATAAACTAATAAACCTCTGAATTTGTTTATGGTTGTGTAAACTTAAAAACAGACAAAACAGCTTAAGATTTTCTTTGTTCTTGTTTTTCCTTTTCTTTTTCTTCTCGTATTTACTTTCAGGCTTGGGCCTTTGAACTGTGTTTTTTTCCTTGGCCACATTATGCTCTTCCTTAGGTCGAGCAGGCAAGGAGGGTATGTGACAGCTGCTTGTACTGAACTACACAGCCAGCCTTGTTACCTCTGTGCACACAAACTCTCTTCAAAGGAGCTATTGTTTTCTGTCAGTAGAGTTTAATATGTCCAGAGTGACATACCTCCCTGACCCAGTTTGTTATCAGAAGGCTTAAATGCAGCCCTGATCAAGAGGACTGCATGCCTGCTTCCAAGTGTCAGTGTGGTGACTTACTGGATGTATAATTAGGTAACTTGTGCTCTCCATGACTCTGCTCCTGCTTCAGTGAGAAGAGCAGAATGCACATTGTAAGTGGAGAGCTGAGACTCTATGTGCAAGAGTATAACAAAAATAAAGACAATGATCATAGAATCACAGAATCATAGAATAGTTAGGGTTGGAATAATAGATTAGGGAAAAGGAAAATAGAAAGAAAGAGCAGAGGTCTCTAAACAAGCCTTTGTGTGTTATCTCCAGCAAGCTTACATGAGAATCACATCATGAATTTGTGTATGTGCGTGAGCATTGGTTTGAGCACGTAGGCTTTAAAGCCTGATACAAATTGTATTTGTTAGTATTGTCTTTTGTCCTAAATTCTATCCAGAAAGTGAGATATTGAGGCCATGATGGTTTCCTATTCCATTTATTTATTTATTTTACAATCTTTTAAGTTTGTTACTTTTAAATGTAAAAGACATCAAAGCAGAGGAGGAGCTCTGCCCATCAAAACAGGTCTATGGAAATATCCCTAGCTAAAATAAACAGAGCTCTATTGATTGAGCACATTCAGGATCCAGTCAGGATTCAAAGGAATACCCAACCCATAACATGCTCAGCAGCTGCGAAGTTTGCTTCGCAGGTGTTATGTAAGAGATGCGCAACATTAAGCTGTTAGCAGGGATTCTCCACCGCACTACAACTGGTAGATGTTGGGTATGAATAGTTATTTGCCATAAAGTGGAGAAACTTGAAATAAAATAGTCTGTTAAGAGGACAGTATAAGCCAATTCAGAATATCTCAGACTTCAGCGCAAAATCCGTATACTGCCAACCTATATGAAACACCTCAGTCCACCCTAGGTCAAGAGAATTTTTGAACTGGTGTGCTAAAACTATTCCAGTCACTGTGTGTTATGATCTAACCCAGGCTTCCCTGCAGTATTTGAGTCTACAATATTCATAAATTCAAACGGACTGGAAAGTTGTGTAAAGTTCTGTTCCTGTACACTGCAAACCCCTCTGTGCCTCATTTGCAGAGCTGGGAAGTCTGCAGCAGGTGCCTTTTTAGGGACACTGTTTTCTAATTCAAGATGCTGGCGCGTCTGCCTTGGCTCTGGAGACCCTGGAAAAACTAGGCAATGAGGTTTACAATTAAGATCTGAGCATTGCATTTTCCCATTAACTTGATGTATTAAGGCCTTTACATCCATCACAGTTATGTGTTTTCCAAGCCCACCTCTATGCACTTTTCCCACTCCTTGGTTTTTTTTTTATTGTTTTCTAGCATCCTTTTTATGGATTATTGCCTTTGAGCAATGTCATTAGAGACAGTTACTCCTTTCTGCATCATATAGTGCATCTGAAGAGGATGTCTGTACTCTAAACACTAATGCAAGTGTAGCTCATGTAGAAACTTGGAGGATTGCTTTAAAATGGTTGCTCAGGTAGTACTGACAGTCATGGCAGCCCAGGGGCACTTGGTGGTGGGTGAAGTACTGCCCTGTCAGCTAGTCAGGCTGCTTCAACAGGGTGACACTGTTGGCAGGAATTTGTTGTGGCAAACACAGAATTAGTCTGCCTCTTTTTTCAATAGTACAGAGTTGTAGAAGAGCTTCATCAATAAACACCATCCACACAATTATCTTCTTCATACTCAGTTATCTTTTGAGTTCTTGAGAAGGTTTTTCTGTTAGTTTTTTTTGGTTTGTTTTGTTTGTTTTTTTCAAGGCAGCTCCATCTATTATGTTAGGTGTTGATACCTAGCTTCATTTTGCATATAAATGATTGGAGGAAAGTTCATTTACATGTTAAAGAAACTTTTCTCACCGGGACAGTGTTCTCAGTGCTTTCTCAAGTATCAGCCAGGAGCCCATCTCATTTCTGTCAGATATATGGTAGAATTTGTCCATAATTTCTCAGAAATCCCACTGGATGCCTGTCTGTATTGCACCCCATTTTGTCACACTCCCACCTACTCATTCTCATTGGGATGAGGCTGTGGCTTTTGGAGCCATGTTGTAAGAAAAACACAACCCTGAAAGGGCTGTGAGCTGATGGTTGAATCCCGTCAGAGCGTGTGTGCGTGTGCATGTGCTCATTCAGAAGAGAAGTCCCTGTAATTCCTAACCTGGGAATGTCTTTAAGAGTTAAACCCAGGTCATTGACATTCACAGCAATGGCCATGGCTTTAGTCTTTTCATCAGGTGTTCAAAATTTGTGGGCACTGGTCCTGAATATATAGGGGATAAAGATATCTGGGCATGTTCTTTCTCTACACCTATTCAATTTTTTTTTCCTGCTGTAGTCCTTGGTTCTTTGCCTTGTTTTTGCTGCAGTCTTTCAGATTACTCTCTTTTCACTAGATATTCTATTACATACCTTAGCCTAGTTTCTATCATCACTTTTATATATTGCTTATATTGCCATTAAGGATTCTTATTCCACTTTGAAGTTTATTTTTAATGAGGGATAATTAACATCAGTAATATGATATTTCCTGTGCTGTTATTCTCTTACAAATACCCTTTTTTTCATTGGTTTTAAGTATTTATTTTAGGTGGTTCATCCTGCAAACTGTAAAATTTACTCCTTTAAGGAGTCAGGTTGTTTTTAAAGAATTGCTGTTTTGAGTAAGCTTTAGTGTCTGTGCAAAGGTTTCCGTGACTGAACACGTTTAATTTCTTATGTGCATCTGTTTTCCAGTCTTCTTGTGTCATTAAGCCTTGTCTCTAACTTCTCTTAACCTGATCTTTTGTTTCAAAAAATTATAATTATGCGTGTGTGTGTGTATATATATATATATATATATATATATGTATGTAACTTCCCCTAGGTTGCTTACTTTATCTTCTGTCACTGTTGTCACCATCCTAGTTCTGCATGAAACTGCTTTGCTTCTTAAAAGAAGTCAGTTGGTAGCTTCCAGGAATAAGTAAGATAATTATTAAAGCATATAAAGGCAGATTGATAGCAGTTTGTTCGGGATGAAAGGCAGCTGTGGTCTAAAGTGAGACCTGCAAAGAATGTGGCCTAGGATGTTAATCTGCAGAGGCTTAAGCTATGCAATGGAAATAAAGTCCACTTCTATTAAAATCAATGGCAAAACTTCTGTTGACCTAAATGGAAGAAGATGCAAATCCACAATGTGTATTTTCTATAATTGCATACATCAGAGTAGAGAGAGTCATACATTCAAACTTCTGTTTTAAGATTTTGAGGAAAGCGTGTATTTTCTAGTGCAGTGCATATGTAAGTTAAAGTTAGTATAAGAGTATTGGTGGCTCAGCTGGGAGAGTATGGAGATGAGCAGTAAGGTTCCAAGCACTGCTCCTCCTTTTTCAATGTCCCCAGATGTCATCATGCTCTGCTTGGTCATTCCTCTTTTCTCTCTCTCCCTCTCATAGCATTCGTTTTTATAAGAGGAAGGTAGGCTTTTATACAAAGCAGGTAAATAGAGCAAAGTCTGTAACACTTTAAAGCCCTTCATGGTGAAGAACACTAGCTTTGATAGATAGTTCAGGTATTGTTGTCCTCAATAGGTCTTTTAGGACCTGAAAGTGAATATATGCAAGAAATTCATTAGAGACAGTGTCGGTGAGAAGCTGTGTTGGAGCTGTGTCTATCTTGCTTCAGTTGCATCTGTCAGCTACACAATAATTTTTTGCATTTTGTATAACTACGTGCCCACAAACAGGATTGTGCAGTACAAGACTTGACTGAAATCAGTGATGAGATAAGAAATCTTTCAGGCAATCTTTAGTCCATGTGCAGAGTATTGAGCAATCCTTGTTCTGCTTTTTCCATAGAACACTGAAGGTTATACATTTGCATTATCGAATCTTAAATTCTGTGTCCCTCTAAATCAAACTGCATTCAGTTAAAAATGCCATTGTATCTCTTAATTGGAGAACTATAACCTTTCAATAACCTTTGCTGGGATTTATAAATGAATTTCTATCTTAAGGCAATACTTTATTTAGCTATTGTACATGGTTGCAGCCCTAGGCTGCGGCAGTGTTAGTGCTAGTGGCTGGGACAGCTGGCCTAAATCTTAATGGCATCAATAGGAAAGACTGATCAAAGTTTAAGGTCATTTGAGAAATTCCTGAATTTCTCACTCTCTGCCATTTTTATTTTTTTTTCTATATTATTCTTTATGGTCAAAGAGGAACCATAGCATTCCAGAAAATGGGGAAACTCTTTAGTGACTAGGATGAGTAGACAACGCTTTAGATAATGAGGTTCATTAAATATAGTGCAAATAGTGTTGTAAATGCCTTCGTCAGTCAAGAGGCCCTTTAGAAGACTTTGGAGACAGGATATTTCCTTTCATCACTGGGGCTTTGTCGAGGTGCACTCTTGATTAGGAACATGAATGTCAGGCTGTCAGTGTGCTGAGTTGGGAAAGCGTGTCTGAACAGACTCCCAGAAAGAAAATCACCGAGCTACACTTAACAGGTAAAATAAGGTGGGAACTGAGAGAGAAAACCACTCTTAATAGAAGGCAGCTGACTGGGGAAGAATAGTGGCAAAAGTCCTCATTATTGTTATTTGTTTCATGATAGATGTCATCTTTTCTCACTACGTAGTAAGTGTCTTCTGAGGAAAGACAGTACACAGTAAACTGAAAGTTCACTTTTTGCACCTTCACTGGGACTGTGCACCAGTCACTTGTACAGACACTGGGGATGCTCTAAGAAAGTCTTTTTGCAAGGTGCTTTACTGCATTACACATTTATCAGGTAGAGTGACTGTCCAATCAGTCAGTACTATGGTTACTGTCTGGCTACTCAGTAGACTGAGACATGAGGATGAGTCCTGAACAATACAAGGTAGTAGGACTTAGAATTCATTTAAGGTCAAGTTAGGTAATTAAAAAGCTCTGTTATATGGCTTTGTGTTTTTAACTTGTGTAAAAAAGGAATGACACGCTAGCTGTAATTATTTCTTAAAAGAAAAAACAGGTGGCACAGTTTTTCTAACACAGGGGTGTCCAAATGCAGACCTCAGTGCTGAGGCAATATGATGTGCCTGGTGTCATTGCAATTGCTGCCGGTCATATTGCAGTATATCTTAAGATTGTAAAGCTTACTTACCCATGGCTGGCAGGGCAGGGACTTCCAGCCTAATACTCACCTGTGCTGTCACGTTCATGGAAGTATTGGCTTATGCCTAAAAGCATTTCTGTAAAGCAGTCAGAACTAAAATTTGTCCTTGCAGCTGACTTAGAAATATAAGCTATAACAGACTAGGCCACAGTCAGGTGTTGCTTATACTGAGATACTTTAATGGGATCTTTTAGTACAGATTTCTTAATCTCTGTTGCTTCTGACATCTTTGGTTGTGTTGGCCTCTCTGTGTCCTTCTGGCCTGGTCAGTTATTAGATCTCCAAATAAGAAAACCTCAGGTGCAGACAGTAATTCGAACCATTAGGCCATGTGCATGGCAAGATAATGGCTACAGCACACTTGAAGTGGAGGTGACTCCAGTGTTTGCAAGATACTGAGAACATGATGGCTGAAAAATCCTTCTTATTAAATCACTCTCCACCATCTGTGACAAGCATGGCAGTTGAAGGGCTTTGCAGTGGCTTCCTACATCTTCTCAGTGCCTGTCCTTGCTTACACAGAGCCAGGCAGAAGCAGGGCAGACAGTGTAAGGTGGCTGGGTGCTTCTGTGCTCACTGTGGTAGGTATGCTGTGCTGTGCTGTGCTGTGCTGTGACCCTGGAACTGACAGTTGTGGCAGTACCGACAGGGTGGGTTTCTCCAAAGGATGACAGTTTAAACAACAGCCTGGTTTTGCAGCAACCTAATGGCATTGGCTTCGTGCATGTTTAATGGAACAGTTCTTCAAATGGCTTTTATCTCTTATTTCAGTGATTTTTAAATGAAAGTTTTCCTTTCAAGAAAGGGTGTCTTCTGTGTGCACCTATTTGCAGAAATGGTTTTCATTCTCATCTTCTTCCCCTGTCCTTTTTTGTTGTGTGGTTTGTTTCTTTGGGGTTCTTTCTTTTGTTTGTGCTGAGACCTTTTTTTATTCCTTTGCAATTTGATTGATCCTCCTTCCTTCAATTCCACATTGGATGGCTGCATATGGAACCCCACCTGGCTTTAGCTGAGACAAAATCGACTGCACACAATTTCCTTCTGACAGCTTGTACAAGAGCAAACATTTCCGAAGAGCTGAAAGTCTAGAAATTCAATCAGCGGAAAACCTACTGTGTGGAACAGCTTTGCTAGTGCTACAGCTCCCTGCTGGGTAGAAAAGCAATCCAGTTACAATAAATCCTTAACAGTGGAGTCATTTGGGTAAAAGGAAAAACAAAAGCTGGTTTATACAAACTGATTGAAGTCAGACGTTTTGACTTCCCATTCAAAAAAGAGTCAAGTCCCAGGCTTGCTTGGTAATTTAAAGGGGAGATTGGTTCCTTTCATCTTTCTCTAGGGCAGGGTTCTTAATATTTTGCTTGTGGAAGAAATATAAAGAGTTTTCAACTTACGTTAAAATATCTACTTTGATATCAATATCGATTCTGTAGCTCACTGTAAAATGAGTTGGTCGTGAATACCCTGGCAAGAGGTGAAGGCACAATTCTCTTTCCAGCCACTCTCATTTTGCTCTACTGCAATTACAGAAATGTGAAACTAGGGTAAACTGGGATCAAAATCAAGGCTTGCATGTCTTGCCAAGACAGCTTGGGCAACAGTTTGTGCTATGGTGCTAGTGTGTCATGAGCTTATGAAGCTGTTGTTGCAATCTGGGCTGCCTGACAGACTCTTTGGGCTTAAATTATGAGTTGTGCGTAGTGAGAGAGATCTATATTGTTTGTGGTCAGTTTCTTTCATTCTCTAAATACAAGCAATTAAAAATTAGCAGCATGAATAAACATTTGACGTTAAAATAATAGTGTTAACTGATATGCCAGTGCTGCAATATTTCTCTTAGCTTATATTTAAAAATTTAAATGAAAGTTGCTTGGGGTAATAAAGTCTCCTTGTCATTTTCCTTCATTTTAATTGTTTGCACCACTCCTCTTTGGGAGCCTTTCCTACTGGAGAATATGTAATCAACCAACAGGTCTGAATCAAAAAATTAAGGACACAAATCTTTGTGCGGTCAAGTGAGCCAAGTAAGCTGACTGGGAATGCTGTGGTTTCCTTCCTCTTCTAATGCCTGTCAGGTGTTTACATAAGACTAGGTAAAACTCTTCTGGGCAAATGCGAATTTCAAGATGCTGCTGTCTCTTTAATAGCTGCATGGGTTCAGTCAAGCTTGCTGCTCTGCATATGATCTGCATTCAGCTATCATCCCTTCTCCCTCCCCTCGCAAATGTGTCTGGTCCTCATGAAAAACATTAAAGATTGTGTAAACATTGTAAAGGATTTTCACTGGCCTTTCTGTTTAAGTAAAAGATGTTGTAAATTTCTGTTTAAATAAGATGTAGCAAATGAGTACAAAACCTTGCCACAGAGTTGTTGGTTTAAAAAAGAAAGTAAGGTAGGATCATAACATCTCCCATTTTGTGTGAAGTCTGATGCCATGGACAGATTTGGTCAGAAGCATGCACTGTATCTGAAATCATAACAATGTGCCTGGAGATGGATCCCCAGCATTCAGGGTGGATCTTGGAGTATCCATACACTTGTAAAACCTGTACCGAAAGACCCAGTTTGGTTGCCCAAGACCAGTGCACTCATCCTTCTCTGGGCTTGGTTACTGCAAGAAGCAAACAAGAGAGCTGCTCCAGACAGCAGTGCCTGAGGGGGTCTTCTCTACTGCAAGCACCTGCAGGTGGCAAGAAATAAATCTTTGCATACCTTTGGAGCCCATTTTCCTGGGCCACGGGAGAGTTTGTGTGTCTTCATGTCACTGGGAGGCACAGGCTGTGGTCTGTGCTAGCGTACTGCAGAACTGTAATAGGTAACAGTAATACTTTCTAATGGAAATGGTGCAACAAAGGGAAAAAAGGCATTGAAAGAGAACTACAAATATTAGTTCTCATAGTGCTTCAAAAGCTCAGGCTTGGCTTTGTCACTGCAAGATAAATTCCTTTGTTTCAGGCTAAGGAACTGCATATATATTCTGTGAGACCAGATGATGGTTTTGTATGTATATCTTGAGAGGAAACTTAACGTTTGGCAAAATTAATCCTTTTTCCTTCAAATTTCTGTTTTCCTTGCAAAGTAACAAACAAACATACCCATGTTGACGCACAATAACAATCAGAAAACCAAGCATTTTTGCTAAAATGCTAAAAATCAGCTATAAAAGCCCTTCCAAGTTCTTTGGATGTCTCTGGACATCATTCTGCCCAGTTGAGGAAAAAAAACCCATACCAATGGCCCAACATTTGTAGTTTTGCCTGTCTGGGTGCTGCCTTCTGGTACCTCAGAACCTGCTGTTGGACAGGGGCTGGTGCATTGGCTGCAGCAGAGGCACCTCAGACATGTGGCACAAGTGGTTCTGGTATTGCTTCTGGAAGGCTTTGAAGCCTTCCCACATGCTGAACAGCCCTCTAAGTCTGGATGCATTGGGTGTTATGGGGGAATTTAGGACTTGGATCTTACAGGTGCACTGTTTGGAGAGTTTAGTAAGCTTTTGAATACATGGAATAGAATCTTAAATCTTCTGATTCCACGTGTTTAGCCCCAGTGGCTCAGTAATGTTTTCTGCTTCTGTATTTTCCCCTGTCTTCTCCTGACATTTTCTATCTCAACCCCACTCTGCCACTGTGGAAAGTCCACAGACTAGATTTGAGTTACCTGAGCGTCCCTGCTGCCTGCTCTCCTGCTAAACTTCACAGCCACCCTGGTGGATGACCTCAGTAATGTGGTATTTTACTTACAAAGCTGCAAGGCTTGAGGACGCCTTCCTTGTTACTCCCTGAAGGAAATGATCCATCCCAAGCAGTGAGTCAGGAGAGATAATAAGGAATCATTTTGTGAGGAACCACATTTTCTTCTGAACAAATCTGATAGCAGATTTTAGTTCTGGTTTTCCTAAGCTGTTCACCAGTGTATTTGGGGGATAATTATTTCAGAAAGAAGGTTGTGCATGGGAGTAGCAGCAGCTGAAGTGAGGAGACTGTGGAGCTGCTACAAGGAAAATTTTTATTCAGGTGAGAGTGAATGCAAAGTGTGGTACTTGGATATGTGCAGCAGTGAAAACCTAACAATTCTGCATGTTGTGCTACAGTACTATGCATTGTATTTGAAACATACAGAAAAAGAGACCACGCTTTGTTTCTGCTGCAGAAGTAGGGCTGACTGTTTCTCTTTTTCTCCTGGAGAAACCAAGCAGCAGGACACACCTGTTTGTATAAAACCTTTAAAACTCTTCACATGTGCATTGTCAGATGGGAGATGCCTACAAATGTGTGGTGGGATAGATTCCCCCTGATACTTTCTTACTCATTACTTTTGTGTGAAGTCTGCAGTTCACTAATAAGAACTTAATACAGACTTCTATGCAGTAAGTGCAGTGGTGGATTTTTAGGTGTTTGTGTGTGAGGGGGAGAAGGAATTTAACATCATTGTTATATTTTTGCTTGTTTTGATTTGATATCCATCCCCACGGAGGGCAGAGCACCACCGAGAGAGGTGCTGCCAGGTGTGGCTTCCTACTGCTTTCTAATTCTGTGATCACAGAATACCCGATTCTGCAGTCCTTGCACAGACAAGCCTCCCACTGATTTCAATGTGGAATTTGCCTGCATCAGGGATAAAAGAGCGGGCCCCAAGTTGTGTACAATGATGCAATCTGATCCTCCTGCTGTGGAAATTGATGTAATCGCATTCTCGCCCTCCCCCCTTTTCTCAGCCCTTCTACCTACCAATCCTTGGTGACTCCTGGGGGGCTTCTCATCAAGCAGATTGGAGGATGCAGCTGTGAACTGCAGCAGCAAGGGAGGGGAGGAGACCTGCTAGAGAAATTTATGGAGGGTTGCATCCTAGAGGTAACCCTAGAAAACAGCCAAGAACATGGGCCTGCCTGCCCTGAAAAATTCAGTCACCTGCTAAATTAGCAAATGTTTCTCCTCTATAATTTTGACATACATGACATGCCCTTTGCCTGTGCGGTAATGAAGTGCTCTGTGCATTGAGTAATCTCACTGTTGCCTGCTTTTGCTCTGGACAGGGAAAAGGGGTAGCTTTTTTAGAGCTCTCTATATTGCTGCTGTTGAGAGGCTCCGCTTTTCAGTGGTACCTTTGTGCCCTGGTACAGTGCAGGTTGCTTGGGAAAATCAGACCTTGAGAATACTGCACTTTGTTGCTGGGTGAGCCAGGAGACCTCTCTGATGCTCCCCTCAGCTTTGCTATTTATATGGGCTTGGCTCTATTTTTTTCCTTTGGGAATTCTAGGCTCAGCTGAATTTGTTCTGTGTTTTGCGGAAGAAAGAGCTTGTTGAAGAATTCCCTGATGACTTTGAAGTGAACTATTTATTTTCTCTTAAGGCTGATTCAGTGTAGCCATTTGCGCCCTCTCCTCTGTTTTTTCACCCCAGTGTTTCCTGAGCTACAAGCATTCTTGGAATATATTAGTTGTAATGAGTTATGTGGGCATCAAAAGTTTTCTTTGAAACTATATGGCATCAACATCTGTTAGCTCTTAGAGAGCAGAGGCGCAGACAAAGGGGCTGATGGGGGGAGGGAGGAAAAAGATATTAAATTCTGGAGTATGAAGTCTCCGAGACTCAGGGGGAGGGGAAGGGGAAATCTGTTCAGCTCCATGGCTTTGATGTAGTCCTCTGGCCTTCTGAGTCCTTCTATCCCAAAGTGCATGGCAGACGGGCCCCCTGCCTGCAATGCAAATCCTGACACAGCCCTTGTTGCTACAGTGACATTTTCAAGGAAAATGCCGTGTTCTCCGTTTTCAGCTATTGAGATGGGGAATCGAAATTACTAATAATAGAGGTAACCCTTAAGGAATTAAATAAACCAAATGCTTAGAAGTGAACTTTTTATTTGCTTGTAATCCTCCTGACCCTGTGGATCAACATGCGACTGTTCATCTAAATCAGGTTTTTAAATGGTATGTGTCTGCGTTATTTTATTGCCTGCAGTTAAAAAACATGTGTCTGTTTCTATGCGCATGGCATCAATCAGCATTCAGGCATGGTCACTGATGGTGTGCTAAATGCTTACAAATTCCTGTGAAGTACAATGTAAGACAGGAATTTGTGGGGATGGGGTCTGCTTTTTCTTTTATCGCTTTCTGCAGAGCCTCACAGTGTCCTATGTGTCAGGGAGAAAAGGAGAAGTGTAAAAGACACCTCTATGTCTGTCTCTTCCTCTTGTTGGCTCCGTTTTCAGCCATAATGCTGGTGGTGTTGTGCTTCATTGTGACTTCCTGGCCTGTTAAAACCCTGACCAGTTATAAAATGGTTATTTGACATACCTGGGCTTTGGGGACAAAGAAGTGGTTTAAAAAGGAATGTGAACCATCTGTTTTGCCAGCACCTCTTGTTGACAGATTTATGGATCAACATTAGCATATGTGTCCAGGGTCACACACCTGTGCATCATAACAAGGTAATATTATTTAGCAGGGTATGTTTCTGTCCTGAGGATTCAAACCTCTTTGCAAAGGTGGGCACCAAGAATTCTGTTTTACAGTTGAAAAATGAAGGCACAGAGAGATTTAAGTGACTTACCCAACAACACACAGTGAGTCTGTGGTGGAGCAATTATTGAATCCAGGTTTCCTCCAGCTGCATAAATATACGTCATCCATTAGCAGGAAAAGACTTAAAGCTATAAACATAATAGAGGAACACTGATTATCATTCTAAAGGAGCTTTAAGTACTTGTGCCATATGAAAACCTGAGCCATGTAGGAAGATGCAGGCTATTATAAGAAGAAAGGTTCAGAATGCAGTATGTTAAAGTGGCAGTGGTCACTGAAGTCGGTGGAAAGGGTACCCTTGATTTCAGTGATCACATCTTAAACAAGCAGGTCATTCTGTAGTTAAGCTCTGTAGCCATTTTCTGCTTGCTTGTTTCCCAGCACGTGCCTGGGTAAACTCACCTCAGTGCACTTTATTAAAGAGTTTCTGGTAACCAAATTGATCATAAAAGGAAGCTGAACAGAAAATCAGATTTATTACATTACTATGCCTGTCTGTCTGCTGTGGTGCAGAACCTCAAAATAAGAAATTTGGAGGAGTTATTGAGCTTCTCCAGGGTGAAAGGTAGATGAAGATTTGTCCTCTTTCATTCATATCCTTAGACTTGTTCATCAGTGTAATCTGTGTTAAAGATCAGATCTTGGGGGACATAGGATAATTGATTTTCCAATCAGCAAAGAGATTAGAGGATATCTAGAAGAGCAAAGTAAGGTAAATAGCTGAATCTGTAGAGTGAGTTTGTTGATTCTTCTGAAGTAGCTTCAAAGTGAATTTAAATATAACAAAAAGCAGTCACTTCTTGTTTCAGTCCTGTATAATCTCGAAGACTGATGACGTCTTTCAGTTGGAGGTGGTTGGACCCTTCGTAAAGTAACTGCTGAATCCTAACGTCTATTCATACAGCTGCTTTCAGTTATATCATCTCTTACCTGGCAAAAGTCCTTGAAAAACTGTCTCACCCTAACACCTTAAAAAGTAGAAGCCATAATATGGCTCAAGAATTCCAATAAGAGTGTTAATGGAAGATGTCACGTTGCAACACCTAGCATAAGAGTTTCTACAGATCAGTGAAATCTAAGGTGAAAACAGTAGAAACAGAAATGCAGTAATGTTCTGTCTTGAAAATGGAATGATCTGAATAAAACTATCCCCTAAATGGATCTTCTGACTATCTACAGACCTTAATGTACGTCCTCAGTATTTTAAACTGTTATTGATTTTGTTTCCTCTACAGACCCCCCCCCCCCCCTTTTTTTTTTTTTTATATACAGGATATGAGCATGCTTATCTTCCACAGCACATAGGAATCTTATGATTCAAGTTAAAAGAGCAGGTTGGTGGCTTTTGTTGAGTGTGCATTGCAGTGACTGACCATTAACCACTGCTCCTTTACCCACTGCAGCAGAGCTGAAAAAGCTACGTGCGAAGAGCATGTTTCAGTATTGCCACTACCTGGTTTTCATAGGCTGGAGAAAAGAAATATATCAGAAGAATAAAGAAAAGATTTGTGGTTTATCCAGCTGGAAAGCCTGGTCCATGTGTTGGACTGGGACAAGAGATGCTGCATGTTGCAAGCAACTTGGAGCAGAAAGTACCACATTTCCTTTCTTACTTATTCAGGTGTTTATCGTGAAGGCTTTGAGTAAGTGTCCATCTACTTTGCACATTCACTTCCTCAACACAGACTCATGTTTGGGTTCCTATGGATGATATATTGTTAAAAGTGTATCATACAACTGCTTCTTGTACCCATTTGAGGGTAACAGGGATATAAAGATACTTAGGATATTTTTGCGTCATAAGCCTCTAACTGGAACCTTTGTGACTGGAGATTAAGGGGGGGAGGGGGATGTTTATGTTATCCTGAATTTATCTTCACAGTATTTTACCAGCAGCTGGAATTTCTCTCCAGTCACTTTCCATGAGATGAGGCTGCAGGGGCTGCAATTCTGTCAAACTGGTGGATATAGATGCATTGATTTCAAACACAACTACCATATTATTATGGCTGCGAGTTACTGCTCCTAGAGCAGAGGCAGCCAAATTGAATGTATTTCACAATCATAGTTTTTGAACTGGTGTATTAGTCGAACTTTGTGCTAAGGTACCAAAGGATGATTTTCTGTATCTGTTGTGCTATACCTATTGTGTTCTGCTGTCTGTGTTACAAAGACCATAACTTTGGACATAGAGGCCATCAGGACAGATTAAAGGCAATAAAATCCTAAACCGAAGCAGCTAAACCCATCCAAGATCATCTGTCAGAGACCTTAAAGGAGAAACCTGTTTTCTTAACAACTCTACCTGCTGTGATTATATTATGAAGAAATGTTATCTGAGAGAAGCTTCCATGCATGGTGGAAGAAAAAAACCCTGTCTGTAATGGATGACAGAGCACCAGGTTCTTATTTCAGACAAAGAAAACATCATAGAAGTTGAGCTTGGAGCTTCTGCTCAACAAACTACATTATTGCAATTGCAATGTATATTTGAATGTTGGTCTAAATGTTAAAAGCTACCTTGACTTCTCCAAGTGTGGGGTGCTTTACATATTCTTTACAGAAAGCTGAATCCTGGTGAGTTGTCTGTATTATTAAATTATCCAGAATGCCAAACTCAATATCAAAAAGTAAAACCTCATGGTTGCAGAAGGAAAGGTGAAATATGCTGTAAGAGAAACAATATTAGGCTTAAATGAAGCCATAAATGTGTATTGCTTTATAGTGTTTTTCTATATGCTATATGCTTTGATTCTTAATTGTATTTATAATGTAACTTTCATAATAGTGAGGTTTGTAATATATACTTTATCTGTGTAAGGCCCTAGGTATATAGATTACTTATGAATAGGGAAGGAAGGGAAGCTCTTGTTCTAAATAGGGCACTGCAATACAAAAGTGTATAGTTTATTTGAAAAGGCTTACGAGAGGGAGCATCAAGCATTTTTGAAAGAGAATATTAATAGGAAGGTTTCACTTCCAAATGCAGAGAGCCAAATGAATGCCCAAAATTCATTCTTATCTTTTGCCTGTAAGTAGTGATCACACAAAATTGTGTGCACAAACATCCACTTTTATGTATATTTGACTGCCAGGGATTGTATGCATGAAAGCTGCTAACCTAGCAAAATGTCATCTCCAAGAATGTCTTGACTACAAACAGTTTGTTTATTTGCTTGCTTTATTTTGGAGTTTTAAGTCTGTCTGAAAAGTGGTATTTGTAAAGAATGATGATCAAATAACTGAATATCTGCTTTCACCTGCATTATCCTAAAATAAATGATACCAATTTTTGAGGTGTGAATAGGTTTCCTACCAGGGGAGTGTAGGGTTGGGTTAATCATAGTCACACACAGCTATGTTTCTAGTCCATGGGAAATTTCAGGTCCCCAAATGGGAACTAGGTTGCTTCCACCCTTTTTTTTTTTTTTTTTGCCCAGATATTCTTTTACTTCTTCAAGTCTGGACAAGATTCTAAAAGAAAAATAAATAAAATAATATTAATAACTGCTTTGGGGTTTGGATAGGTCTCCTGAGCCATCTTCAAAAGAATAGGTTTTTCAGATCTGCTAAGGACTCACTATATAAAAATCAGACTTGCTCGGGGAACTTGTTTCTTGCAAGTGAGACTGAAACTTTCTCAATAGCCACTTCGGAGCTGACAGAGCTCTCTGTCATTTGGGTGAAAAGCCAAAGGGCATCTTTATTCTCTTGAACCTCTATTTCTTGGGATTATTTTTTGTCTACATCAAGAATGAAAGTTTGTGCATAGGTGACACGGCATTCTTGTCGGCATCTACTTTAAAACCATTCTAAAATCTACTCTACAGATTAGAGTTACCACATATTTTGTCCCTTGCTGTTGTGAAATGTGTTCAACTTTGCTCTTTCCAAAAGTACTGGAACTTTATTGCATCAATATGAGAATAAAGAGAGAAAAAAATACATGTTTCACTCAGCTGGTTCAAGATAGGGAGGAAAGTTTTCTTGGTTGATAATTTGCTTTTGCACTTGTTTTACTTGGGGAAAGTGGTGGATAATGATACCTTGATAAGAACTTCACTTAATCAGGAAAAATGCATATTTTCTGCCAAAAATGTGGAAAATTGAGTATCTTAGGTTAAATCAAAGGATTTTAATGAGACGTTTGAAGAAGGAGAGGTAAAGCAACTTGTTTCTACTTGAGAAGAGCAATACTTTTTTAGAGAAATGTTAATTAACATAATATTGACTGGGATGTAATACAGAGAGTAGGGGGGTCCAAACTTTAAAAATGTGCTTGTTATCATAATTATCTACTTAAATTAAAGGTTATCCTTTGATACATCTAGTTACATCTGTGAATGTAGCTGACTCTACTTACACCAAAAACAAAACTGTATTTAATGTCATGTTAGTCCAAATGTAGGTTGATAAAATATGCACTCTGCATTCTGTAGTTTTGGTTCTTACGTGCTGGGTGTCATGGAGAGTGGCCTGAAAAGGCAGAGCCAGGACAAGTAGAGTCATACTTAGACCAAGATCAAAAGAATCAGTGGGCCTATGGGCTAGACACAGGCCGAGGAGTTGTGAACCCAAATGCAAATACAACTGTGTAGAGCCTGGAAGGTGAAGGTAAGGAGTTTAACCCCAATGTAGGAGGAGAAAAGGAGCCAGCAAAGGCATCAGAAGAATAAAGTGGTGTTGGCAGAACAATGGAATGGTAGCATTTTCAGACAGCTGGTGAAAAGGAAGTCAGTAGCTGGAAGCAGCAGTGCCTGGACTCTCCAGAAACTTGTATCAGTAAGAAACTGTCCAGGGTGGTTAGGGCTGATATTGGGGTTAAACAAAATAAATTTCCCAGCAACTTAGAATCCATTGAAGTCTGATTGCACGGCAAAGGTGGGAAGTGAGTGATAATTGCCTGACTTGTAGGCAGCTGAATAGAAGCCCTGGGGTGTGGGAGCTCTTAAAGATTGTTTTTCTTCCTCATCTATGTATATACTCAGCAACATTTCTAAGGGAGTTGCAGTAATTAACTCTTCTCTCCACCTCCAGACTCTTAAATCTGAGTACAGCAGCACCTATCAGAATGAGATATGTGGGCCACAAGGCCTGTCCTACCCAGGCCAGGCAGCCAGCTGTTCAGAGTTTTGAAGCAGATGTTTGAGCCTGAATCATAGTCATTCTGTGTGATTTGTGATGGTAGCTGACAGAGGCCAAGTTATTTATCTGGGAAACTCCCAGAGAGGTAGAGACACTTATTCTAGATGGGTTCCTGTTTAGCAACCTACAGAAATATCATGCTGGAATAATCCTTCTGTGTAAATATTTCTTTTCTTTACTCTTTCAAGTGCTCGCTGACCTCACTTATATAGTATTTAACAGGGTACATCTGGTTTTGGTTGTTTCATGACTCAGTGTTGCAGTTCGAAAACTCAGTGTTGTGATTTAAAACATGGTGTCAGGACAGTGATATACAACTACCTATGACCTAAATGTTGTTGCTTTTACCCTCTGGCTCCACTGCTGCCGCAGACCTGGCTCCTGCAGCTCCGCAGGGTGTGGGGAGGCCCATGCTGCCCAGCCTGGCCAAACAGCAGAGCCAATGCAGGTTTATCATCCCCTCGAGCCTGTGTGGCCTTTGTGCTCCAGCACACTTCTCCCGACTGTTAAATATCTCTACCTGGCAATAGCACTTGCTACCCACTGGAATTTCTTGAGCTACAAGTTCTGTTTTATGCATTTCCTCTTTCCCTCTAGTCCATTTTCTGAATTTGGGTTGCTGGAGGTAGATGCATTATTATATTCATGTTAAGGGAATTTGTACAAGTCATAGGGAAAGTACTCCATTATACAGTACTGGCTACAGTCAGAATTGTTTTCACTGATACTTGTTCAGCTTTTGTACTTTCCTTTTGAGTGTGAGTTTACATACACTGTCCAGAATCCTTTTCTCAAGCAGGTGCATTTTGATATTATCCAGTTTGTGGTATCTGTCTCAGTGCTGCTAAAAATATTCAAGTAACTGTCTTGCGGGTTTTTTGACAGAAGAGATAATCGCAGTAAGATGAATGATAGTTTCTTTTTTTCCTTCGTTTTTTCCCTGTAAAATCTTAAGAGCTGCCCACACCTCTTGCAGATACATATCTGTCTATGAAAGATAATACATGTCACAGTCTTGCATACCCAGAGGAGCACATCTGAATCAGAGCTGATAAATTCCGCTTAAATGTGTTACTAAAATGTTGAAATGATAGTGTCATCAGTTTCAGGATGGATTGTCAGTTTGTGCTATCTAACAGTTATGGTTCAACATAATAAAAACTCTTTACTAGAATTTGCTAAGTGATAATAATTTGGTTTAAAGCAGAAATACTTACTGGGAATTTTCTTGCATTGGGTTACTACTTCCACTTAAATAACTAGGAGATGGAGAAGGAGTAAAACTAGACTATAAAATATATTTATTTAAGACCCATATAATGATTAAGAGTAAGAAAATGAGGAAGCTAGCTTAATGAATATTACTGCTTTCTGCTGTTTTACACTTTCGCCTTCCACTCTTTTCCATTGAGTTACTTTGTGGCGCATTTAACATCAACAAATGTATGCTCATTTTTAAGTGATGTCTTGTGAAAAAAATCATAAAAACTAATGTCTTGTGGGTTTTGTGGAGGATGAGACTAATGGCATCGTTTTAACAGCCGATATTTGATACTCAGATGCACTGTTTGCTTTGCAAAAATTTCAAGAGATGAAGGCTACCGGCTAGCTAGAGTTCCTCAGAGGTACCTCATAAGTAAGGTCATACCTACACATTGCATATTTACTGATCAGTCTAACAGAAAATATTTTTTTGTTTCCCAAGACAGTGGGAGGGAGCAAGAATTCTGAGTTTAGTAAAAACCAGACAAACCAACCACCCGGTTATTAAATATTTAGCATTGTGGGAGCAAGCAGTCACTTCTCTGTATCTCATTATGAGAGCAGTCAAAGCTGCACTTTCAGAGCTTCATGGAAAATGATGACATGAGGGAATTCGATAAATAACAGTATACTAACTTTTATAAGGCCTGGAAATATCATCTACTTGCAGAAATGTAAGTTATGCCAACATGTAATGGCTCCTTTTCATTCACTGCCCATTTCTTCCATATTTTTTAACATAATGATTGATATTCTTCATCACATGCTCAAAAAAGAGACCTTTTTGTTGGAACAAAAACTAAAGGAAACAAAATGTTTTTTGTTATTTGCTTCTTGGAAAGCTAAATCCAGAATGGCAGCTTTTATAGCAGCATTGTGCTGTGCAAAATCCTAGCATTCTGGGCCGGGTTGCCATCATTTCTCAGGGCCATTTGATCCTGGAGTTTTAACTTTATTTCAGGGTATCTGCTTATGAAAAGAATGATATTTGCAGGATCTCTGGGCTAGCTATCCAATAGCATTTGTGAAATCTGATTTTTAAAATGCTGTTGCAGAAACTGATACTGAAGAATTCCTAAGATATGCTTTTGTGGCTTAGTTACTTTCTGATAACTAATCTCAAAGAATAACATTTGGGCATATGGAAGGCAGAAAAGAATCTCTGTCAGCTTTTTTTGAGAAAAAGAGGTGAACAGTTTTTATCAGATTAAATTGCTTAGCAATAAAGATAATGAATACAACCAAACATTAATTTTCACAGGTTATTCCCTTTATTTTTACCTTGTGCAAAAAGCTCTGAACTGTCAAATTCCAGTTCACAGGTTGATGCCGAGAATGCTGGCTCTGTATTCCTGGTACGTTTTGCAGGTGAAAAAGTGGCAATGAGCACAGCACACCAGCTTTTTAGGACCCTATCCTTCTTTATCACCATAACTGTTTATCAGTGCCAGAAAGTGTAGAACTCAGGGAACCAGACTATAATGTAAGCTCAGTGATGATACGGTGATGCCAGAGCCTGTGGAATGAATGGGAGAAGGCAAAACATGAGAATAGCTGTCACTGCTTATGGTTTAGGCAGAGGTGGGGTCTGGAGCTGGAAGGGTCTGCTAATAAGAGTGTAAGAATGCTCTTCAGGGTCTTTGTAAGTGGGATTAGCTCCAAATCCCACTGATGCCCTACTTGAGCACCATTAGAGAAATGTTTTAGGGGTCTGAGATAAGATCGATGGTCTGCATATCTATGGCATCAGCTTCTGTATTGTTCTAGATGTCCTGTGGCTAACAAAATTTCATTAATTTCAGGATTGAGGGATGAAGCAGCTCTTCAGAGTCTGATATCTGCTTTTCTTGTGTGACCTCTGGCATATAAAGGTTTTCTGTTTGTTGGTGGAACCAAGCGATAACATTCCTCTGTGGGCAGTGAAGGGCTTATTTCTCCTGTATTGTTTCTACGTGGAGTTTTTTTATCTTGCTTGATTGACAGAATGTTGAAATGCTAAATATTAATCTACTTTGTAAAGGAATTTGAATATGAGCACTTCTTTTTCTTTCCCCTGTACAATCTATTCATCTCCATTGAATTTTTGTCCTCAAGTATGTCCAGAACATTGTAAAATAGAACAAAATTCATTGACTATCACTAATAAAAGTGATTGACTCACTTTCTGGAAAACAACTTCTCTGTTCTTGTTAGTGGTTTAAATTAGTCCTGATTGAATTAAATAAAATTTCTTAACACCTCAAAACTTTGTATATAGTACATTTGTGATTTTTTTTTTTTTTTTTTACAGGATTTATCTGGGGAAGGCTACAGAGACACTATTGGTGATGAACACTTTCATCTAGAAGGTATGTAAAGAACAAAATTTATTAGTTAATATTAAGGGATATGGGAGTACATCAGTGAATAATCAGTGTGCAAATGCATATATGAGTGTGTGGTTCTTAGTATACTGATGTGTCTTTTGCCTGGCAAAACTTTTAAGGTGGGAATAGGGCATTGTTTCTGAATCTCCTACCACTGTCTTCCCAGTATCAAAAAACTCAACCACTTGGATCATAGGGACCAAGTGTTTTAGAATAGAATCATAGAATAGTTAGGGTTGGAAAGGACCTTAAGATCATCAAGTTCTAACCCCCCTGCCACGGGCAGGGACACCTCACACTAAATCGTATCACCCAAGGAAAAGTCCAACCAGGTCTTGAACACTGCCAGGGATGGAGCATTCACAACCACCCTGGGCAACCCATTCCAGTGCCTCACCACGCTAACAGGAAAGCATTTCTTCCTTATATCCAATCTAAACTTCCGCTGTTTAAGTTTTAAGCTGTTACCCCTTGTCATTTTGTTATAAAAATTTAGCCTTGGCCATGATCTGATTTACTTATTTTATTACAATTGATTAATAACAAGAGGCAATAAGCAAGCAGCACTGGGTGCGCGGGGAGTCTCTGCTCCGCCAACAACGCACACCGGGGTTTTTGGGGTACAGTCTCTTATACTTCTTGGTCCAGGGTTTCAGTTCCTGGTTTTGAGTTTCAGCCAATCCTGTTGTCTTCTTTGCCCGAAACTCGTTGTGGCTCCTTTTCATTTGTTTCTGTCCCTTTGCTGGGGTCTTCTCTCCAGGTAAAGAAACATACTGAAACTTCTCGGTAATACATTAACAGAAAGATGTCTATCACAAGCTTAACCACAATCTTAGACCCATATATTTAACAGGATGTGTCTCCTTGGTTACCTAACCTCCTTAAAGCATTCAAGCAGCTAAACAAAGCTAAAAGCGTTCCTTATTGTTTTAACAGTTTAAATGATTAAAGAGGGGACTAGCTTATTCCCTTGTTTCTTCTTCTTTCCCATCATTACACTGACAGCAACATTTATTATAATCAAGGTCGTTTTTATACATTCCACACATGGTACACTGGTCACGGGTGCATTGGTAACAATGATTTCTAAGTTCTTGACATGAATCATTCTTGTATTCTTTACACTGTCACTACAGTCCCTAATGAAGCGTCCCTCCCTAGCATCCCTATAGCCACCCTTCAGATACTGGAAGGCTGCTATGAGGTCTCCATGCAGCCTTCTCTTCTCCAGGCTGAACAGCCCCAACTTTCTCAGCCTGTCTTCATACGGGAGGTGCTCCAGATCCCTGATCATTCTCATGGCCCTCTTCTGGACTTGTTCCAACAGTTCCATGTCCTTTCTATGTTGAGGACACCAGAACTGCACACAATACTCCAGGTGAGGTCTCACAGGAGCAGAGTAGAGGGGCAGGATCACCTCCTTCGACCTGCTGGTCATGCTCCTTTTGATGCAGCCCAGGATACAGTTGGCTTTCTGGGCTGTGAGCGCACAATGAAGCCGGCTCATATTCATTTTCTCATTGACCAACACCCCCAAGTCCTTCTCCGCAGGGCTGCTCTGAATCTCTTCTCTGCCCAACCTGGAGCTGTGCCTGGGATTGCTCCGACCCAGGTGTAGGACCTTGCACTTGTCATGGTTAAACTTCATGAGGTTGGCATCAGCCCCACCTCACAAGCATGTCAAGGTCCCTGTGGATGGCATTCCTTCCCTCCAGCGTATCAACCGAACCACACAGCTCGATGTCATCGGCAAACTTGCTGAGGGCACACTCAATCCCACTGTCCATGTCAGCAACAAAGATGTTGAACAAGACCGGTCCCGACACCGATCCCTGAGGGACACCGCTTGTTACTGGTCTCCAGCCGGACATTGAGCCATTGACCACAATTCTTTGCTTGTGGCCATCCAGCCAGTCCTTTATCCACCAAGTGGTCCATCCATCAAATTGATGTCTTTCCAATTTAGAGACAAGGATGTCATGTGGGACAGTATTGAACGCTTTACACAAGTCCAGATAGGTGACTTCAAAAAGAATTCAAGGTCTCACAATATTTTCTACTTTTTTTGGCACTAGTAGCAGTAGTAAATATCATTGTCCCCAGCAGAGGCAGTAAACTCAGTCACTGAAAATGTTAGCACTGGGTTTTGTGATACACTGCACACTCTTCAGGGTTACACAAACCAGACTCAGCATTTTCTGCACTTATTTCTAATAAGGACCAGAGGCTCTTATTCTATACATGTCTCTTGAATATGAGTGGAATCATTATTGCCTCAGAGAACTTCTTCTGAGGCTCATTTGGTCTCTTCCCCTATGATTAGGTCTCTCCTTGAAGTGGAGATGGAACCATTGTGGTGGTGGGAAGGGCCTTTGGGGACCTTGAGTATGGACAGAGAACATGTCGGAGGTACCTTCAACACCAGTTGGGCAAGTGGGGGTTGATGAATGGAAGAGATTAATTTGAGGGCATTACTGTTCATTCTTTTAAAAAAAACAGAAAATGAGACTTCAGAAACCCTGTAGTGTTACAAGTGGTTGCTTGGGGCAGTGTGCTAGATTTGTATTATAGACTAGTGGAAATAATATGCCTAATTTATTTGGAGCAATGAACTGTGTCAAGCTTAACTGGGAAATATATGTCCTTTTATAATCCAGTCATTTGTTTCCAGTGGCAGAGACTTCCGTCTAAAGAGAACTTGAAAGATTCTCTATGTTAAGGCTGTCTGTCTTCCAGTTGCTTACCTGTGAAATGTGTTAATATACTGTGCTTCTTGGATCCCATGTTTCTATCACATCTGTAGTTTACAAAGAATATTCCCTAGTATGTGCCTGTAGCATATGAGCTCGAATTCAGCTCTTGCTTGTAGGCTGTTGTTAAACACAAAAGCAGGATATACTTGCCGTGATGGAGTCAGTGTTTGTTAGAAGTGCTTCTGTATTTAACTTCAAAACAGTTTTCCTTTCTGCTCATAGTAAGACATAACTCTAATAAAGGATGGGGTTTTAATTTTCAGAGCTATAGGAGACACTACTTAACATAGGATATTAAACATCAGTAAGGTGAATAATTTCATTTTCCTGTGTCTCTAATTATTTCTTCCTTTGTGTGTAGAATTGCCTTGCATAGCAAGCATAGTATCCAATGTATGTTATTTCCAAACTAGTCAGCATCAGGACTGTTTATTAGAGTGTAAAGCCGTTTAGGCTACTGTAATTTCAGTCTTCCAGCAGTTTTGCATTATTACTTCTGATGCATCTCATTTCTTATGAAGTAGGTGAGTAGTGCAGACAAGATTTAGGACAGGTGGTCCTTCCTTTGTGTGCTGCCACAGGGGAAGAGCTGTTTGGCATCTTTCCAGCTAGGAGGCAGGTAACTGTTCCACCCAGTGCTCAGGCAAACATATGCAGATTGCCAAGGCTTGGTCCTTATCTCTTCTGCTTTCAGATCTTCAGGCTGTGCTTCATGCTGCGGACAGTGTTAGCCACTTCCCACTTGAATGGGGCATTTGAAATCTTCTAGTTAACAGATTATACCAGAAGCATTGTGTTAAAGCAGGATGCTTTCACCCTTTACGCATAACTTTGTACATTTTACAGGCATAACATATTTGGATGATTGTGATAGTGCTAGCATAAACTTGTGATATTAGCATAAAGTGAGGCTGAAACATGATTTGAGACCTTTGTTAGGGCACAGCTTGAATTTTATGCGGCTTAGGTGCACGATGATCACTCATAGCTCTTTTCCGCATAGAAATGTTTTGTGTGAAAATGTACTTAATATTCTAAGAAGTATATTAATTTTCCATCAAAAAGTTGTTCTGCCCTCATTTTGCTACTCACAACCTTTACATATACACTGGTACAATACATGTATGTTGCATTATTATACATTCATGTGTCATAAGGTAACATCAACATCACTGAAAAGTAGTTTCAGAGATAGGGAGCTGTATCACACTGAAACATGGTTGATTGGACTAAGCATACAAAGAACATGAATAACAAACACTCAAACCCAGCTCTTACCAAGTACCAGGCAAGTGTCTAATCAGTGAACTGTATTCTGTCTTCATAAATACACAGTAGGGATGGAAAAATGAAAAAGAAACATTTCTCAGATTTACAAAAAAGCACAGCAGGTGCCACAGTTCTTTTAGGTTCAGGGAAAGTTACAGCCTCACCTCTAAGATTTTACTGGAGAATAAATCTGAATTCTTTAGAAGACTCTCACTGAAAAGAGAGTGGCAGTAAGAGAAATAATTGAATTCCTTATTTTGTTTTACATAGTCAAGTTCATTACCTTTTTTTTTTTTTTCTTCTCTCTCTCTTTTCCCCCTCTTAGCCGTCTGAGCAGTACAGATAAAAAGAGCTCTCTTTGCTGGATTTAACTTCTGTGTTGTTATGTAAAGCTTGATCAAATCCTTTCGTCTTAACAGACTTAACTGGCCAACAGCAAACGGCTCGGGATTCTGGGATTAAGACTGTATTTGGTAAGAGGACTGGTGCATTAGTGCTTTTTTTCTGAACTATAGAAAGAACAAAGTAAACATCAAAAGCATTAAGCCATGAGAGTGGATTGTTGACTCAATGTTGCTGCATGACAAGAGGTTAGAACACAATAGTGGCAACTCTGTTTACTGAGTGCTGTGCAGAAACAGTTTGGCCAGTACTGTCTATTATATCCAGCACCTGCCTTTGATTTTGCTGCTGGGCAAGTCACTAAATTGAAATTTTTTCATTTTCCCTTATGTGGTCAGTGATTTCCTTAGATAAGAGACAACAATGGAAACCTCATTTTCTTCTTATGTGTTACTTACCCTGATTCCCTTCTTTCTCGTTCATTAATAACTGAACGACCGGGCATGCTGGATATAAGTTTTGTAGTGCCTTCATTTGCAGCTTTCATTCCAAGTTTAGAAGTGTTTTCCCACTGCACCGTAGAGATTGCCATTTGCCAAATTTAGAGTTCTTGTGCAATCTGCTGTGGCTGTGTACAAACTTCTTGCGCTTGAACTTTCTTGTCCAGCAGCTTCTGCACAGGAATCATATGCTTCATCACCCTTCATGTCTAGGATAAAAGGGCTTGTGATTTTTCTTCCTTGTACCTAGATAGAATAGTAGGTTGCTGGAACTGAATGACTGGAGGTGGCTCTGGAAGAAATTGTAGAATCTAGAAATGACATTGGGAGATACTTTTCATTCCACTTGGGGAAGCTAAAATGGCAGGCAGGAATTGAATGTAGCTTCAAACAGCAAGTCACTCTTCAATCACTTGCTATCAGTGTGTTCAATAATGACATCCAGGTTCTCTCTCTGCTCTTTAAGGCGTAAGAAGCTTTTCAATTAGTCGTTCAAGAGTTCTGCTCTTGTTTTGCAGAACTTTCTTCACCCCCGTTCTCTTAGTAAATGATCCAGGGAAAAGGTAATTTTCACAGCTAGGAAATTTTCACAGCTACAGCCTGTAGACCAGGAGAGCTGTCTGGTCTTGACCACTCCATGTCTTTATGAAGTGAACTGAAGTTCCTCCATCTTATCACTTGAACAGTTAGCTTTTCAGAGCAGGCTGTTTTCTCCCTGCTTGTGACATCTGAACCAGAAGAAGGAAAATCTCTCTCTGACACAGGCTGATTGTGGGAATTTCCTACTTGTCTCAATACAAGCTCTTTAAAGCTCAGTGGGATTTAGCTATCAGTCTACTTTTGGAGTTCAAGATGAAGTCTTTAAGCTCAGGAGACACCTAACCTATCGCCCCAATTAGTTATGTGATAGTGTGATTTCTCATGTTACTCTTCTCCTGAAAAGTATGGCTTAAGTGTTTCTAGTAACCAGAAATCTTGCATCTCTGTGTGATCCATTTAGTCCTGTACCTGTCAGAGGAGCTGCTTCTTATGCTGATAGCAATCTGTTCCCTGTTTCATTTGTCAGGAGAGGGTGATGTCTTGATTATTATTCTCTCAACAGAAGACTGGAGAGGATCCAAACCTTCCCACTGAAAGGTCTGAACATGATATCTAAACATGATATCTGAACATGATATCCAAAGTCCTGCTGAAAGTAGTGTCAGAACGTGACCTGTACCAACAACCCCTTTTTTTTACGTTTCCCAAACCAGATATCTAGATGTAAGATGTTCCCTTGCCTGGTATCAGAGAGGACAAAATTATTCATGTCATCTTCTTGCCTGTAAATATTGGAGAGCCCTCCAGCAGAGTTCAAAGCACATGTTGTTGCTGAAAACGAAATCTATCATATCTGTAAGAGAACTACTTGTAGCATTTTCACGCATTTACAGGACATTACAGAATTTCTAAACCTGCAAGGCATGCTGTATTCAGCAAAGGAGAAAGATAATTAATTCTATTCTTAACATTATTATCTGATTTTCATATCCTGATTATATCCTGTTTTTCAGAATGTTGCCAAGGTATGGTACTTGGGCCCAAATTGTTTATAAACTTGTCAACAAACGAAAACTTGAACAATCATCATTTTAACTAGTGTTAACTAACCTATTTGCCTGCAAGACCATATTTACCATAATTAGATAATCTTGCAGCTGTAATATAGTAATGTGTTGTGCTGGGCTATAAATGGGTGGTAAAAAGCAGTATTTCAAACTGCATGCTCCTTTCTAGTTAATGTCTTATGAGAGTTATTTCATTTCTTTTCTAAGGCTTAAATAATTTTCTGTATATTATGTACATGAAATTCCAGGGTATATATAGAAAAGATACAGATTGCATCTTGCACAGAGGCAAAGTTACTTTATCTCAGCACCATTGTTATTACCCGCCTAGCACTCTTGACACAGGCTTGGTGCTTTTTAGAAAATGAGGGTCCTGTCTCTGTCATATTAAACCAAATAGCTAATAATCACTGACACTGCAAACAGGGTGCTAAAAATTCTACCTTAAAAGTGCTCTTGTGGTCAGCTTTGTGGGATGTTATATGGGAACTCTGCATTTTAATGACTTGTTGCTAGTCCTGCACACTTACCATAGGTTTTCTATGCAAGAGTATCTGCTATGTGATCACCTCAGAATGGTGTTCACTTGCTCAATGGCTGTATTTTTTTGGCTGCCAAGAGGTTTCTGCTGTACCCTTTCCTACTACTCAGTATGACATGAAACAACTGAAAAAAAACCACTGGCACAGCCACCATTATCTGCCAAACAGCTAGTCCCTGCTGAGGCTGGATGCTGATAAGCTGGTTACTGTGAACTGGAAGGAGTACCAAAGAACACGCCGGGGTGGGGGGGATGGAGCGGTGGAGAGTGCCAAGAGAAAACTGCTTAGTTTGGCAGTTAGAATAAAAGTCACCAAAGAACATGAGACTGGTAGGATTAGCAGAAGTTTTCCTGTGGTCACGCACAGATCCAGGAAATTGTAAGAAGCAGGTAGGCTGTTTGCCATGAGCGGAAGGAAAATCTTATGGCATAAGGCACTTAAAAAAAAATAAAATGAAAAAAGGAAAAATTGTACAAGTGTTTCTTAACATTAGCTGTTCCAGTTGATGGGGGTTGGTGTTTGGATCAGAAGTTTTTGCTTCTAGAGCTGCTGTTTCAAGTGCAGCCAGGTCAGCAGTGATGAAAGACTGTTACCATCCAGTGACTGCCCATGGCCTCTGTGTAATGAGTTAGTGGTCTCCAGGTGTTTCTAAATGGACCTTTACAGTGTCTAACAGCTCCCGCACATGTTGGCAAACAGAGCACAGAAAGGCAGTGAAAAGTAGGCTGTTATGTCACCTCAGAGGGTGAGCTTTCCTCCTCAAGCAGAGCTGCTGCTCGTTACATACATGTTAGGCTATCGTTCTCTGTAGCTGACAACCCACCAGCTCCTATGAGTGCTGCCTCACAGTTTTTGATACATGGTGTGCTTTGTCTATGGTTTGAGAGTTTTGTTCTAGGTTGTTAATTCTCTGCATTAGACTGGGAAGATCATCCTTTCTGTAAGTAATAGCTTCACATTGATCTCTGTAGTCAGATCATCCTATGTTGCTAGAATTCTGTTATTTCTGAATACAAGCAATTTGCATGTTTTGTTCAGGGACACTACACTACAGCGGAGAGCGGAGCCTGGAATTTCCTGCATCCATGTCTGTCCCTTACTTATACAATGGAGAGCCAGTTTCAGAGTACTGTGCAGAAGAAAACCTTCCAAACTTACAAGTGGTCTCTATTCTTTATGGTGGCCAAAGAAAGACAAATGTTAATGTTAATTTATTTGTGTGATGTATAAAAAAAATATTTCAGTATAAAAGAAAAGTAATAAAAAGGGAAGCAAAACTAGCACCTCAAAAACATCGAGCTGATCCTTAGTGAACACCTTAAACATGGAAAGCTTAAAATAATATTATATGCTTGGTATTTATAACAACATTGTTTTTCCATGCTCTTTCTACCTAAGACTGACAACTTCTCCTTCTTTCACAGAGAAGCTAATGCTCTTTCTGATGATCATTAAAAAAGAATCAATTAATAATAAGAATATTCATTTCCTCTCAGCTAATTTACTAGGAGGCAAAAATTCACAAGTGGGTATAGCTGTTGAAAAACCTGTGTCTATAGAGCTCTCAAGGTGTTTCTCTTGTAGCATGTGAGATCCAGACCATCAGGGTACATGTTTGAACCAGGAGAATCAAAGGACAAAAGAGCTTAGGAAGACATCATCAAAGGCAGGAGGGCTCTTGCATGCCTTCCACATCCTAAAATTGAGTGAAGCGTCATGGCAGAACTTAGGCAGCAGACTGCGGACAGCCAACTGGTTGCTCATGTCAGTGAATGAAGCTCGAAGGAAGCTACCACATAGCAGGACTGAGATGGGGTGAGAAATGGGTGCCAGCGATACAAGGCTTATGCTCTGTGTGTGTGGTTTTAAAGGGCTAAGCCTCTGTAGTTTGGACTCACCCAATCAGTCTTGGTCATTGGTGTTTCCCTTGGGCCGTCAAGGTTGTGATTCAGAGAAGGAAGGAACTGTATCCTTTGTAGGCATATCTGAGCTGTTCATCTAACTTAGGCTGAGTAACACACTGAGTGCACAGGAATGCAGGATGGTGCCCAGCTCTGCACTAGCTGTCCACCACGTGGGTAGCCCGTCACACCCCTAACACCACCCAAGGTGGTTGGGTTACAGCTTGCCACATCCGTGTGTGTGTCCTGCTCTCCTGCTTCTGCAGTAGTGACTAATGTGGAAGGCAGGGTCTAACATCAGATAACACCCTGAAAAACTGATGGACTCAGGCATATCCGTGAGAGACGGCTGATCTGTGTATATGGTAGAGATAAAGCTGCGTTACTGTATGCAGCAGTATAAAAATGTTCTTGAACTTTGCCCCAGGATATCTACCACCAAGAACAAAGACTGAAATATGGGTACAAGTCAAAAGTTTGAATACAATCTCTCTGGAAACATGATGAATACCAGTGGTTTCATTTATTATACTTGTAGAACAAAGGTCCTTTTCTACTTTGAATTTCCCAGCAACCATTATTACCAGTTATTTTTCTTGTAGCTTTGACCACAGTTCATGGAGGCTTTATTAAATATGTTTTTGAAAAGTGAGTCAAAATGCCATTCTTCTAACTCCCCTTCCCTTCCCCTCCCCTCCCCTCCCCTCCCCCCCCTTCCCTCCCCCTTTCCCTCCCCTTCCCTCCCTTTCCTCCTTCTCTCTTTTTGCTCTTTTTTTTCTATTATTTTTTAAATTTCTTTTTATAATCCATCTGAAACTAGAGCATATTTCCATGCAATGATTTGGGCCCAGATAATACTGTCATGCTGATGTTCATGGAATCATTCCAGTTTTGTGCTGTTGTAACTGAAAGAAGTATTATCCCTTAGTATTTCAGAAGATGATATACTACTTGTTTCAAATCCCTTGTCTTTAAATGAAACATTACATTCATTTTTAGAAACCTTGAATACTGCATTTAATAGGCAAAATATTCTTCTGCAATTCCAAGCTATTCCTAAAGTCACCAGTTCTCTTGTGTTTGACCTGACCTTGGCAAAGTCAGGCAATCAAGCTCCAGAGTGCTCCCTTTACTGGTTTTTCAGTAGCTCTCTGAAATAGGCTTTTGTTGACATCCCATGTGCATGCTACTGGAAGGCCCTTCTCTCTTGCCCGTAGGGATTTCGTATCCCAGAGTATCTCATGTGAGGGTGCAATTTATGACAGGATTAAACTGTTCTTGTGTTTCTGGGATCGAATTTAAGGGTCATGGTTTTATACACACAGCTAGATGTAAAGATGCCTGAACCTTCAGGCTGGATAGTTTAGACACAACAACCTGTCATTCTCCTGAACCTTACAAACATACAAGTGCAAATCTGCAGACTTAAAGTGGCAATTCCAGTGAAAAGCATATTGCTTTTGCCAGTTGCTGTTCCAAATTCAAAGCGTGTATCAGTCAGGGTGCTTTTGTATGCTTCAACTCCACTTCTGCTGCAGTAGCTACAGAAACCCAAAGTTTTACCTCACCAGGCAGAACAAGTGCCCTTTGTTACCTAGACAGATTACAGCTTTTTCTAAAGTCTGCTCTTCATAAAAGCCCAGCTTGAACAGTGGAAATTCTGACTTGCCTCAGATACTGAGGAGACTTTTACAGTTTCAAGTAGCTCCAGGGTTATATTTTAAAAGTTGAATTTCATCACATGTTTCAAGTTTGGTGAAAAAAAAAAAAAGGCATGATATTTTTAGCAGAAGAAAGTCCACACACACCTTTTTTCTTAACAGATGTTTCATCTCAATCATATCCAAACCTCAAAGCACAAGTAGCAGGCAACCTTATTCTGTGGAGAAAAAGATAAAATGTCATGTGTTTGGAAGAGAGGTTTTTGGTTTGTTGTTTTTTTTTGGTTTTTTTTTGCAACCACAACTAGTTTGTGAGTAAAAGCAAATAAAAAATGCAATGCTACGGGGTTGTGGAAATGAACCTGAAGCAACATTTCTGCTCTTGAAAGAGCATGGAGTCCAGCTGCTCTTGTTAGGTGGAAAGTCCCAACCCCCAGCCCACCAAAAAAAAAAAAAAAGCCAGTAATCAGGTTTTTCTTGCTTTATAAATCTGATCCAGCAATCCAGGTTCTTTCACCAGTGAAATATGTCATACAAGGTGCCCAGCTTTGTACCAAAAAGGATTTAAACAGAAAGAGAGGAAAAGAATAGTAGTTGTAAAAAATATTACCCAGAAGTACAAGAGGCGCTACCCAAGGAATTTTCACAGGGCTCTGGAGGAGCAGAGAGCTTTGCTGTGCTTGGCAGGGGGGTTGTGAGCAGGGCTTAGCCAGCAGGGGAGTGGCTGATGGCAGCCAAGGAAGTCCCGAACTCTTCGCATATTTATCTAGGAGGGAGCTGCAGTCCCTCTACAGACTTGGAGATATGAGGCTGAAGTGTGGTGCTGCACACCCTTGTCCTGTTATTTTAATGAGCCTTTGCAGAGTGTGGGGCCATCCACCATCCATGTGTGGAAGGGTATTCTCGGCAAAAGGGCTTCAGATGAAGACTGCTCCCTGTGCCTGCTGCAGGACTCTCTGGGAGCTAGTCTAAGCACCCACCTTCTCTTCTGCCCCGTGGCTCTGCAGGGTGGATGCCCAGGCCTTGTTACTCCATGATTTCAGGACACTACTTTGGAACAAAAATCCACAGTGACACTGTCTAGGAGGATATTGCAGAGTTTTCCTGCAAAGAGGGAGCTCAGAGAGAGAAGCTGAATCTTGAGCTGCAAGTCACACTGGGCTTTCTAGACAATAGGAAGGGCTGGCTCCTCCTGTAAAATGTGCTCCAAACCATGCTCCAAAATGCCTCCTCTTCTGTCTTTTGAGCAGTATGTAGCACAGGATGGCTCCATCTCTGGTCGTTGTCTTTAGGCTGTACTAATTGATAACAGTTAGCAGTCACCTGCGTTTGTTCTGTGGGAATAATTTCTTGTGTTGTAATCCTGGATGCTCTCTAGTGTTTAAATAAGTGGTTGGGTCAAGCCTTGATGAATTTTATTCCTCTGCGTGTTTTGCAGTATGTAGTGTATCACCTCAGTACTGTTCTCACCCCTTCCTCCCATATGAAAAGGGAAATTGTGTGTGCTGGACTGTCAGTCACTATATTGCTTTTCAGTTGTGTTGTGAATCAATCTCCATTCTCCTCTGTTTCTTAGAGTAAGATGTAGGGCTCTGAGGATGAAAAAACTGAACTTGCTACTGAATATTAACTATGAGAGATTTGTCAGATGTACAACTGATTGATCACAGCCAAAATGATGTTACAGTACAGGTCCACAACAGTGCTCTCCCTAAAAGGCTGGCTTTGTGAGGGTCAGAGTGACATTCCTCCTCATGGGAAGCAGTTCTGATGAAATAAGTATTACAGTTCAGGTGCCTTTAGAGGCCCCGTTATCATAGCAAAGGCGGTGGAAACATTTTCTCATTGAACATCTAAGTTAGATGGGAGCGAGTTGATATCAAAGCCTACATTATTAATAACATTACCTACTCAGCCTTCATTTGAATAAAGGGTTATGTAGTGGATGGTTTTTTTTTCCTTCTTTTTCTTCTCTTTTGAATCTCAGGGGGGAAAAATCCAAAGAGGTATAGAAAATTTAAGATGGAAAATCCATTGTGAACATGCATATCTGCAACTTAACACTGAGAAGGGTTTTGTAAAAAGCAAAATTGTTACCAGTAACTAACCAAAATCAGTGTATGGCCATCTTCAAAGAAGAGAGGTCTTTCTTCTTTTACATTAAGTCTCAAGTGATCAGTTGGTGTCCCCATCTGTCACTGTTCAGCAACAGAATTCAACACTTTGCAGATCCATTCACAGCTCCAGGGACACATAATGCTGTTAGAAAGTGGTAAGTGGTCCATATGACAGTGACAGTTTTCACTTAAGAAGTACTTGCCCATGTTAAATGATATAGATAGTTACAGCAGATTGCATTCTGTTAATGTGGCTTTGATATGCTGAGATCAAGCACCAATCTTGCTGCTACAGGTATCATCCTGAAGTATTCTGACCAAAGCTTATGGAGATCCTTTCCCCTGTCCTATCCCTCCCCCCCCCCCCCCCCCCCCGTTTGTTTTTTTCTGAGACAGCAGAGGAGAGAGAAATTATCTGCTTTGATCTCTGATGAGGAAGGAAAGAAAAAGACTCTTCTGTTCAGGCTTTTGGCTAACACAACAAACACTGTTTAAAATTTAACTTTGCTTAATTAATTAGTAAGTCTCTTTAGTGCTGTCTGATCTTCATCCAAAAGGTATTTTGAAGCTTGAGAACTGAGCATCAAAGTGTATTGGGTGAAGATGGTCAAGTAAGGCATTTAATCTGGCAGTTGCTGTTGATGAAATGCAGCCAGTTGGGGAACTAATTGGAAAAGCGAACCATAATCTGGCAAAATCCAACAAGCTCCGTCCTTTCAGCAAACTCACTCCAGAAGGAGTGTGAGGAAACTAGGTTTAGTGTTTAAGCATGCATGAGTTACACATTAGGTAGCAAAGAGAGACCATATTTTCCTCTGTATCTGCATCTTTAGTGCAAACCTTTTTTTGGTAAGGAGATAGATAGTAAAAAAAAATTTTCCACCCACCTCAGCAGCCAGAAAAATATAGACACCAGACCTAGACAGAAACCTGTGATTCTGTATCAAGGCTTGAAAATAATTTTGCTTAAATATGTAAAATTATGGAGCTTGGCAAAAGGTATCAAAGTTTTAAGGGAGGCAGTGTTGCATAGACCTGTGAGTTTGGCTATTTTTTATTCAGGAGAGAAAATGGTGTTCCAGTGTTTGAGTAGATTTCAGTCTACCAATTCCCAATAGTGTCCTAATGGAAACTTTTCAGAATCACTATCTAATGCCTGAATGATTAGAACACATTTTGTTTATTTTTGTTGGGGTTTTTTTGTAAGCTATCCCTCAGTCTGAGTTACCACCCCCCTGTTCTGCAGTTAACTGTCCCCCTCCAGCCAAGTCCTGGCAATGGGTCTTGTCACATCATGAATCTTTTTTTCACCCTGTGGTGTGCAGTTGAACCTTTAATTTGTTGTGATCATCAACAGGAAACTGTGAAATAGAAGATCATGACTTCTCTCCATATTTTCAGGTTGACATGCCCATCCTAGGCTAGTACAAAGCATTGCTAGTACAGTTATTGCTAAATTGGTTTTGACTTGTCCCACTGGACTTAAAATGGACAATTAATTTCCCTACAGTAAGTTTTAGAGAAGGCAGCTTGATCTTTGTTGTTTTGAAGGGTGTGTCTAATTCATCAGCTTCAGCTTTCAGCCAGAGAAAGTTGAATGCATGATTCTGGCACTGACCCAGGACAAGCTGTTTTTCTGTGCTTTTTTTCTGGTGCCTGTGGAACAAGAATGTCGCTCCCTTCCTGGCTGTATTCTGCCTATTCGTTTGCCACATTCATTTGAGCAAAGAGGACCTTTGGTCAAACAAAGTTATCCCCAACAAGGATGTATTTCAATCAACTCTGTACAATAAAACCAAAATGTATTCTTAATGGGGTGATATTTCTTAATCCAGGCCTCCAGAAGAACTTAAAAGTGAAATCTGAATGTGAATGTCATTGTTAATTAACAGACAACTTCTCAATTTAGACTTTCAAACATAGTTATTGCTGTGGTTGTTGTCATCATGCAGTCAGTGAGGAATATCAGCTACGTTTGTCAAACCCGATTTGCAATGAAAAAAATACCAACAGAACCAGATAATTTAGATGTTAAAGACTTCTATCCCTTTGGTCCTCATAGTTTCTGATTTTAAGTTCTGCTGCATCTGCTAAATCTGGGAATTGGAAGTGAAACCCTTAGCTCATTCAAGTCAATAGGAATTTAGTACTGAGCTTGATTGGGCCACCTCTTTGATGCTCAATTCCACCAGTCAAATATTGCTACTGAAGTTCAGTTTAAGCGTTACAGAAGTGCTTATGACTTCATCTCCTTGTCTTGATATGGCTATGTGTTTTTTAATTTTCCTTTTATCTTACTCTCACACAAGTCTTAGGTTCTAGTGTGTGGTTTGTTGGCTTTGCCCCTGTACAGATAATCGTGTCCCTTTGTTTCTGGTAGTAGTTTTAAAGAATTGCTGTGGAATCCAGTCTATCTGATTTGAGGGGAGGGCTAGTAATACTTCACTTCATAAGATTTAGTTTCATATATGCCAGATGCTGACTTCCATAGGTGGCATTTTTGTCAATTCTCCTGTTTTACTCTGCTTTTGCTCAAAAATTACAGTAATGACCTTGATGTCAAGATAATAGTCACTGGTAATGTCCAGTCATAATTTATTACAATGGAATTGGTAGCTTCCCCCATAGTTCCGCCTTCTGAATTAAGGCCCTGTGATCCATCACATACCTTTCAGAATGGCTGTCATTCCAAGGAGGCTCTGAAGCAGTTCATCTTTAGCCTGAGTTCTCCTAACTGCTGTGCAAATTTGGACTTGGGAGCTGCAACTTAGACCTAAACATTCATCAGAATTGCATCCTCTTTTGTTTCTGACCACAAGAACACCTTAATCCATCTGATGAAAACGTTAAATACAGCTGAAAACCAGAGTGAAACTGTCCTTACTTTGAGAAGGCAGAGCGTTTGCTATGGAGCTTGGAGCTTTGCTTCAATCAGGCTTTGAGAAATCTGAAATGACAAGCCATCTGAGTGAGGGTGAAAGTTTAAGTAGTCACTTTTCCACCTGAGTGAAGCTCTGGTTTGATTCTTTTTTCTCAAATGCAGGATGGAGGTGAGTGACAAATGGTTTGGCTGGCTGAAGTTTAGTATTCTGCCCTCATTCAATAACACATAACGCAGCAGTCAGTTTTATTTTATTTTGGGGATTTTTCGGCAATTCCTAAGCAACAGTTGGAATTATTCCCCACTTTTCTTAGGATTGAATACACCCCTGAAGAAAAGACCTAATTCTTAGTACCTTTAAACTGGTGTTCATTCTCCCCTTCTCTTCCTCCCCCACCTCGATTATGAGCAATTGGGTGGTAGTAATTAACAATCTTAGAGAGAAACATCTGCTAGTACACTTAAGCCAGTAAGTTTGTTTTTCATGAAAGAATGGTATTTCACAATTTTTCCAAGTTAATATTTTTCCTTTATTGTCTTTCCAATTTCAAATATTGTCCAGACGCATTTTTATAGTGTCTTAAGGTTATAGAAGTGAATACAAGACCATTAATAATGAACAAGAAAAGAGAACATCATAAAGAAAACATATGCAGTATTTCAATTCATGAAACATTCTGTTAGGGAATATTATTTTTGAAAGCATATGGCTATTCCCATGAGAAGCAATATATATATATATATTTTTTTTTTTTCCCTCTAGTTGTGGATTTCCACAACAGGCATATTTTTCTCTGTATATTCGTCTGTGTAGTGCATTCTCTTTGTCAGGACTTGTTATTTGAGTGGGGAGGTAAGTAAGTATTTTTGCACAGATGATATGCGGACCTATTTCTGATGGCCTGGACTTTGGAAACACAAGTCTATTAATTCTCCACACTCCTTTGAGATAGTTGTCTTGTCTGGTCTAGTTTAGTATCATTGGCAGAGCTGAAAGGAAGTTCACATTGTGAATGTATCTGAACCTTGGCATGCAGCTCACTGATGGAGCTCTGTTTACAGGCTGCTAGTTTTAACTGTCTCAAGCAGACATTCTCATTTTATTTATAAGTAGGTTCACCATGTGTTTGTATCCTTCATGAAATCAAGTGCATGTCAATAGTCAAAACTAAGTATAGAAACAAGGTACCAAACACCCTTCCCCTCCCAGACAAAATAGTCATACTCCAGTATGGATTTTTAAATGTTCATTGAGTTTGGATAAGGCACATGAGGATATATGCACAGACACATTATTTGATCACTTATAAATATTATTTAAATACCTCCATATTCCCCTTTAAACTTTCTTCATTTATATTTCATTTTTCATTGCTGAATGAAACTTGACATCAGGATGAGATCACCAGATTTTCCCATTTCATGTGAGCTCCAAAATGAGTAACTGATTTCAAAGGATAATTCCCCAGAGCAACAAGGCCAGTAAGTTCTTCAGATCAAAGGTCAGCAAAGCTCAAAGAGGATAATTTCTGGCATACAGTATTTAAACTCTCTGAAGGAGTGTACTGCAAGAAGTAACTCCTCCTTCCCCAATAGTTGAACTCTTGTTTTTTGAGAAGACTAATTTGTCAGAGCACATTTTTCCTCCGTTACATAAATTATACATTAAAGTGAAAGCTTCCTATCTGAACACACAAACTGTACATCCAGAAAGGTTATTAAACATGCCAGTGGAAGGGCTGTGCCTGAAACCAGAAGGTAACTCTGTGCTGTTCCTCTCTGAAGCACCCTATGGACTGGGGAACTCTGGTGCTCTTTGCACATGCCAGCAGCTTTCAGGACAATGCAGGAGCATTGTGGTTTAAGAGAGGGAATGCTTTGTGAGATGCTTCACTTTGACAGCAGAGCCCAGCAAATAGCAGGGGACAGTCACCTTCTGTAAGATCTGCTCCTCATTGCTCTCAGCCGTGAGAGCATGCCATGCCAATGTGTTGGGGGTGCTGTCCCTTAGAGACAAAAGACCACTGTAGAAGTCTTTTGGCCAATGTGTACCTTTATACACTTAAAAGTATGTGTGATAAGAGGATGGATTTTATTTTCAATTGGTTGTCCATTGTTTCAACAAACCTAGGCGTCATACCAGCCCGCCTTTCATTTATTTCATGTACCCTAGACCGAGATTGTGAGGGATTGCAAAAGCCCCTCATACAAATGTTTCTGTCCTCTTAGAACTGTTCATGTGAGAAGCTGGTCACTGGTACAAATGAGCCACTGAAAATCTAGGGGCATATTTAATAGTTATGAAGAATTGCTGTCTATGTAACCATCCTTGTTGTGAAGGCGCATGTTGCCTTTCAATTTCTTGCTGCTTTTAGAAGGAAAACACAAGGCTGCACTATGTACAGGAACAATGTCATCTCTTGTTTTATGGGAGTCTTTTGTGGCCTTAGCTTTGAACTTACAGGAATATGGAATTGTATTTATGGACAAAGTCAGTACAGAGCAAATGGCCCTTCTACAGATATATTTCAAATTTCTGTAAGTAATATGTATTTTAATACATGCCTTTGTTGATAAACACTGTACAGAACCTCCTTAAGAAACAGCCCCTGCTTGTCCAGTAACACCAGGTTAAAAAGACAAGGGAAGAAACAGCAATGAAGCAAGCTTTCTCCTCCTTCAGCTGACCCTCTTGCTTAGCTTATGTTTGGTGTGGAGAGTCCTAACATGGCTTGGAGCAGAAATCCAAGTGTGTCAGTATGTGCATCATAAATGTCATGTCTACTTGCATTTGTACAATGCAAATTGCATGTCTGTGTTGGGAAGCTAGCATTAGTATAATGTCAAGTCTGCAAATAAGTATCAAAGTCAGGAAATTCCAAAGGTTAGGATTTCTACCTCCTTCCTCCTTTCTTTACTGTACATTCAGAATCTTTCATAGTATACCACAGTTTCGAAAACAAACAAACAAACAAAGTAATAAAATAAAGTTAAATTTAAACAAAGACATAAGACTAGAAAATGTGATATATATTGTAGTGTGGCAACATGAATATTGTGGCAGAAATCTTACCTTTTGGAATTTCTGAGAGTATAAAGCTATGGTAAGGGTAGATTTTAATTTTTTTTAAGGTAATTTTTTGGTTTTAAATGTGAAAGAAAATGCTGAAAAATGGCCAAAATCATACCTTAATTTCTAGCATGTTAGTGACTTGCTTTTCTGGAAGAATGCCTGGGAGATGCCTTAGCACTGCTGAATGCCAGGAGGGCCAGTTTGAAATGGCTCATCCTGAACTGGAGGGGATCATGTCTTCTTTTTTGAAAGGAATCCGACTTTACTGAACTGGCACTTCCATGAGATCTTACAAAGGTATCCCAAGAAATGGTTCCTACATAACATTAGAGTAAAGACTTCGGGTAAATACAGATGCTGCAGTACAAGTGAAAAAGTGCTGACTCTAATACCCCCATTCTCACAATATTTTCTGGTTTTTGGGAAGTAGGCATGATTACTGCTATGCTGAATAGGTATGGGCATGACATTGTTGGCAGAGGTATGTGGATGTATAAAAAATAAAGTTTGAGGCTACGGTTTAAAGATCTGTGTATATTTTCATACCACTGATTCATATAGAATTAATTTTCTTCAGGTATACAGCTTCACCATGTGTAAGGCTGACTGCCTCTGCAGGAGCCAAAGGCATGGCTATTAAGTTACTCAGCATTTGTCTTTTAATCCACAAGAAGTATATCTTACTGTTACATATCTGATACATGTTGTGTGTTGTGATATATGTCTGATGTTAACAGATTCTCTTTATGAGTGCTATTGAATTATGCAAGTACATGATGTTTTGACTTGAAACTGAAGTGAAATATACTTTTTCAGACATACAAGAAACTATGCAGCTTAATCTTTTTAGCAGGTAGCGTTACCTTCTTGGAAGGTAGTAAGGTTTGTGTGTATTTGGAGAGGGAAATTGGAATAGAACGAGGACTTCATTTCAGCTTCATTACTTCATTCACTGCTGGTGAATGCAGTGTGGTTTTGCAATATGTCACAAGCTTTCAGTATTTTGCAAATTATTCAACTTATTAACAGTAACAGTTCTGCTGATTTGTATTCTTATAATACTGTGTTTGAACTTCCTGTGACTCTAGTGATGTTTTTAAGAGACACTGTGTACTGAAAGCTGTTGGTAGATTGTCTGCTGAAATTATCCCAGATGTGTAGTGAACAAAAAAGCAAATCAAGTATAATGATCCTCTCATACAAGTTTGCCGAAATCAATTTCACCCTATTTATAAAGACAGATTTGCAAATAGAAGACTGCTTTGACATTTCCTCATAAGTTTTTTGTTAAATACATTTTTCGCAGTGGCTTTGCCTCCAGAGAAGACAGATGGAGTTTGCAGTGGAGATGAAAAGAAAGTAGAAAAAGAAAATGACACACGCACAGGTTCCAAGAAGCAACTGAAATTTGAAGTAAGTCCTCTGTATTTAAAGTTTCACTGTATTGACAAGCATTGTGGTAGAAAAATAACCTGTGGAACAAATAGTGTCCTATGATGCATGTGTATAGCTCCCAATGATTGTAGTGGGTACAGGAGGGAGCAGAATTGGCACAAGTCAGTGTCTTACTCCTGATGCGCCTTATGAGGTGATTAGTGAGATTTATTTCCAGGTTTGGATCCTCTGTAGGATCTGAAATGTGTAGTAACAAGAGGCATTTTCTTTAAAGCTTTATCTTTGAACCTTTTGTTAGTAATTCATTATGCCAGCTACCATGTTACCAAATCTTTATATTGACTTTCATGGACTGTCGCACTTTGTTAAATCTGATTAGTGTAAAAAGATGTTTGTGAAAGCTGCCCTAACCATTGGTCTTCAGTGCCTGGGCCTTCAAAGTGAAATAAACATGACGTTCTACACTGGAAATCCATCTGATCACATGGGAGGAGGAAAAGGATCCTGCAGGGCAATGAATCTGATGGTCTATTTCCTTGTGGACTTACAAATTTCATAAAACTGCCAGACATTTTGTGTAGTTGGCAGGTTTTGTTTATACAGGGAGTGATTTAATAAATATGAGCATTGAAACATGCTGTCATTCAGCTAGAGAGTTGTCTGTCTTTGTGAGGAGGAAGATACTCTGGTACCAGCAAGAAACAGTGTGAATTTTCATCTCGCTGCACTCCAGCAGATGTGGCAAACTTCTGCTTTTCAGTGCTGTCAGCTTGTCACAGTAATGAGCTTTGCATTGCTCGATTGTTATTTAAAAGACCATGCAGCCACCTCGCAGCAGCTCAACTGTTCATTTGCTTCTCTAGGGCAGATTTAGGCATCTGGTACAATTTATTTTTTACTGTTTTAAGGCTGATTAAAGGAAGGTAGCTTTCCCATAGGCAGTTCAGGTGTTGCTAGGTGCTTGTGTGCCTTCTTGGGGAGGTCACTTTTCCTGCCTTTTTTTTGCGTGGCAGTAACTCATTTCTAGCATATTTTATGTACTGCCTTGGGTAGCAGATATTTGCAGACAGGAAAGGCATGATAAATTGCAATTAACAGTGCCTTGATATTTGGATGTTGGAGGGCACCTGCCAACATGGTTGGTGCCAGAGTAGCTGGAACTCCACTGTGCCGGCAAAGTCTGTGTTTGTTCCCAAGTAGTTCTTGGCATGCCATAAAGGTTAGCACTTGGTACTAGGCACTGTGACTAATGCAGGGAAAGTTGCCATGGCTCTTCACTAAGCAGAGCACATCCTCACGTAAAGCTGTTATGTTAGGCAATGTGGGACAGGGAAAGTATTAATTTTTGGCAAGAAACCAAGTATTGATATTTTTTCCCTTATTCTACAATGAAAGTTTTCCACCTGTGTAAACTAGGAGCCAAGAGATTGTTACACGTTTCAAAGGTATGAAAGAATTAGAAACGCAAGTGTTGAATCAAGAGGTCTAAATCTGAGGTGGATGTGATTTGGCTTTTAAAGGTGCCGGGAATGTTTATGTAATATGAAGCTGTGTTTCCACAGTAGAGTGTGGGGCACTTGGCAGCTTTCAGCCAGCCTTGTTACAACTGAGAGAAGACTGCCTTTCAACTCAGCAGGGGACAGGAGGTACCCGTAACTGCTGTAGGGAATTGGTTTCAAGTCAGAAGATCAACCAGGTATTTTGAGCTCTGTCATGCTGAAGCTATTTGGAGCTGTTTATTTTACTTGCATACAGTGACTTTCATTTTAATTGCACTGTAACTTTTCTGTTTTGCCTTTTTGTGGCTCTGGATAATTCTGATTGCACAGGTCTTGAGAGAAAGCAAATGATTTGCACCCAGGTGACTGGAGTCAGTCAAAGTGCATCCTTTGTTCTTGACTGAAATCTTGCGCTTGCTTTGAGGGTTTTTCTTCCCTTTAACAAATTGATTCTTTCAGGCTTTCCAGAGATCACACCTTCACTAAGAGAAGCACAGTTAAAATAAGGGCCAGGCACTACTCCCAGGTCATTCTTAGATAACAGTTCCTAGGCAGGCTCCATTTCAGGGACTTAGTGGCATGATGCTGTACTGCACTAACAGACAGCCTTTGGTTGTATCAAATGCCTGCATCAAGGACAGGTCTCACTGGAGGGGATTTGTGGCATAGGCCCAGTCTGTATTGATGGCTTTTCCTGGCACTGTGGTGTACTTCCTCATTCTGTGGGACTGTTTCTGTTACCTTTCTCTTTGTGAGTTAAGCAGTGGTCTTTCTCACTTTTAAGTGGCAAATGTTATATTTCAAGAGCTTCAGGGAGTAGTTTTCTTACACCTTTTTTGTGTTTTCTACAATAAAGTAAAAAAAGCATCTTGCAGATTCCCCAAAGTCTATCCCAAAGGAGTTAGAATTATTATGTGACTGTGATGAAACTCCTTCACTGTGGTGGACAAGAGGCCTCCCCAGGACATATCCTGAAAGCTTCCTCCCATGAGAGAGGGAGGAAGAAAGCAAGCAGCCTCCTTCTATGGAGACAGGCCTATTGCTTTAGGTAATCAGCTGCTCTTTGCATGTTTCTTAGGAATTGCAATGTGATGTGTCTGTAGAGGAAGATAACAGGCAAGAATGGACCTTCACACTGTATGACTTTGACAACAACGGAAGAGTCACACGTGAGGTAAGCAAAGTACTGCTGCCCCTTTGTGTGCAGTGTCTGCTAAAAGAGACATGTTTTATAACAGGAACATTTTTTTCATCTGTGAAATAGAGGTGTCCTGCCAACTTAAACAGCAGTTTCCATGGATCCTTCCCTCCTAGAAACAATCCCACCAGTAATTTACTGTTTTCAGATGTACTGTATGTCTTCTTAAGCCAGTTGTTGTTTAATACCTGGGATTTGCCTGTAAGTAAAGTAGTACTGGCATTTGCGGAGGAAAATACCTGAAACAACTAAACATAGTCAAAATAACCCCCTGCAAATGTATATTGTTCTGGCTTCTATCCTGCTTTTCAGTTGAGCTAACCAAATAGCAAGGTTGCTTTCTGACATTCTTTCCAGTAGGACTAACTATACTGTTCTGTTATTTTCAGGAATATTAGGCTGATCCCTGTCTTCTTCCTCCAAGTATAAATAACGTGGATGATATTTACTAGAGGACAGTAGCGAACGGCTGTCAAAGCATACCCACATATATTTTTTATTGCTAGGATGTCTTCAAGTCATATTACCTGTGCAAATAAGAAGCCAAATAAGAGTATGTATAGATAGAACACGGTCCTTTTCCAGAACTATTTCTATCCAAATTGAATGATACTTCCTCTAGAAGAATGTCTTTTACTGAGATATACCACAATGTGCTGTCATTGGTTTTTGGTTTGCTTTTTTTTTTTCTGGTGAGGTGTGTTTGCTCCCATGCCTTTGGATAATCAACTGAAAATTGACAGGTTTTGTCTCTCCTGGCTGTTATGCTGGTGTCTGTGAAAATCGCCAAGAGCTGGTTGAAAGGAACAGGGTAAATACTGAAAGAGCAGTGGCCTTAGACTACAAATGAGGGCAGAATTTTTCCCTAAAAGACTGAAGCAAATTTCTTCTGACATTTATGAACAAATTCCAAATGTGGTGGATGTTCAGGGTTTTTAATATGTATATAAACATCATTACTAGGCCTTTTTATTATCTCTGCTCTGATAGTGCTTTGAATAATCAAGTCTGTGTCCCTCATGCAAGAGAATAAGCAGATGAAAAGTTACAGGCCAAGTCCAGAGTTACAAGTGGGAAGATGTGATATATAGAGAGAGGTTAAGGAGAAGGGGTGAGTGGAATGAGGAAGTAGTACTGTATTTGTTAATGTATGCGGAACAGAGACCAGAAAAACGAAATAACTTGCCTGAAGTCTCACAAGAACCTAATGGGAGATTGAACCCAGATCTTTTGAGACCCAAGGCTTAATCTTCATTATAAGATTATCACGACTCTTGAAGAATAGGGCAAAAATGCATAAAACCCAAACTCACGCGCATGGGTGTCCTTTACATTCAGGCATGGAATTCCCATTAATGTCAGTGGGAGTTCCATGTGCTGAACATAACGAGAATGTGCTTTCAAGTATGTATACAATAATTATTTGTGATTATGTGGTACACCAAAGAGCTTAATTTGACTGTACCTAGAGAATGTATTACAGCCAAATTCTACCTCTCCCTGCTCCAAGAGCAGGCTGCAGCTTAACTGAAACCAAATCTGCTCAGGGATTGAAAATCATACTACTCTGAGTCTGGAGGTTGCTACATTCAGGCTTGAGCCTGTGCCAAAAAAAATCTTTTAACCAGGGGACCAAAGAGACTGATAATTTTCAGCTCTTTACATGTGACCAAAGATAGAAACAGATAGTATGCACCATTGCAGAGTTTTTCAGTTATGTTACACATTTCTTTTGCAAGCTGTTCCAGTGCCATTGTATCATCCATCTTGTTGGTTGTCTTCTGTTTAATCCAGATGAAATTTAAGAGTTGTTTGTGCAAGAATGACTAATGATAGCAGCTTGTAGATAATCTTGGCCACAAAAGAGGAATTTTAGTCTCTTCATGTGACATAGAATTTGTTGTTCTATTAGCCTCAGAGAGACTGGCACTCAACAAAGTGGGCCTGATACTGTATTTTATTAAGCAGCTCTGCTCCTGGTCCAGGAAAGGACTTAACGATGGTGAACATTAAACATGGGAATAATTTGAATTAAAATGAATGGGACACATTCTTTGAATTAGAAATATGCAAAGCACATTGCTGGATCGGGGGCAGAACAGACAGTCTGAGAAAGAGGTCTAGCTCTACCAGTGCCATTTAATGAGCTGATGAAAATGCTCTCAGCTGGTCAGCTTTTTTAAACAAGGGTCTAGTGTTCTGATGAGAAAAGCTTAGTGTTCACCTTTTCTCCTTTAAAAGTGTCACTTTAATGTCTCCTGGATTTATAGCTGGATTTAACAGGGAGATGAGATTTCTTAAGTTAGATTTCTAACTGTAGACATTGAGGATCTGTACCAAAAGGAGTCAGCCTTATCATTCTATTTTTCACCTTGGTAAAGACAGACACTGGAAAAGGATGTGACTTGCCACCCACGTCACAGAATCACAGAGTCACAGAATGCTTGGGGTTGAAAAGGACCTTAAGGTCATCTAGTTCCAGCCCTCCTCCCAAGGGCAGGGACACCTTCCACTAGACCAGTGTGCTTCAAGCCCTGTCCAACACTGCCAGGGATGGAGCATTCACAACTTCCTTGGGAAGCCTGTTGCAGTGCCTCACCACCCTCACAATAAATAACTTCTTCCTTATTTCTAACTTAAATATACCCTGTTTAAGTTTAAACTGATTACCCCTTGTCCTATCACTACAGTCCCTGATGAAGAATCTCTCTCTGAAATCCTTGTAGGAGCCCTTCCATTTCATTTGATTCAGTTATTGTGTTTAAAATACTGGACTTCATGTCCAGAGACTTTCCAAAGGAACAGAGAGTGTTAAATGAAGTTTGTAAGAGACGTGGGTGGGGTGCAATTTTACAAGTGCACCAAATGTTTTTTTCATTAAAATGTTTGAAAATTGTAAATGAGATACTGATTTAGTTACTGGACAAAAATTCTCTTGGGCTTTACACAATGAGAGATCACCGCAAGAGCATTCAAATTCCATCGTAGTGGAATTTCTTCTGGATCTTAACAATATCTTCAGAACTTAATACTGCTTTGATTTCCTTCTAGAGTCTGCATGATTTATTCATAGTCCTTATAATTAGAAATCCAGATCTAGTAATACTTCTTGAAGAGATACACTCATTATGAAAGCAGAATTATTGGGATGGCAAATCATAAAATTGGCATTACTGTATATTGTTAAACTACTGCTTTTTCTGTCATAGAGGCCCACAATTTTCAGTTGTTTTAGTTTAGTGGGAAATAACTTTTCCTGCTCTAATGTGTATATTACAAAACTTGGCTAATGATGTTTCCCTTCATTCCATAAGCCATAAGAGGACAATTCATTATGTATTGCAGGCCTTTTTAGAACTGACAGCTGCACTGTAATTATCTTCACACAGATATTTGTAATCGGACTTGAAACTTGGATAATTGAACTAATGTGTTTTGATCCATGAGTTTTTATATTGACCTCTCTGAATGTAATTATACTTCATAAACAGTAACCTTTTTTTTTTTTTAATCAATCAATTCTTTCTTAGAAAATTAAGTTTCTTTGGTGAGTGGGTTGCTTGTGGGGAGTGAAAAAAGGGAAATTCTTCTAAAGTAGCTGTTGAGTAGATAGCAAGCGAAGCTCCTTTCAGGCTCCAAATAAGAATGATTCAAAAACATATGTGATCAAACAAAGCTGATGTTGCAATAAAAACATCCCACTGTACGTAGAAATCAGACTACAAACAAAGTACAAATGAGACATTTGTACTTTTGTTGTTTTTTTTTTCTGAGGGAAAGGTAATGAACTGATATTGATGCTTTTCTTCATGCATTTTTAATGCTAAAAATGTTCTATCTTACATTAAATACTCAATTTTTCCTGTTTTCTTTCTCTTCCCCCCCCCCCCCCCCCCCCCAGTTAGTTTTTGCTCATATCCTCTGTAATGAATGAGTGAAAAGGTTTGAGGTTATTTCTGCATTTAGAAGTCAGCACTAAATCTTTGCCTTGGGGAAGGATGCTGGCTCTTTTGGGGCTACCATTTATCAGCTTGACCCTTATCTTGAAATTTGTTTATTGCACTGTGGTTGTCAACATTGTATTAACTCATGGTGAGGAAAGAACAATGGAACCAATGGCTAGAGTAGCTTTTGTCTTTAGCAGAGGGGCCATCATTTCAACCATTAAGTTTTTGTGGGTTTGTGTCAGGGAGAAATATTAAGAGAAAACAGAACTTTTTCTTTCAGTTTTGAAGGGAGCTAAAGACACAAACACATCTCTCCCAGAGAAGTTATGAAGAATAAAACTGAATGCTTCCTTTCAATGTTATTAAATGTGTTAGGGTTATTTTGTTTTGGCTTTGGTGTTTTGGTTTTGTTTGGGTTTTTTGTTATTGGTGATGGTGTTTTTGTGTTGGTTTGGGGTTTTTTCTTCCTTTTTCCTGGGGGGCTGTAGAAGGTGTGTTTGTGTGTGCAAATATCTCATTCTGTCAAATTAATTCTGCTGGAAAAGCCTCTTAGTTTACAGAATCTCTAGTTAGCTAACTAGTCATATTGATGACAAGCTACAATAATACTGGAAAAATAACCACTAATGTTCCTTAAAAGTAAAATGTTAATACCTGGAATAGGGACTTCCTCAGTCACTGTAAGGAATGAAGTTCTGTAACGAAAGAAGAATACTTCCATGTAATTTGCTCTTGTTCTTTTTTTCAGACCCATAAGCTTCTCTGAGTGGTTTAAATTCCTGCTAATCTCCTACTGGAGATCTGTAAAGTATTCTGTGGATACATTTCTGAGGGCAGCATACATGTGTAGCCTCAACTGTTTGATTTTTAGTATTTTTAATGCAAGTATTTCTGGCAATAAAAAATTGCTCTTTTCAATATACTTTATTGTAATATACTTTTTGTTTGTTGTATTAGCTGCTCGATAAAACAGGATGTTGAAAACATGCAGGTTAACGCTGTTAAGTCCTTCAGGCCTGGAAAAGACAACATAGTGTTTGATAAAGAGGAATAAATCTGGGTATGACATGTGCTGGCCATTTGAAGATTACCCAGCAAACATTTATTTTCCTCTTTGAGGAAAAATATGATTGTTTCAGTTTTCTTACTTGATTAAACTAGCTATTCCAGCAGAAAATCTGCACACTAGAAGCTCTTCAGAAGTTAGATTCATGCAGACTACTTCCCCTCTGAATATAATGTTTATTGTAAAGGATAATTTCTTTTATTCTTATTTCTCTTTATCCATTTAATATACTAGTTTAGGAATCCACAACAATTTCTAACTCAAAGTGGTATAAAAGTACATTTCAGAGGAAAGAAAACAAAAACAAACAAAAAACCCCAAGCAAATGATATTTTTGAGAAATGGGAGACACTGAAAATTCTGATTTTGTTCATTTTTTGCTTAAAAAGGGAGGAAGTTTGAGAAATGTGGGATGAAACTTTTTGTGTGGGAAGTTTCAAGCAGTCTTAAAGCAGTTGCAAAATCACGTGACTAATAAAAGTCATAATCCACGGTACAGAAAGATTAGATTCCTTGGTAGGTGGTCTCTGAAACATGCTGGTTGGTGTACCAGGAGAGAGAAGGATTTAAACAGCTTTTATTCTTGATGTTCAATGCTAAATTGAGGAGAGTGAAATGCCCAAGCTGGTGTGTAGAAGGTAAAGCTGTCTCAATTTTAGGCAGTTCTTTAAGGAATTTAAATATAGATAATATTCAGTGGGACAGCTTTCAAGGAGAACATAGATTTCCTCAGTCTCCTGGCAGGCTAATAGCAGATGAAAATTCTTTTGTGGGTAAATATAGACATAGCTATAAAATACAGATTTTGTAATATGTATTTTAATGGTCTAGAGCTACTGATTTGACAAGAAGCCATTAGCATATTAGCTGCCAAAAAAAGGGCTGTGAGAAGATAGTTTTAGTCACATCTCAAAACTCACTGATAGAGGCCATTCCTAACAGTGGCTCAGGAATTTGTATGTTGCAGTTGTGAAGCAATAACTGGAAAGCAACAGGAAGTTCAAGCTGCCTTGTAGTAGGTACCTCCACAGCCAGAACTTTGGTAGATGACAGATTAGCAAATGACCCAAGCAGACTTGTTGGACCAAATCAGAACTGTCAGTTTACTAGAATTCCCAACCCCAAATTAGGACCACAACTAAATGAATCCTATAATAAAAATGTTGTTGACAGTATTTAAAAGATCAGCATAAACATTAGGCGGTTACTTATGGATATCCCTAACCTCGATCTTGGTATATATCCAGTTTGACGACCACGTTCATTTACTGCCAGAATGCAGAGCAGTTCTGGTCGTCATGCAGGAAGCTGGGTATTAAATGCAGAACAAAATGCAAAGGCAGTAGAGTATAAGGCCTCAAGGTGTCCTGATTAATCTGTGCAGCATCTTAAACTGCTTGGAGCCTGGACATTGATTTGGGTTAATTTGGGCCTGTTTGGCTGACGGATTTAAACTGTTCTGGTGTGATATGTATGTGCGCATATTTCTGACTTCCCAAGTATGTGTCACACAAATGCTGGCCTTCTCTGACAGCATTTGGAAGTATGTTTTAAACCACTGAGTCAAGCAGCTTGTTGAGAAAGACCCTCAGAGAATACAAGCGGCAGATTGTATGCCAGTTAGCAAGTTAGCCCTCATCATTGGAAAAAAATATGTAAAAGGATAGTGGGAGCAAAGACTCTGTCTTTGCCTGTTAAAGTTAAAATAGATTAGATGGTCAGCTTGTACAAACATCTGGCCTAGCTGAAAAAAGGAAAGAGGACAGATGGCTGAGAAAGAGTTGATAATAACCTCTTGATAGTAGTCTTGTGTGGAAAGATGCCATGTTGGCTCACCTACACTTGTTAAGGAATGTATGGGAAAGGCTCAACTCACCAAAGTGCTGAGTGTATGAAGCCCTGTTTTGAATAAATATGGTTCTGAAGTATTCTGATGAAAGGCGTGGGCTGGCTAATCGAGGTGTAGGATTATAGCACCATGCTTCTAGAACATAATTTATGAATGCATATAAAACAACAGATACTGTTTTTTGTATGTCTGTGTTCTTGCTTTGTTGTTTTTTTCTCATAGATGAATAAAAATCCAGCCCTTCAAGCTGGCCTTTAGATATGGCTGTGTCTGTTTAGAGGTCTGGCTAGGTTTCAGCTTAGGGTGGAAGTGTGAGAAGTGAGATGTGTTAAAGAGCTGTGAGGTGTCCACCAAATTGTCACTGAGCAGTCTTTCCCTCATTCAAGCTTTAGACCATGGTTCTTGTCCAGAGGATGGAAAACAGCTACTAACATGGTAGTAAAAGTCCATATATAAACACTCTAGCAACAATTCCACTGAGTGCAGAAAGGTTAGAGGGGTTACATGGTAACGTGAAGCCTGAACCGTCTGGGATTTAGTTACTTATTCTGCCTGTTGAGCTGGAAAATCATCTACTCTAAAATAATTTTTCCTGACCATAAGGTCAGTATTCCCCTAAATTCTGTGTGAGTAGAAATCAGTATTTCTGTGTCACCTTTAAAACTGATTAGATAGTGAGGACTGTGTGGTATACTGACTACTAAAATGCTGGGACCCACTAAAGCACACTAAACTTTGAGCTGCCATCGTTACAGGTATGACCTCTACGCAAAGGAAAAATTGTAGAGGTTTTGAATTTTTATAAACCTCTTAATCCTCAGTTATACTTAGCAAAAGATGATTTAGGTATTTCCTTTGTGCTCACAGGCATCTGGAAGGATGTTAGGTACAAATAGTGCAAGAAATAGGAAGAAATTCTCATATATACATTGAATAGGATCTTCATAGCCTACAGTGATCAGTATGCTCTGGGTTTAGGTTAATGCCTAAGACCAGTTTGGATGAAATCCCTTTGAGAAAAAGTAGTGAGCCAAGAGCTCTCCTTTTCATCCCAGCAATTTAAGATGGTACCCTTTTTGAGCCTGACTGGATTACATCAGTCCAAGAGACCTCTAAGCTACTAAACAGTGTTTCTCCTGTTTGAAACAATCAGTTTATTCAAACTGGTTAGTGTCCTTTCTGATGTAGCCAGACATGCAAGCATTTGTTCACGTCCCTTTGCCTTCAAAGAGACGTGTGAAGAACATTCTGTAATAGGCCTGACTGAATAATCTCTCTTCAAAAAGGAAAGTTTAGGATTGATTTGAATTTTGCAAAATAATCTAGACCCCAAAATGCGTATGTTAGAGTGACATTCAGACATTATTTGCTTCCATACCTGAGGTTTACAGTTCTGCCACGTCTTTTACTGGTTTTCCTCTATATAATCAACCATTCAACTATCCCAAGAATAAACACATGAGACTGTAACATCCGAGATTTTCTTCATTGCTGTATTTATTTTGGTTATGTGAACTCAGTTTTTAGTGCAGTATGAATGGTTAACATAGAATCATAGAATCCCTGAGTTCTGCTGAAATCAAAGAGAAGAAAAGGCAGAACACAAGTTTGCTGATTCACAGTTTGGAAAGGCTGAATATCTTGCATTGTTGTTATTATTTTGATATAGTTTGCCCCATTTAAAAAATCTTATGCCACGTGATGTAGATTGTAATGTTCTTTGCAAATTCAGCTTTTAAATTCAGTGACTTCTGAGACTATTTCAACATTTAATACTCCCAAGTCCAAAATAGTTGTATCAAAGTTGTAGGTTTCATACCATTTTCACAACAGTGTGTCTTTATGTGTTTCAATCCAATTATAGGATATTACCAGCTTGCTTCATACCATCTATGAAGTAGTTGATGCATCAGTAAATCATTCTCCTAGTTCCAGCAAAACTCTGCGAGTGAAACTTACTGTGGCACCAGATGGCAGCCAGAAGAAAAAGAGTATCTTTGCTGGTAAGCACATGAAATCAGCCGTTGGAAAAAAATACAAAAGGTTTCAAGAATCCCTCAAAAATACAACTTCGTATTTTGTTACTACAATTAAATATATACGTAAGGGCAAATAATTATGTGGGTATTTGAAACGCCATGAATCTGCTTTATGGGTGCAAAATTGCCTACCCTCCTCCTTTCAGTGTCCCTTAAGCAAATTAGAGTTCCCTTACCTGATTGATTGTTCCTCATTGGAAGCAGCAGTAGCCCATATGGTATGTAATTACCTTTGTGTACCACAAGGCAGATTTAAGGCCTTTTCAACTTGTACCACTTCAACTCTGCTGATACTACAATGCCCAGCTTCTGTGAAAACAGATGTAGTGGTATAAAATGTTTTTTGCAAGTGCAGAACTGCCACTGCTGCTGGATAAGGACAAGCAATTCAGCATAAATAGCCTTTATGAAACTATGCATAAAAATTGAACTTTTCTATAGTGGCAGAGTCTGCCAGTGAAAATGATGCATACTCTGATGGCTAATTCACATTATACTCACTATAATAAGAGTTGTATAATTTCTTCAGTAGGTTAAGTACTAAAAATACTTATTTACAGTAATTTAAAGTATTTAAAGTAGTACTACAGTAGAAAATGTGGGCACTTTACCCCAAAGGAAAGCCTTGTTACCTCAGGTTTAATATATCCATCTACTCAGTCAAGTGCAGACATAAGAAAATTTGTGCTTCTGGGGAGCTCTGTAATGCATTAGTACAGCATGAAGCTCCAAGCTGCTGAGCCTTCCTGAGAGACAAGTATATCAGTGTGAATGCAGCTCCATTTAACCTGCCACATGGCTTGCAGCCTATAGTCCTACAGTCAAGGTTATGCCTGCCTAAAATCTGTTGTGTGGACAAAAGCACTTTTGAGAAGGGTACATGAAATAATACGTTACATCTTGATTTACCAACAAGAAAATTGCATTTACAATGTGGCATGTTATGCTTATCAGCCAGGACAGTAATGTGAGAATAATGTCCTTTTCTCTTGGCAGATTTGCAGAGTGCCAGGCATTGAGCTGAAAGCAAAGTTAATGAAGAAGTAAGAAGCTCTGAGAAGAAGCAGCGGGCTTCTCTCAGGTAAGGGGAAAGAACTCTATGTCCTAACAGGCACTGGGTACCTCTGAGAAAACCTCTACCATTGATTTCTTGTTTGATTCCTTGCTTTAGTTTTTAAAATTATGTTAAAACAAAGGAATTACAGGATTTTCATTATGGAACCATTAGCAGATTCCAGGGGTGAATACTTTGTACATTAAAATGAAACCCAAAAAGCAAATCTGTAGGATCAGTGACTCAAATTTTCTTCTGTTGGCTCTTTGGAGGACATGCAGTGCCTTTTAGACACTATCTGCAAATATTGTGCCTACTAGTGGAGTTCATAGCACAGCCTTTGGCTAAAAGTGTCCCAGACCCCTTTAATCTCCACAGAGGCCGACTCCTGCTTTTCTCCATCCTCCACAGTGACTTAGCAAAGGGGCCATCTCTGCTGACTCCCCCTTGCTAGAAACCATGCTTCCCTGCTGCCACATCAGCTTTAGGTCAACTTCTCCTTTGCAGAATTAGTTATTTGGGAGTACCCATGAGGAATTAGCTGACTTGCTTAGAACTAATATATTTAATGTAATCTTACAGGAAAATTTGGACTTTTTTTCTTTGTAAGTTTCAGAATACATTTCACCACTTGAAAAAATATGTCTAGTGTCTTTCAATGGACTCCAGCCTGTGTGACTCAGGGTGCAGCCATTTCCAATAAAGCACAAGCACAGTGGGCTTCTTTTATGAAGAGATGCAGGTAGACTTGCAGCCATCTACGGATTAGATAAAAAAAAATTAGTTTTAGTTCTTCCCTAATAGAATGCACAATATTATTTTGGATGCCAGTCCAGAACAGGCGTTCTTCCTCTGAACATGTGTAATCATGTGTATTTATCCTGTTATCAAGGGTTCTACCTGATAGATATTACCTGCACTGAATTTCAGTGTGTGTGATAATCATTTGCAATATATTTTTCAGGTACTATAATTTTTTATAGCGAAGAAAAATGTTAATCTCTCAGTCACATGTAGGTGTACTGTTCCTTTTCTGAATTTGGTATTCTAATGGATAGAAAACCAAATCAAAACCAGATAATTTTCGTAGATTTGAACATGGAGCAGTTGCTCCAAACACGTCATCTTGGTGTATAGGTTTGACCTGTTTTAGGATTTTAAGTTTAACACTAAGGCAGAGGGAAGTGTTCACTGAAGTGCTACAGCAATGACATTGAATCATTTGTTACATTTGTTTCTTCAGTTGCAAATATAAGAAAAAAAAAAAATCCACTCTTGGCTTTCCTTGGATTTAGGGATATTTGTTCAAATACATAATACATTTATCAGGAGAAGGAGCATTCGGTCTTATTAAAGATGACAACAAAACAGTGCCTCCCTTTTTTGGATAGAGTAAAAATGCCAGTGAGTTGTCCCAGTGAGCATATCCCAGTACAATCAAATTTCAGATTAAAAGAAGACTAAAATGACTTAATCTTCTGTTAGGAACAAAATCTTCTGTGAACTAAAGAATACTCCATGGTTTTCCTTGCTGGCCTCAATGTAGTATTCAGATTCCCTCTGCCCATTAGCAAAGGTTTGCCCTGTGTGAATTTAATGCCCTGTTTTTTGCTTGATAATTTGTTGCAAAAATCCCCTTTCAGTCGTAAAAATCCCCTTGAAGTCCTGGTTTTGCAAATGTAGCGGTTTTATGAATAGCAGCCATTTCCTTAAATCCACAGTCACAGAGGCATCAAATGTTGGGGTAGAATCTTGGCTCTGCTGTATGTCCTTCTCATCCCTTTGGATAGAGGCTTCCTAGCCAGAACAAATCTGTATCTTGAGCTGAGCAGATCAGCATCAGGCAACTGTCAGTATCTAACAGGTTTTGTTGCATCTCACAAAATGTGGACAGGACAAAGAATATCTCATGATATTAATGCAGAGTCTTCTCCTTTGAAAGCAGCAATGAGTTCTTTGTGGGAAGTGCACACATTTCACAAATTCAGCCACTTAGGAATTCTAGGCAAGATCTGATTAATATTCAAGATAAAATGGATAGAAGTGTTTTTATCCTAAAGGTGGGAGATAGATGGGTTAAATTTTTCATCTGCTGGAAGCTACGGGCAATTTTCCCCCTTAGGGCTAATGCAAGTATCAAGATAAGTAGCTACATTCATAGCTAGTTTGCCTGGCATGTGTGGTACAAAATGGGTGGTGGAAGAGCACTGTCAGGCAGCTTTGTGGGTTGGGAATCTGTGCCATTCTAGTTCATGTTTCACATCAGCTTCTAAAACATCTTTTTACCCACAGATACACATTCTCGCTCTTTCTTTCTTTCCTGCTGATTTCTTACTGACTGGCTTAAATTCTATGTTATCAATGAGCATAGCTTTCAGGAAATGTCCTTGCATTTTTCTACCCTGGGCTTGTCACTGTGCTATTCCCCTTGCTTGTATATCATTGTGTGCTTATTGCCATCAGCATGACACCCCATGGCAGAAATTTTGGAAAGGGCTTTTGTATACTCCACAAACACTTAAGCAGATGCCTTTTTTTAATTAAAAACAAAGCCAAAACAAAAACCAGTATCAACACTGTGTATGTTTGCACACCATGCTTGATGCATGGCTGGTGCATGCCTGTGTCTTCCCGTCTTCCCATGTGTACGCAGGAGATCATCACGGGGCTGGATGCCAGATGCTTCAGTTCTCTAACTTAAAGTTCTCTGTGGCAGTAGAGCGCAGCTCTCATGAGTATATAGTTGCTTCACCGTTTATTTTTGCCTGAATACTGTTGAATGGCATCTTGCATGTAAGAAAGCTATTGAAATTCGAGAGTGCGGCAGTACTGGCATAGATTTTCTTTACTGTCTTGATGAGAGATAGAATTTATTACAGTAACAAAAAACCAGGTTCCCTGCTAACTTCGTTTTCAACAGACAGTGCTGTATACAGTGTTGTTTTATTGAGTTGACTCAAACACAGTGATGTTTTTCCTGGGTTGACTGTGAGTTTTGTGCAGCATGTGTGTGCAAGTCCCAGTGGTTTCCACGGGCAGTTCATGCCTGGCAATTCAAATTACCCAGGGTCTAGCCCCAGAGATCTTTTATGTAGACCTGTGAAAATGTAACAACTTGTAAAGGTGTGTCTGGGGCAGGAAAGGTACTGAGTTGGCTATGTATCCAAAAGAATAAGGGATATCTGGACATTCCCTCGTTTTTGACAGTACCACATGTCACTTCTGGAGTTCAAGCTGACTCAGTCTTTAATGCTTACCTGCTACCCAGGCAGACTCTCCTCCATTCAGGAGACTCTACCTCTATCAAAGTAGAGCAAAAATCATCTTCCAGGTAGGTCAAGTCTTGCAACTTTTATCAAAGATACTGCAGACCTCTGTCTGACAGTGACACAGGGGACTCAGTTCTGTAATGTCCCTGGACAGTAATACACTAGACCAGGAAAGCAGTTTGTGCCAAAGCTCAGTGGGATCAGCAGCCTTTGGAAACCTGGAAATGTGTTAATAGACTTAAAGCATAGTATTAGGCACCATACAGTATAGAGCCCCGATTTAGCAACTGGTGTAGGATACAAGGCCAAATTCTGTCTAAGGCTGACAGTGCAATCTCACAGCGAAATAGCAAAGCCTATCTTGTGGACTTGGAGACTGAACTATCTGAATGACAGGGAGCAACTTATTCAAGAGTTGACTGCTTATCCTGTTTGTTATATTAAAAATATTGTTCATATCTGCAGACATCCATTTAAATTGCTGAATTAAATTGTTTGGCATTATGGGCTACACTACTGTAAACCTCTGTCTGATTTTTTTCTGCCTCATAAATGAATGGTATTTCAGATATTCATTCTCAGGAAATAGTTGTGCTATAAATAAAATTGCAAAGTTGAGCAGGAAAAGGAGTCAAGATTCTGAATCCAGCTTATTATCTGACCCTACTAATTGTATTTTGGAAAGTGGCAGTTATCTCTGGGTGTCTGACCAACACCTTCGCTTCTCAGGCTTTCTCTAGTTACTAAACCTGTCCTGTTGCCTTTCTGCAGCAGATACATGTGACTAGCCTGACATGAGGCTTGCCCCAGTGCTTCCTCACAGTGTTGGGAACAGTCATGAATCAAAGAGTAGGTTTTCTTTGGCATGTCCAGATTGAGTTGAATGGTTTGGCCCTAAGTCACAATGTAATAAACCCTAGGAAGAGTTTTATTTGTTTTTGCATGTGTAATGCAATTTGAAGGCCTCCCTTGCTTTGCAACATCGGGGTCGATTTATATGAGGGGAAAGAACAGTCAGTTCAGGCCTATCAAATTAGCAAATCCGGTCATCCAGGATTTCAAGTGTTTGTTGTTTCTTTGTGAGCAACTCATGTCACTTCAAAGGGGCCATCAGTTGTTGGTTTGCAGATGGTGATAACAACTTTAAAGAAGTTCTGCTGAACTGTAATTTTGCTTCCTGCTGACAGATATCACCAGAGTGAGAACAATCCAGAGCAAAGTGGGTGCTATCGTCATTGTGTTGATGAGAACATTGAAAGGAGAAACCACTATTTGGATCTAGCAGGAATAGAAAACTACACATCAAAGTTTGGGCCAGGTAATTTGGTAATTTACCTTTTCATCTTTCCTGTCTTCAGTTGCATGTTCCACATCAGGGGCAGTGAATTGTGAACCTGTGTGATTTGTCTGTAATGAATTACTGTAAGGAATTGGACTGTGCGAATACTGCAAGATAATTACTAGTGAAGGTGGTATCACAATGGAGTGGCTAATGTGCTGCAAGCCTGCTTTGAAGTGCTTGTTTGTGTAGCTGAACTTGGAGGTGAGCCTAGGAGAACAATCTCTACATCTAATTAAGTTTAGTCTATGGGTGAGGCGAGGACTGATTTTTGGATGTTAGAGTTTGTTCCCAAGATGATACCAGCATATCTTTTGTACTTGCTACTGACCAAAAAATAGGAGAATGTGGGTTCGTACCTGGAATTTTGGCTTTTGTCCCCACATTAAAGAGATTTAAATTTTCTCCCTTTCCCTATCCTTTGCTAAGATTTTGCTATTCCACTCACAGTTATTTTGGTGAATTTCAGATAGATGATGACCAAGGCAGGATAATATAAAGACGTTTATACATACAGAAAGATGTTCACTCCTATATAGATATGTACTTGTCTGTGTATTATTTACTAGCCAGAATTATTAAGTGTAATTAAACTAGACAGCTATAATTGCATTCACTTCCTTAGGAAAAAAAATCACTCTGCCAATAATGTTATCCCTGCCAACTGCATGCTAGTAATTAAAACTTTGAAATACAAGATGACTAACTCAGCTTGTTATTTCCTAGGATCTCCTCCAGCAGCTCAAAAACATGACCCACCATGCAGAGCTGTGAATCAGACTAGATCCCGTTCTCATGAACCTGAAACTTTCCATGCACACCATAGGAAATCTCAAGTGGTGGATCCAAGCCACATCAATCTGGCTGAAAGTTCGTATGCCAAGATTGCAGAAATCCAACAGAGGCTGCGGAACCAGGACTCCAGCAAGCACTTTGTGAGGTCTCCCAAGGCCCAGGGCAAAAACATTGCCCCTCTGCATCCTGGAAGGGCAGTTAGAAATAAACCTTTTCAAGGGGCACCCATGCCAATGGCTTCCCCTAGTGCAAGGGTGGGCCAGAATCTTCCTTACCTTCCCTTGCAATCTCAACAGGTTCACAAGAAGCATAAGCAGAGGGCAAAGGAGAATCACCAAATGTGCAAAACCTTCCATTCTCCAGGAACAGTTGTGGAAAAGGAACATGTGAGAGACCTACCCACAGTTATTTTATATGAAGGCCAAGTTGGACAGATGATACAAAGACATGAACACCACCATCACCACGAGCACCACCACCACTACCATCACTTCTACCAGACATAGAAGAGATCCCACCAACATCCTCCAAGAATCGTCCCATATGAAGGAAATGTGTTCTTGTGATACCAGAACTAAGGCATTACTATGATTAATATTATTGTTACTCCATTAATATTCAACTAGCATATATTTTAGAGGTTATACAGGACTCCTGAAACTTACCCTATTTATATGTTGTGGAATGGCATAGCTTACTTAAACACCTTGTCGGTTTACTTCTTTGTTTTAAGTGGCTGTAAAACAGCAAACAGCCATAGGTTTTTGAGCTGTGATTTAATGCAGGTCATCAACGCACTTCTTTAAAAGTACTACTTCCACTGTAGTAGGAAAGATACTTCAAACACTCTTGCAGACATCTAGCTTACCACTCTGCTGTATGTCGGCTGATCGCACACAAGCCTTCTATCAGGGGAGCAATGTTCGAAGGGTTGGACTCCAGAGATACTCGGAATAATGGAAAATACAAACAGCTGCTACCTCTAGTATTATTCAGATTTTATTTTCTTTTTATTGATTGTAATGTGCTACAAAAGGGGAATTTTAATATACTGCGTTCGTGTAGCCTGTTTGTGTTCACATCCTTTCAAATTATCTTAATAATTACAAGGAAATATTAGCTATACTTGTCAACAGAGCTACATTTGTACAACTTACACTTTATTTTCTTGGAGATTCTTCACTGACACAAATATAGTCTGTTATATACTGGGTAATATTTAAATATACTTCCTTTTTTTTCCTTTTTTTTTTTTTTTTCCTCTTGCTTACTCTCCATCCTGTTTGGAGTAACCATTTGAAAAGAGGAGGATGTGAAATGGGTTTTTCAAAAGCATCACCAAACTTTAATGCTTGGGCCATAAGTACAGTTCTTGGGGGTTTGAGAAGGAGAGAGGTTGCTTAGAGTTTTGTTTTGTTTAAATCCACAGTTCTTTGTTTTGAGAAAGAATTGAGGAAAATATACTTTCTCACTTTAAATGTTGGCAAATATATATAAAGTATAAATATATATATATATAAATATGCACACTCTCAGGTACATTTTGTTGTGTTTTAGAAATCTGTGGTTTGAATATTAGCATTTTATTTTTTTTTTTCCCACAACAGTGACTTTTTAGAAGCACATGCCATGGCATTTTCTTAGGTGGCTCCAGTTTAAATTTCCCCAGCACCTACAAATTTTTGAGACAATTCAATATGTAAAAAACCATCATTCACAGTCATTCTGGCCTCTTTGATTTTTCCATATCGTAGGGCTTCCATTCCATGAAGGAGAATGAGACCATATTCACAAGACCTTACTAGCTGCTGAGAAATTTGAAGGTCAAAAGTAAACCGGAAAAGTGAAAAAAAGGGTCAGTAGTTCTAGTTCTAGGTCAAGTTCTAGTTTCTATGGGGCCCACATCTATAATACATTCAGTTGTGTTTTGTACAGATCACCATTTTGCAGGTAGAAAGTGACTGAAAAACACCCATGTTACTTTTGGAACCTTAGAGAACTCCTGACATCAAAATATAATTATTCTATAAAAGTATTTGCTTTTGGTTTTAATTATTTAAAGTGTTGTGGTATTTTGTCTATAGTATATATTGTAAAATGTAATTATCCAGCATTGTTATAAGCCCTTTATGATTAGGGTATTTTTTTTCTGACTAGAGCTTTGATCAGTCCAAAATGGGGTACTACCCCATTACTGCTGACTAGTTTTAGAGGGATGTTGTCCTTTCTAAGAACATGGAGACATCAACCTTGAAAGAAAAATTTAAAGCCTTGCCTTCTTGTGGAATTGGAATAGAATCACTGTTTCGTGGTAATTAGGTCCATCTCTTGTCTCTCTGGATCAGCAGTTGTTTAGACTTATTGTCCTCTTTAAAAAATCTGGTTTATTTTATTCTATTTTTTTTTTAGCTGTCAGCAGTGTGTTCTGTTAAATCTAACAAACTGTTTTTAAAATGTGTTTGATCTGTGTGACAGCTATACTGTTCTGTTTATTTTTAAAATTCCTAAAGTCCAAAAATATTTACATACAGAATTTTCTGTATTAAAAATATGAAAAGGCCACAAATTTGGTTAGTTACCACTGAGTTGTTCTATTCTAAGCCTTTTTGCTGCTTGTGTATCATTCTTTTTCAATGTATATATGATTATGGACTGAAAAAAAAAAAAGACATTTTATGTCTAGTAGAAGGAATAAGCTTATTTATATTATAGTGTTAACAAAGTCTGATGTATTCAAGTAACTTACGTATACCGCATGCAAAACACAAAAGTGTACATTCCGGCTAAGAAGGGATGCCATGCTATTTGTTTTGAAGACGTAATTAAAGCTGTTCTCTTTTCAGGGGAGCACCTGCCAGAAAAACTGGGAGGTGGGAATTATTCCTTAGTCAATTTTTTTTAACACAGGTTGTTGCTGAAAGCCAGAAAATGTTCTGGAAAACAAGAGTGCTTTCAGAATTGTGGGTTTTTCTAAGAAGGGGCAACAGAGGGGGATAAATCTTTCACCCAAAGATATTTTGCTGGAAAAGATAACAGCACGAATAACAAAATCCTATCTGATTGAAAAGCTTTCAGTACTAGCTTTGCCAAGTCAACTCTGAAGTGTAACACAACTGACCATTGGTTATAACCTTGCATTGATTTGTTTTGGTTTCTTGTATTTGGGGATACAACAGACAAATTTACCTTGCTCAGATTCTGTGAAATACAAATACATTTTAATAACGTGGCATTCCCATACTAGAACTTTACACCAGCCATCTATGGGTATACAGTATCTATGTACTGTCTTGCAGTTGTGTTACGTGTGTTAGGTGTGAATAACATGTAGCACAGCTTCTTTTCACAGAATCTTAAATTTCTCTATCTTTTAAAAAAGTTTGCTTTTCAGTATTTTGTATAGTAAATATAGATGGTTTTGACTAAATGCTTTATTTATTTAACAGCAAAAACTGTGCCAAGAGAACCCCCTGGTAATTAAAGTTTTGCTGGTTCAGAAAGTAGATTTCCTTCTTGTTGTGGATTTCAGGGGCTTATTGCAGTTGCTGTCAGGGCTTGCATATCCCACTGATGAAAGAGCTTGCATTAACATGTTTGGGAACAGGATCAGGCCATAAGGTATGGACTGAGTATGCTTTGGTTTTATATTTAAACTATCAAGTTTCAAAGTTAAATTTCTTGTCCCCTACTGTTAGACCTGTGTTGAATAACTGATTTTTCAGCTTGTTTTTAAATCTGAAAACCATTTAAAACAGATATGTACATATTTCTTTAAGTTGCTCAAAAGTGTGGCTGAATCTGAATTTAAAATAGATTAATTTCTGGTTAAACAAAAAAATGCATTTCTGAGGAAAAAAAAAGAAATTATTATTATTTAAGAGTAAAATGGAGTGGGATAAAGTAATTCCAAATGGAAACTTTAGTTTTTTCACTTACTACTTCTGTTTTTACAAAAAAAAAAACAATTCAGCAAAACAAAGTGAATCCCAAAGTTTGCACTATTTATTTGCTGAAAAAAAATTCAGTGGAAAAATTTTGCTCACCTTTACCAGCTCCAATTTTTGGGAAGCCAGTTTTTTTTTGAAAATGAAGGTTGCTAGGCTTTTCTCACAACTTCATGACCAGCTTACACAAAGTAAACTAAGCTAAGCATAATGAAGTAAAATCTTTGTCCTAGTGAAATCTTTGGGAAGACTGCCAGATTCCCACTGGCTTCAGGGTACCTATAATTTCATTCTAGGAATGTGGGTTTGAAGTCTACATAATATGCAGAGAGTGATTTCAGTATTTATTTCTTATGCATTTTACTGCTGATGGTTTTGTAGTAGCTAATATTAAATGGAAATTTTACTGTGAGAGATCAAGCTGGTAAATTAATGAAGATTAGCAGCAAATATTGTGCTTTATACTGATGTCACTGGAGGACCTCAAGGCACTTCCAGATGTTTTTGAAACATCCACATGTTCTTTAGTCACTGTTAGATATGAAGACCCAGTTCTGCCCTCCGATGATGAAGTACCAGTTCTCCTGCATATTGGCAGACCAGCCTCTTAAGGCCACACCAAATTAAAAAGCCAAATACATGACTGCTATAACTGCCTTCCTACTGTAGTCATCATAAGCACAGAACAGCAAAGTATAGCTGGAGTACTTTAAAGTTGTATATGTGTGTGTATATATATATGTGTGTGTGTATATATATATATATACATGTGTGTGTTGTCTAGCAGAAGTTAGTGAATGGCACAAGGTGGATTCTGACAGAGGTGATCTTTTGTAAAGGGATAAGTACTGTGTATGCTCAACAGTCTACAAGGTGCCACATAAATATACAGATACAACAAATGCTTACTGTTCTCCATATCTCATTGTGTACCTCAATTATTGAATGACAGATTTCGTGTTCCAATAAGCAGGAAAGTTAGGCCCTTTGTGGCCAAGACTGTACTTCAGAAAAATTCATCATGCTAAAAAATTTGCAAAACATTCACCATGATTTTTTTCTGGAATACAGGCAAGAATGTTCATGTTTGGAAATGTGTCAGCTAAACAAGTCTCACCTTCAATTGCCTTGATGCAATTCATCAAGATCTGAAAATATGTTTTCAAACATGACTTATTCATGGTTTTGCTGGGAACCAAGTCAAATTCAGCATCCTGTTAGTTGTCAGGCTCCCTTTTTTTTCAAATGTACCAAGCAGAAACATGTTTGAAAATCCAAACACTTAATGTGTTTTCTAAGATTTCTTTTTTAATGCACTTAGCAGCAAAACCAGCCTCAGTTTTTCACTTTTTTTGTTTTTTCATATTTGACATGTTCAGTTGATTTAACATGGAAGGGGCTGGTTTTGTAGTTTTGGGGGTTTTTTTGCTTGTGTACATTTAAAACGTGCTAAAAATGAGCTAAAAAGAACAGAGACAGAAAAGCAAATAACTTTATATTGAAATTGTTTAGTAGACATTGAAATGCATCTTATTTCAAATTTGGATTATAGTTATTAAATAATGAGGTTTTCAATTATGATTTAATTTACTTTTATATTTCTATATAATTTCGATAATTTGATCCTACTGAAATAAAATGATAGAAATCATACGGATGAGTTTTAAAATATGCTTTAAAATAGCAGGACTTAAGGACTATGAGATGGATTACTGTGAAAGAGCTTGAAGAAAGACAAGGGAAGAATGGAAAGATTTGAGATATGTATAGATAGCATAGAACTGTCTGATAGAGGTGCAGAGGGAGACAGACAAGAGGCAGGAAAACACTGTATGGAGAAACTATATTCATGTTACTTTTTTTAATCTCTTATGGTACATTTATTGCTTATAAAACAGCAAGAGTAGTTCATAGGATGCTTTTCACTGGGAAAGCTTGAAGACTTCCTAGAAGAGGTCAATCTCCAGTGTGCAGTGGGAGACGCAAGAAAGAGAAGTTGTAGATAATCACCACTAGGGCTGTAACAGGGTAATAGATGATGCCCCGGTTCCCAAGTCCCTGTCCAAGCTGAAGGAAATTTTTTCAGAAGCAGAGGAATGTGTTTCTACAGATGTTTTCAATATTCCTGTAGAATGTGTTTTGAATAGTAGCCTCAGTTCTTTTTCTGTTTGATTGCAAACATACATAAGTTGGTCAAACGTTGCCCAAAGCTTCTATATCTTTTAAGGGGATTAATAAATTTGGCAATGGGCAAACGTTAACAAAAACAGGCTTAATGCTAATGATGTGCACTGTGCTTTCTGTTTTTCATGACATGCCTATGGAGTGGGGTCTGTGTCTTCCTCTGAGTGCCTAGTCTGTATAGCCAATGCAGCCTGTAACTGCTACCAGGTAAGAGATGTACTCTTCTGGTGAGCCTGTACTTTGTGGATGAAGATAGGGGTTCAGATCCTTCTGGTGCTGAGTGCTTATTCTTACACTTAATCCTTCCCATTCTGTTCCATTCAAGAAGTATAGCACTCTGAGGCTTTGTGAATTTTCTAATAAAACACCAAACAAACTCGGCCAAATTTGTCTTCAACTTCACAAATGGAAGCCAGAAATGCCCCATGCATGTCTTGGAATTTGGACCTTCAAATGCAGTTTGCTGTATGAGTCATCATTTTTTCTTGTACTAATTTCAGATATTTGATAAGCTCTTTTTATTGTTTACAAGTTTAAAAAGACAAATAAAACTTTGTAGATTAAAATATTGTTTTGGAGGTTGTATTTTGTCTGTTCTCACTGGAGTTCTGTGAACTGTCTTTCTGTGGGCTTTAGCTTAAACCTACAAAGTGTCTTTGGAGTGGGTGTTTATAGTTCTTCACTTGCTTGTTCACAGGATAAGACTGTTGATAGATGAATAAAGTGCCACTTGAGGTTGTTAACAACCAGGACTGGTAATGCTAGTGCAACTAAGATAAACAGTGAAATGCTATGGCAGTTGAGCATTAAGGTCTCACTTGTCCAGTGCTGATTTTTAAAGTTGTAAATACAGTGCTTTATAGATACCCATGGCCATGGGGACTGGAGGTATTTATTCCGCCCTTCTCTGAGTGCTGTATGGACTCCTGTGCAATGCTTGCCCAGGGCATCCTTGCATACTCAACATGCCATTAGGAAGCAAGAGTATGAAAATTGCAATGTTTCAGTCTGAAGCAATTAACCTTCTCACTCTGCAAGGAATAGAGGGGAGGAAAAGCTCAATTAAAGAGACTCGGAGTTTCCAGTAAGTGCAAAAGTATGAAGAGAAGCAAAAAGCAGCACTGTGGCCTCTCATTCCTTCTGTCTCTTTACAGTCTTCTCGGGGACTTTTTTTTTTTTTACATTTGATGTCTATAATCACAACTTCTTACTGTTTGCGTGTGCCATCTCTTAAGGCCATAACCCTCAGCGGCTCTGCATACGTGACTTATATGGGTTTCAATGGAAACTTTGTGCAGCGTTACTGGATCAGCAGATGTAAACAGAGGTACTTCAATTTACACTCTTTTTAGTGTAGTTTGGGCTTGGAATCATGGCCCTGGGACACTTATCGCTTACATTGATCAGGGACAGGTTTTTATAAAAATTTTCCTGGTCAAATAAATGGATGCTAAAATCAATTAATTTAAAGATTACAATCTTGACAGTTTAGGAGTCCAAAATAAAGAGTCATTTTAGCTACTGACTATGAATTAAAAGCATAAGTCATAGTGTTTTCAGGAGCAGGGCAAGACTTTCATACCTTAGTCTGCTAAAAACTTCATCACTGCAACCCCTTTCCTTATAACTGAATCATAAATTCCGCATTCACAGGATACTATGTGACTGCTGATCTTTCTAACAATAGTAAATGAAGTTTACTTTACTTGGAGCCTTTGTTCATATAGATACCACTTTTATTGCCCAGAAATGTAAAGGAAATCCACTGAACAGCAGACCTCACCATAAGCATCCTGCATGCCCTGTTACCCACCTCCCCAAGGATGTGCAGGATGGAGTCACTCCAAAGAAGCGGCCTGAAATTTCCAGGCCCATTAACTCTTTCCAGCTATGGTCACTATGTGTGTAACCCTGACAGAGAAATTTTAGGAGTATGAATGAATTCAAGGCAAGTAACTCTTGCTTTTCCTCAAGAGGGGCATCAGTGCCTCGTACTGCCTGATCACTGCCCTCAATGCCAGTCTGTGTGTGCCCTGGGACATGGGCAAGCAGATACTTGTACTCAGTAAGGCCATAACTTCCAAATGTTCTTCCACCCCTTAAGTCGGGGATAGGAAACGTTTTGAAAGATGTCACTGTGAAAAGAACTTGAACAAGACAATATTTCTTTTTTTTTTTGCTGTTGACTCTCTGCTGTGCCCTTTCATGGGTTTAAAATCCACTTATCTGAAAGTCTGCAGTTACATTTTTGTCCTTTTTCATCATTTAAATGCATCTTCTTGATCTGAAGAAATAAAAGCAATTTTAAAAATTAGAGATTTTGTTTTCATATGTGCTGCCAAGTCTGATACTGCAAAGTAACTGCTGAATTGGCACAAGCAGTTTGAGAGAGCCAGCAGATTTAGGAAGGGAGAAGATAAACCTTATTATGTTTCTTTGCCAAAGGAGAAAAGAAATGATATTGACTTAAATGTGGGAAATTTAAAAGGGGCCATATGTTCTCACTTTGTGCTTTGTTTCTAATAGATAGACAGAAATCTTTGAAGTGTGGATTGGCACAGTAGGGTGCATGCTTCTGTAGAGAAAAGATGCTAAATGGGGAGGATGTGAGGGGGCACATGAAACTCTATTAGCCATGCAACAGCAAAGAGAGAAAGGCAAATCCAATGATAATGTACATCTGTTTCAGGGAATTTATAAGCTTTGAACATTTTTTATGTGCAGATAAGTGGATCCTTTTCTTACCATAACTTAGAACTTCAAAGCAGATTGTGTGGATAATGCAAATTGCTGAAATATGAGATTTTCCTACAAAGAGGTTTCCAAAAAAGAAAAAAAAAAAAAAAAAAAGAAGAATTAAGGCTAATTGATGCCACAGTCTTTTATGTACAGTGTAAAAACTCTACAAAAATTGATTTTTAGGAACTAAGAAATTGATGAAAAAATATTGAAGTATGCTGTTTGCATTCAGGGACTGTAATTTGAAACTGAGGTTCTGTGAATTAAACATTTGTCTCTGATATCACTACAGCAATACTGTAACATAAATTAAGATATGTAGCCAAACTGTAATTGTATCAAAGTCTGCCATGTTGTAAGAATGTAAAGCTCCTGAGTGTGGCATGATATGCAGCACCTGACGTTAACATCACTGTCGAGGCAGCAAGGAAGGAATTTCTAGGATGTGAGGAAAAAAATGATTACAAGAGACAAAAACTAATGGAGGTTGGGGGGAGGCAGGAGGTGGAGGATACTGATACGGTAAATCTTGGGAGTAGATAAATGTGTAACTTCTTAAATGCTCAGAAAAATTAGTTGTGCTCTGAACTGGGGGTTATGGCTGGGCTCAGGGATGCCGGCTGCGTTCCAGCTGGGATACAGGAATGTCCCAGCTGAAAGTACAAGTCTATGACACCCTGTGTGAGAAATTACAGAAGCAAAGAGATTTAGAAAACTTCATCTATCACATGTACTGCAGAGGTGTATTCCCTTCTTCCCTTGGCACCTTCAGACTATAAAGCCAGCTTTGTATTTTTTCCTGCTCTGAAACAGCTGGGCACAGGGGTGCTGATGCTCATCTTGATGCTAAACACATAGGCAACCAGAAGTGGGAGCTCACGCCTCATTGCTGAGTCTTTCCTCAAGCTTGGGTTCAATGCCAGCTTGGCATCTTCAGTAGGTGTTTCCTGCACTCCAGCCTGAACAGATCATCACAACCTCAGGCCTGGTTTGCTTTGGGGTTTTTTTTTATTCTTAAATCCTTGCATAGTCTTGGTCACCATCTGCCATGCTGGGAAATCTAAGGAAAGCTCCAGGCCTTGATACCCTGAAATAAGCTATATCCTCTCATACTTTCACAATGCATTTTCACACATCCAGGACTTGCTCTTCTGCCCCAAACCCACCTCAGCTGCAGCAGGATAAACCATTTGCTGCCACCACAGCCCCTAGGCAACACCGGCTTTGCCCCCTCAGCTGAGGTATGAGGTATGGTAGGGTTGAGGCATGGTGAGGAGGTATGGTTGCCCTCAAAAGGGTGATTATTTTTCATGATTTGGCTTTGGAGGGCAGTTTTAGTCTGGGATGTGAGGCTGTGCCAACTGTCCCTGTGCTGATGGTGTATCTGCAGTTAAAACTCCCATGAGGTAATGAAATGATCTACCTCATGATTTGGGCCAAAACTTCCTGGTTTTGGCAGCTCATCAGTAAGCCAAGGCCACACTGGCAGAAGGTTAAACCTGAGAAGACCTCACCATGTCTGTTTACAATCGTACCCCGACAGCAGGGAAAGGGCAGTAGGCAGGGATGTTGAAAAGAACAGCTGTATGCCATCAGACTAAAGATAGAAACATGAAGCATGTGGGCTAATTAAGTTCTCAAGTGGCAGCGTACAAAGTGTACAGACCAAACAGAACAGTGCCTTCTGCTTGTTTTGATCGGCTCTGGTTCTATCACTGATGAAAATAACTGCTTGTTTTGCCTCACTATGGCTGGCAGGGGATCTCTCACAGCCCTGTCAATGCCTCCCTCAGGGTGAGTGGCTCAGTCTGGACACGGAACCATTTCATAACCAGGCGGGGACTGTCGCCTCTTGTCTGCGAGTGGGCCATCAGCAGCACTGTCAACCAATAAAGTGTGAAAATTGCTCAGAACTTTCGGGCTTATTTGCCTGCATTTTATTTTTCCCAGACAGCTATATTAGATATTTTTACCCTATATAGGGAAAGTGGGCATTCTCTGACCAGCTTAGCACAGCAGAATGAAATTTAGTTTAGTTTATTTTGTCTCCCCTAATGTCTTTCAGTCATTTATTTTTTCCTTCAGGGGTGGCTCTTGGTTAAGTTGGTCAGCTTACTTCCTAACTGGTTTGTAGCTCTGATAACTTTTGATGTAGACTGCATGGGAGCCAGACTCTGAGTACTGAGTAGAAAATCACCTTAAGGATAAACATACAGAAAAAAAAATCTGAAAATCATCTTCAAAAATTAATTTTTGATGTTTCAAAGTTTCTTATGCTCCAACAGGAAGCAGTAGTGAGTTCAAGAGAGAAAGGTATGGCACAACTGTGGCTCTGCAGCAGATTTTAAGTTGTGAAGCTGAAGGACTGTGACAGGTTTGAATTCTTTGCTTGTAATGATGTTCAGATAGAGACTTAAAGATGAAAATGCTCAGTGTGAAGAGATGCTCTTTCTTTCAAGTGTAATAGTCAGCTCTATGTTTGCATTGCTAAGTTGCTTCAATTAGAAGCATAGGCCTGACTTCAAATTTTCTTTTATTACAGTACATCTTCCAGTCAATTCTGGAATTTAAATTTAATTCTATTTTAATTCCAGGCTAAATGTCTCAGCTGAAATCTGTAGTTTTTAGAAGGCACTATCATTAATGCCTATTTCATTCCTGATTCCCAGTAATTAAGTTATGACAAGGTATAGAAACACACACATTTTTTTTTATTACGATCTTTCTTTCTAAAGTGTCCCTGGTTTAATTTTGAAAGAGCCCCGTTGTTCATTCTTTGAGACCTAAGTGCTCAGCCTGAGCTTGTTGAACTGTACTGTCCACAATAGTGGATTCCTTAAGGGAAATATGAATCAAAGCTACACCTGCATGCACAGGAGACCTGATGTCCTGTAAGCTGTCAGGCCTCACTAACACACAAAACATATCGTTAAGGCTGCTGTGCCACTAATGAATCACATAGAACGGTATTCTTTACAGTAAGAGACTTGCTCATGTATTTTATCATGACTGAGTTTCATATCTCTACTGAGAGAAGGTTAGACCCAGTCAAGTCCTTAATCATTTTGTTTGATATAGTAGTACTTCAATTAGCAATAAGAGTGTCAGCTCTAATTTGCTGTGTTGGCCACTTGCAGTGGAATGGGGGGGTGGGGTGAGGGAGGTGTTAATTATTTTTTGTATTTCTTTTCTTTCCCCTCTTCCTTTTTTGCTTACTGCTGAAGGAGTTTGCACATCTAGTTCCTACTTCTGAGCTCTTTGGATAAGGAGACTAGTGTGTAGATAACATCTTTAGATCGAGAGATGTAATAGTTCAAAGTGTGATAACACTTCTTAAGTCTTTAAATATACATGAGCTGTTCTTCTCCCTTAATTGCAACAGCAAGTGCAACTGGGGGAAGGTAAATGAGAGTCTCACATTGCAGTGGTACTACATACTATAGCTGTAGTGCCAAGCAAGAAATACAACATATCCCTTATTTTCTGGAAGGTTTCAGAGATGCTGGAAAGATTTAACAGAAATGTTCAGGTCACTGCTGTGTAATGCTTGTTATCTGCCAGTGTGGAGGAAATGGACCAGTTTCCTTAACCAGGGTTTACAGCTACATGAGATCAGTTAATTAGGCTAGTAATAAGCTGGTTTATTTATGAAATTTCCAGAGATCACAATGCCTCATAAAGATCCCAAATCTGCACTAAATAAATACTACTAAAATAGGCAATGCTAGCAGGTATTTTAGCTTAGCATTGCAATTTTGACAGCAGCCAGGGCTGCATGTGTTTAAAGGGTGGGATGTAAGACTCACCATTGAGAAGTTACTTCCCAAGGCTTTTCAGCAGTCAGAAGCTTGTCTGGAGGCCTGGAAACAAGTGATTCTGTCCTTTCAAAAACTCCCAGTCCCTCGCGCAGGGCAATAGTCTTGCAATTATAATTCTGATGATTCATTTGCCATTTATTGACTCACAGTATTTAGTTTTCTACTTTTGTCCATGGTTTTAGCCTTCTAGTAGGGGGTGGGTTTTCAGGGAGGGAGCGGGGGGGGGGGTTGCTTTTCCTCTTGGGGAGCACACTGAGTGTGCTCAAGCAAGATGCTGGAGTGTCAGAGGGTACTGGCAGGGCTGCAAGGAGTCTGCATGGAGTGCAGAGGCAGGAGAAGTTGCAAGCCTAGCCTTAGGGACCTGCAGACCCTGTTGGCTGCAGCTCAGAAAGTCCTGGGGCTGGCTGAAACCATTCCTGGAAATTAGACCCATTCAGACTGGGAAAGTTCCATAGCCTGAACACACTGATACTGGTAGAGAAGTGTACCACTGCTGCTGCAAAGGCATAGTTTGTGTCAGGATGTAGGCATCTTAAACTGGCATAACTGCTGCTCGAGAATTTAGTCGGTTTCCTTTGCCTCTAGTCTGCTGCTAAAAAGAGTTTCTTGCAGCTGAGTTGGTACTGACAACTGTTTCTTTAAGGTTAGGCTAATACTTAAGGAGGATATCTGTGGCGATTTGTAATGTGACCAGGACTCACTTTGGGCTCAAGAAAAAAGGATAAATACAGTGTGTAGATGTTGTACTTTCCAGTGTCTGGCCTGGGAAAGAAAGGGAGCATGCAGGATTTCACCTGGCTAATCCTTATGCCTTCCAGCAATTCTTTTCAACAGCATCTGATAGGCAGCCTGAAAAAGGTGCTGTAGTATTGTATCTGGGTGCTAGCAGCAAGGGGGATGGGTGTGTGAAAGGAAGTGAATGTGATCCTGATAAACAGTTCTCAATAATGTACAACCTTCAAGCACAGCAGAGCACTAAATTGTTGTGATATTACTATAAGTGATATAAATAATACTGTGAACATTTTTCTGTTAGATGTTTTAGTGCTGGCAAGCCTTGGCCAGCTAATATCGAGAGAAACCAGAAAGATTCTTATGCATCCTAGAGATCAACAAACAGTCCTCCAAGGTAGGCTGAAACAGTGCTTTGACAAGGAGGTAATCTTGCTGAAATAACACTGAAAGCAGAGAGCAGAATAACAATGAGTGTCAGGAGTATTGAGTCTACAAAGGATTTGAATGCAGAGGGCAACAGTGACAGAGATTGAACTCCAAACGGCAGAATTAAAAAGGTTAAGTCACACACACAAAACTTCATACAGTCAGAAGGTGCTGCAGAAATCTGCCAAGTCTGTCAACACCCCCCCCCCCCCGCACTAACAGTGGTATTTTTAGGCAATATCATTCTCCTCAAAATCTGCATTAATTCACGTGCTGTTGTTTTTTTAACCTGACACTCAAAATATCCACTGAAAAAACTCTTCCATTCTTCAGCAAGTGCTTGTCAGCCAAGGGGAAAGGACTGATGCTCTAAGGCCTCCATTTTGAAACCTGGCTTATTTCAAGAGCCACCTCTGAAAACTCAGTGCTCTTTTATCACAGGCATCCATTTCCGTTGGTTGGCTCTAGCAGCACAGAAAATTGTCCAGATAATTTTTTCTATGTGGATGTTATAAGGTCTAAATTACACTACAAAAAGAAACACTTTTAAGCACATTGTCTCTCTCTCTCTCTCTCTTTTAAATCTAATGGATATTTTTTTTGTATAGGCATACAGAACACAATAGAATCTTATGCTAAACCATCTTTTAGACTTTGTACCTACAGTCTTGCTTGTTCTGCTACTAAGTACTGGTATCAAAACCAGAAACTACAGCGTAAAATGGTGTTTTCTTTTAAACACCTGAGAGACATAAAATACCTTTCAGATTTCTTCATTTTTTAAGGTCCACTGACAGTCTACAGGTTTGGAGTTTTGCAAGAAAGTGGAAGTGGTTATTTGGATTGACCTGTATGAGTAATTTGCTGTTTAATCTAGGTCCATTTTTAGCTTGGATAATGGTTGTTTGTACTTTAATGAAGATAGGCTAACAAGGATTTTCTCTTGGCTTCCAGCAAACTGAGCCAGAAGAGATGGTATGTTGTGAGCTGAGCTACTTGGGTTTCATTCACCTGCAGTCACATCTGTGTGGTTTTGCAGAGCCATCTTCAAAACTCTACTCATTCACTTCTTTCAGAGACAGACATCAACCTGGTTTATGGCTAAGTTAATTTTCTAGGTCAGTCAGAATTTCACAGGTTTGAATAAAATAAAAGCAAGGTAGACAAGGTTTAGCTATTAAACCTCTCTGTACCCATGCTTAGTTGTCTGACAGAATTAGGATCACTTGGACTCCACCGGGTAATCAGATCAGGTTATCAGCCATATAGGTGCCACCTGGGCGGCAGGGTTCATGTCTGAACGTTGAAAAGCTGCTGCAGCAATGGAGAGCAGTTGCAGGGTTAGGTACGCAAAAACCCATCCAAACTCCCAGTAAAATCAAATGGCATCTTTCCTTCGACTCTGACAGAAGTTGGGTCAGGCCTCCCATGAATTGTAATGAATAGTTATATTAATCCACTGCTATGTAGCTGTGAAAATCCTGCATCCCCTTCACAGAGATGGTGGTGCAAGGCTAAATCCCCATGGATATTTGATTGCATTCTGGCTCATGTAGCGCTAAGAGCATTACCAGGCAGCATTTTATGTAAGATGAATGCTCTCTACAGTACTCACAACAAATCTCAACTTATTGAAACTCCAGTGATTAAATGTTTTACAGACCCCTGCAACATCAGAAGACTCTGTGAAACAGGCATGGCTGGTTTCCATATGATCTCATAGGGATCTGATTACCATTTTGGCTTTCTTCTCACAGTCATTCAAGTGGACCTTCAAGCAAGTGTAACCCTTTCACTTTCAGACTTTTTGGTATGCAAAACACTTGCTGCAGGGTAAAAGCCTAGAGTAGAAAACATATAGCACTGGAACCAAATTGTCAAACTGATTGTATCTGTGCTGGTCTTTAAGTACAGTACAGCAACAAATGAGGTAAAGTAGCTATACATGTTGGCTTGGAAAATTTCAGGCCCTAAACTGAAATTAAAAGGTCTCTCTACAACAGAAAGTCTGGGCTAAATACATTCTTGCTGTATCAACTGGGGCAAATGTTTGACGTATGTCCTTGCATTGGCACCAATTATTGATAAAATTCTATTTGAAAGGAGTAGCTGACAGTATGGTATGTGCAGAGTGTACTCACATCCAGTTGCTTAAAAGGTAGTTCCTGCAGATTAACAGTGTGACCAAAGTTTTCATTCCTCTCCTTTTGGAGCAACACATTACAAATGCACATCAAAGAAAATGAGCTCTATTCTGACTTACAGTCTAGGCATGCTCCTGACAAACCACATCTGATGAAGAGTCTTAAAGAAATAGCACAAGCAACACTGCCGGCAGCTCAACAACAGAAGGGCTGGCCCCTTCCACCAATGAAGGTGGTTAATCAAAGGATTTTGTACCAGGGAGAGGAACTGTGTGCTTTACATTGTAGCAATGCAGTCAATACATATGCAATGACCTACCTAGGCAGCATTCTAAGAAATCACATTTAATTACATATCTTTTCCTTTCATGATACTCTTCTCAGTTCCGTTGTAGTCTGGGAAATCAGTAACAAATGCTCATTTTGAATGTCTTTATTCTCTAGCCTTGGACTAATTATGTACATTCCTACTGTCCTTATAAGGACACTTGAAACAATGAAAGAAAATGTGCAAAAGAAACCTCCCTTGGTACTTTTCAAGGCAATAGGAACAGAAATTATGAACCAAATTGAATCTTTCCCAATGTGGAGTGCAGCACCTTCTGATATGATACTACTGGCCTCTTCCCAGGGTTATTGGCACATTTTGTGTCTGTTACAGTGCCGAGCACCATCGCCTTTCATGACCAGAGTAAGCTGCCGAGTCAAGCATCCACATAGGGATCAGGGCTGCTCTGTTTTATTGCTGGCTATTTGCTACCTTGGCCAAACCAAATAAAATCTCTTACTGAACAATTGCTTAATCTACAACACAGGCCTGACCATGCTTTTCTAAATCCCTGTCAGTGATCTGTGAATGAAAAACACAGGGCATGCACAGTTATTATCAGCATTAGTGAGGTGATGCTGGGGGTCATGACACCTGGAGTGTGTCAAAGTCACAGGTGTGAAACAAACAAGCTCTTTATTAACTAAAGTGTGTGTGTTCCTTCAAGCCACTGTAGTTTAGGCACTAGGGTCTGTATTTAATGAACTGCCATGAGATGTGGCTTGTTTTCTACCAGGAACAAAATGTTTAAACAAGTTTGGTGAAAATAGCAAAGATTTTCACATATTCATGGGGAAAGCAGTAATATTTCTTTAAGGGAAAAAAGAGCAAACTACAAGTTCCCCTGGTCTTGGCAAATCACGAGGCGTTTTTCATTTTGTAACATCAAAGTCGGCTCCTCTTCTTTGATGTCTTCGCATGCTGTTTAAGGTAAAGCATGAATGAAGAAATGTCAATCTGCAAGGTGTCCATGTAGTTTATGCTGAACACTGAAGAGGACTTGTAGATAAAAGGCAAACACAAGGTTTGATAATGAATGTCCAACAAGGAGGTGTGCATATCTAAAAGGAAACACTCAGCTGGAGAACAGCTCTGCAAACCTTAAAACTCTGCTCAACCCAAGTTTAAAAGATTAAGGAAAAGAGGATTTTTTTTTAAAGTGTGGAACCAAGACAGCAATGCTGTAAAAAAACCTTGTTAATTTATAAAAAATGAGTTCTCTTTCAATGGTTTAACTTATCAATCAAATATATGCCACCCACTGTGCTTAATTTGACAATGTGTAATTTTGAGAAGATACAGAGTTAATACCAGGAAAAGCATCAGAGAAGAAAATATAAACCAACATAGCATATTTTCAGAGTTTATAGTGGATGCTTTGTGGTGTCTAGTGTTTCACCACTGGCAAAAGTTGTGTGCTGAATTAAAGTCATTATTTAATTTGGTTTGTACCTATGATCTACAGACTGTAATGGAATTATAGTCACTCTTGGAGGTGAAACAGGTTTCCCATGAAGGGAAAAGTACTTTCTGGATGCAAATCCCACATTTTTCAGTCACAGAATCTATAGTGATGTCACTAGAAATGCGGCTATAGAAGAGGGTATTACTACTGTATTATTCTGCTGCTTGCATGAAATGGTGAAAAGCTTGGTTTGATGAACTGTGTGTGCTTTGCTTGATTTACTTGCAGAGCAAGTGCACAAGGCATGCTGCCCTGGAAAAGGGAGCATCACACAGCGAGTGCAAGGGGAGCTTGGGCTCTGCACCAGCCAGTCTTTTTCTTTGCTGAGACAACTCTGCAGGGTTTAAGTCTGAAACATATCAGTGTCTTACTGTTACCATCTGTCTACTAGAAACTGGATTGAGACTGAAAAATAGTTCTGATTAATGAACAGGGCATAAAAACCCTGCAGTGGGTGCCTGTTGTGGTAGGGTGTATCTGAATAAGTACGTGTAAAGGTGAGTTTCCAGACACAGCCAAACTCCCTTTGTGTGCATTAACCTGCATGACACTAAAACAAGCCTTACCCATTAGGATCAGATATATATCAGAAAATGAAAGATTGGATGTTTGATGTGTGGCAGTTGAGGAGCAGGTATCCACAGAAATCCAGGGAAACCAGAGGCAAAACTCCATAGTTTTGGTCAAGGCACTTAAGTCCTTGTCAGTCTTTTCTTCTGTTGGGAATAATTATAAGAAAATAATATTTATGAGCACTTTGAAGATGGGCAAGAGACAAACATAAACAGAGAGTGACGTTTTCTGCATAGGAAAATACGTCATTCAGAGCTGCCCAAATGCAGCCTTAGGATGCTAACTTAGAAACATGTGGGTTATAAAGCATGGGAACACTGGTACTTATCTGTTTTCATTCTTATATATGGGACACCTTGTGAGGAAGGTTAATAAGGAGGATGCCTACGTTTTCTCTGGCAAGCTATCATGACTCCTAACAATCACCTCTTGTATTTGTTGAATTTTCCTCTCTTTCTATTCTTCCTTAACAAAATAATGTGCAGAGACAAAAAATAAAATCTGGATAAAAGAGATCTTTTATTTCATCCAAATCTCCCTACCAGATTCAAATGGTCTTGGCTGAAGAGGATTAGGTGTGGAAGAGGCTCAGGGAAACATTTTTCCAGAAACAACAGCCAGAAACGTATTTCTCTCTCGGTGAAGGCAGGATAAAAGTGAGCTGGTTAGAATATATATTTGCTTCACTGTTCATAGAAACTGTGGTTCCCGCAGACAACAGCATCCAACTTAGTCTTGCATTTACAAAGGTGAATTTTTAATTCAGATGTTTTGTTTAAAGAATTGCAGTTACATAGAAGTCTGGGCTGAAACTGACACTATTTTGTCTCAAGTATCTTTACAGTCAAATTAAATCCCAATTTTATACTTTCTTTACCTCTGTGGCAGAACCATTACATGCAGCCATCCACACTCGCTTTATTTGTCTGGTAGACATCCAAATATTTGCTGGGAAATATAACTTTTGAGAAGAGAGATGAGTTTTCAAGCTCTGAGTCTTTTAAATGTCAGCTCTCTGAAAACTACTGACAGTCAGTAGGTGGAGAGTTAGTTTTGTCTGACAAGGATATTCGTGGGGAGCAACTTCAAAATGCAACACAGAAGAAAAGAATTTCATGACTCAAAAGACTTTGGAAGCAAGAAAGTTTTACCCCTCAGCACTTGTGCAGACAGAACTGTATTTGTTCTAGGAGGCTTAATCACCTCTTTTTGTTATGATCCTCAGTACAATTTCTCCAGAAAGAGGGAACTGAAATAGAACTGGCGGGTAGGGGGGATCTTGGCATTTGAATCTTTAAAAGACAGAAGAACCAGTGGCTTAATTTGTTCAAAGTATATTCTCTTTCTTGGGCTGCTGGACTGCAATATTCTTCAACCGAGTGCCACACTGGTTCAGCTTACAGCAGCAATGATGGTTTTTTGTATCGTGTGTACTTTAGCTGGGCCTAAAAGTGCTCTTCAGCGTCACTTGTGTGTGCACTTCATACAAATCTTATACAAAGATAATCCCTGCTTAGTAGAACAGATTTGCTACAGTATCACTTTTCTGTCATACTGTAGCTCTGAAGTTCAGGGCTGTTGTCACAGAAAGGCAGATATCTCTGTGGAATAGAGAGAAAGGTAGGGTCTCAAATGGATCTTTCCTGAATTTTCTGACATATATGAGATGCTGACCACTAAAAGGGATGTGACAGCCAAAGCCCCCACCCCATTTTGAATCTTTCCATCCAGTTAATCCCTCTTATATAATTTTTAATTTTTTTTTAGCCTTAAAAGCTTTGATCTAGTTTGTCCCTCCCTAGAGAACAGCTTTGATTTTGTTCTGTCCCTCGTCATTTCTTTTGCATGCTTCCCACCCTTTTATCTTTAAATCTCCTCCCTTGTTCAACAGTGTCATGTGCTGTGCTTCCTGAACCTGAAACGTCCCTCCACACTCAGAAACATGCCTATCAACTGAAAGTAAAAACACTGTCCCCTTTGCCAGTTCCCTGAAAACCTGCTGCAACTGCACAGCAGTGAGCTCCTGTGGAACACTTGCAATGGGAACCAGACCCTGGCTAAAAGTTATTTGCTGCTCTGCTTGGACTGTAGGGCTGCTTGGATTCCCCTCTTTCTCAGACAGTGCAGAAAACTCTGACAACACTTAACAAGTAATGGCTAGTAACAGTAAGAAGCATCTTCAAAGAGTTATATTTACATGTAAGAAGACATGGGGACATTTACGTATACCAGATGGCCCAAAACTGGTGGATATTATAATGTAAGATATAGCTTACTGCAGTGGCAGAAGAGGAGAGTGAATGTTGTTACTAAAGTGGCACCTCAGGGTCCTACCCTGGGCTGTGCTATAACTCCTGTTTTACTGGCACTGTACAAGTGTATCATGTCAATCGTTGACATGAAGAAATCACAGTCTAAACAGACAAGATAATTACAGAGTGCAGTGGATACAGAAAGACTTTCAAAGGCCCTGCAGCCTGTCAAAAGCAGAGCTGGGACTCTAGCTCAAGGTGGTTTAGTACAAACTGAGACTCTCAGTCATTAGTCCTTGCTGCTCTTGACTAAATTGGCTGGTTTGTTTGTTTGCTCTGGATCCTCTAGCCTGAAAGCACTAGCCCTTTCTGTAAGCAAAGAGACCATTAGGACCCAAGTACCTTAATCATTTTAAAGGCTCTGTGTATTAGTTCTGAAGATCCTTGTCATGAAAAAAAAAAACCCAAAACCTACAAAAAACACTCTTCAGGAAGGACTGATTTAGTGCAGCAGTGAAGGTACAAGACTTTGGTTTTATGTCATATAGCCAGATGGTGATGCACGCTTTTTGACATCCTTTACACCACTAGATGTCAAGGATCTAGTGGTGGATCTTTGGCCCTTTGGATGCTCAGATTGTACATTCAAACTCTAGCTGTAGCATTCAGTGAGTATATTAAGTACCTTGAAGACCATGAGAAATTTCAGGATCCGAGTACCTCTGTCTGAGTTTACTCAATTGCTGTGTAAGTGAAATACAAAATGAGGTCTAAGAGGGATCCTGGGAAAAACTGGAAAGTGAGAGCAGAGTTTGTCATATAGAAAAGGTTCAGTGAGTCCATGGAGAAATGTGGCGTATTGGGCAGGAGCACCTGGGAAGGTGAATCCTGCTCCTAACCTGCTGCAGTTCAATGAGGTGCACTTCAATGCTTTGATTTTCAAGGATCCATACAAAAGGTTCTTGAAGAAATTCCATTGCTAAGATGTAGGTGGACAGGTTATTTTATTAAAAGACAGGAAATAAAGGGTTGGTCTTAAAGGTTACTTCTCCATTGCTGGAGACAGAATGCTAGTCTAATATGATATTTCTTATGTTCTTGAATCAGCCACAGTCTGTTTTCTAGGACAAGTTTGCAAAGTGCAATATGAATGTCTTCTGCACAACCTAGAAGCAACTGGAAGTATTCTGCTCTCTGTGTTTAGTCATGAGTGATTTACAAAGAGAGGTACCTACACTATGTAGAACTATAAAGAGGCAACTTTGGGCCATCCTTGACTTAGAAGCTTCTGAAATAAAACATAAGTTCCAGCCCTGTTGGATCTGGATATTGCTGTCTCGACCTTGGAGCACCTGGCAGCTAATTTACTTGTGGAGAGAAAGTTCATTTTCACTGTTTCTGAATTTTGGTTTAAAACTCCATTAGACTGTGCAGCTTTTTACCACTGCACTCATCATATGCTGTATTTGAAGAAACAATAGGCAAATGAACTGTCAGAGACCCAAAAGGCATGATTGTAATTTTCAGTTTATTGTGAGCAGAAAATACATCTGGAGTGATCAAAGGTAAAAGCTTTACCCTCCAGAGCAAAAGCAGTCCCTATGACAAGCAGGCATATTGTGGCACACCTGGAGGTGAGCCAAGGGTCAGGTGTCTGAGTTTTATTTTTTAAAGTCTTCATTTAGAGGAGAGGAGTAAGAATGAGAGCAGAGGGGCAGGAGCTGAAAGGAAATAGAGTCGTGATTATAACACTGAAGATTCCATCCTTGGCCAGCTCAGCTTTGCTGCTGGGCCTCACATGCTGCTGCAAGTTTTCAAAACCAGCAACAGCCTTGTCTCACTACAGAAGGAATAAAACAAATTTTAGCTCCTGCTCAGTGTCTCTCTTGGAACAGGATTTTTTAGTGTCAGTCAACCTGGGTTTTTTTGACAGAAGCAAGATTTTTCCAACATGTGATGGGAGAGAGGGGGAATAATGTAGAATCAGCTTCCTTGTAATCTGAGGCACTGGAGCTGTGTTTTTAAGTATGTTAGCCTCCCAGACTAGGAGCCTGGGAGACAGGCAGAGCAGGAGCACATGGATCTGTGATACTGACACAGGTGGAAATCAAAACTATTACTTTAAAGAATCTTGAGCCAAAAAATGATCATTCAGTATCACATCATATAATGAATAAAGAGAAGAATAGCCTAAAATAATCTGAATAGAAGAAAGAGACATCCAGAGCTATCACTAGACGTGTATGAAATTACAGAAGACAATTGACTTAAAGAATTGGCATTACAAAAAGTATTTGCTATCACAGAGTACCAGTAAAAACAAAGGCTGGGAGAAGACACCTTTGTGAGAATTAGAGATCGTTGTCCTTTTGATGTATTTAACAGTTCTTAGGTAAATTTAAGCAGAGAAGGTATTCTGTACGCCCCTTGTCCAAACCCAGGATAATACTATATTCTTTGTAAAAGATGCAAGAGAATGTCATTTAAGTACATTCTGGTCCAGCAGAGAAAAATCTCCCGTAGTGAAGAAGTGTGATGGAACTAGAAAATACCTGCTCAAGGTGATGAACATTTAACATTGTCTTTTCCAGTGGCTTCATTTCTTAAGGTGTATAGAAACCTGAGGGATGTTCTGTGCTCTAATGCGGTAAGAGTCCAGCCTCAGCTCTAATTAAAGAGGTTCTGCCAAGGAAGTTTGGGTTAGCAGGGTGGACTTCATTGCTGCATAGATTCTGTGCTATATTGGTTTCTGTATAACTCCAGTTTAGCATGCTCTGGGTTCTGTGGGGAGTCAATGGCTCTGGATAAGAGCCCTAGAGCAAACTGAGATTAAGGGTTTAAGGACATCTTGACGGGCATGAAAACAATGGCCTGTTTTTTTAGCCTGACCACCTATCCCATGTATTTCTGCAAGAAGAACTGCTGAGAACTAAATATCTGACAATGATAATAACTGGGTTATTGCACATTGGACATACCCCACCCCACAAAGCTGATACCTGTGTCTCATCATGCTAACGGCAGTTGTGGCTCCCTGTGCTCTTTCTGTCTTCCAGTGTCTGAAGCAGGCTGATGAGAACTAAGCAGGTCTGTTCTGATGCTTTTAATCCTCTGACTCTTTCTCTTTTTCATTCTGCAAATGTCGCACCAAAGGAAGCGAAACAGCTATCCAAATTCAGGCTTGAAAACTCAAGGAGGCATTCAATGAAAGTGTCATAATTTAAGTTCCAGTTTATGTCACAGAATAAATAAGCCTAAAATGAGGCCAGGGTGTTCAGAAAAACTTTTGGAGAATTTTTTCTTTAGGTGTGCTATAACTTGATATTAAAGATGCTCCTAATTGTTCAAGTACAGTGATTGCAGACTTCTAAATCTTTTGGCTCTAAATCATTCATGCTGAATTACTGCCACAGGGAGTGGAAGCCAATGAATTGCTTTGCTCCCTTCTTGTTAAACTCTCTTCACCCCCTGCCTTGGTGTAAGGAACACAGCTCTAAAGTTTCATCGGGTGTAATGAAGTCTTGCAGATCCAAATTCTCCTTTTTTTTCCCCCCCCCCTTTTCTCTGAATCACTTCTTAGTAAAAACAACTGAGCTGAATTAGGTTCTATTTTAAAATGGTCTGCCACTGACAGCTTCAGTTCTACAAGCAGTTGAAAACGGCTGGCAAACCTTTATACAAACAGCATGCAAAACATCACGTAAAGCCTAGGGAAGAAATGGCTTTAGATGTAGGGATTATAAAAGAGTGAATATAATTTTAAGGTAAAATACAATCGATTAAGTTAATGATGGATAATTTCACCAGTTTGAAAACTATAATTAATAGGAATTAATTGTATATTTAAATGTTTAGCATAGCTCAACTATAAATGCTATATCAAACATAATGATATTTGAAGTCTATATAATGAAGAAATGATCCAGATGTTCATAAAAGCTTAGAAGACTTTAGAAAAAAAGGGGCTGCATGAAGAAGCTCTAATGATAAAAAGATGCCACTTGCTGTTCTGCTCTTCTTTTAAATACATCCTTTCTGAAATAATGATTATCATTTGCACTTTCATCTTAAGTGAAATAGCATATGGCTTTGGCTGATTAAAGCCCCCTCCTGGTATTAATCAGCATCTTAGTATCATGTTTCTAATAGAGGCAGCAGTTGCCCTGCTGATATTGTAAGCTTTTTAACAACATCTAAAGTCTGTGGATCACTGCTGCTGGCAAGAAATAGCTTTGAGCCTCCTATATACAAGAGTATTGCAAAGATGTCACTTACAGGTGCAGTTTATATGAGCTTCTACAACATACTGTTTTTTAAACATTTGCTGAAACTTAAAGTTTAATAATTACCTTTAATAAGTAGTTACCTGATTTTAAAGGAAAATTGGAGAACTTTTGAACACAGTAACATTGGATACATAGAGGCATCATGGGACCAGAGATCACACACTGTAGGGAAGTGTTTGGGTGCTTTTGAACATCTGTAAATCATGAAGTCTGTCTGCATGGCCACTGTCATTGTAGTCTGAGCCCAGGCCAGCAGTGATGCTTACAATCTGACCTTACAGCTGTGACACGGCTTCATGCGTCAATGGCCTCCTACAATGGCTGAGGTTTAGGATTGTTGTAGGTTTGTCCCATCATCACTAAGATGCAAAGGGAGAACTCCAGGCAGTGCTGTGGTGGCAGCATAGCTCCTCACCTAAACACCTGCGCTCATTGTTTGAAACATCCTGGTCCTACCATGCCAGGCTGGATGGAGCACAAGGAGACCGCAGGATTTAATGGAAATCATACTGTTCTCTGTCACAGAGATGATTAGAGATGGGGAGGGGGCTGCACAAGTTTGACGTTTCCCACAGTGATTCTGCCCATCCCAGCTTTTCTGTAAGGCAAAAGTGGAGTCCTGGGGCAAATGGCTGAGTGCAGAAAGCTGTACCATGCTTCCTGCACCTGGTTTGGGGGTTTTTGGTTGTTTGGTTGGTTTGTTTTTTTTTTTAATTTTGGGGCTTTTTTTCCTGTTTGGTTTTTTAGTTTGGGGTTTTTTTTAGATTTTTTTTCGTTTAGTTTTGTTTCTCTTGAGACTTGTCCTCATTTACCATTGAGATTTAACAATGCCCCTCAATTTAGTTACCAAACTTGTTTTGTTTGTGCCAAATGGTAAAACAAACAAGCAGAAAGCAGCAAGAAAACTGATGTTAATGTAAAAGATATTATAATAAGATATTAATAAAAATACTATTATTTCAGAGAATTTTGAAGGGAGGAATATCTTGATAAAGCTGACAGGCCCGGCAGATCTTCAGCACCCCCTTTTCTATGCATCAAGCAGTTCTGAAGACTTTTTATCTTGTGTGTTTCATTGGTAGTAATTGAGTTTGCATAGATAGTTTCTCAGGTATATTTTTCATGCCTCAGCACGTGGCAATCCTGTTGGACACTGCTTCCATTTGCTGTTTGATGTAGTTACTCTAAGGCATTGTGGACGCACAAAATCCTCCAACCATCTGCTCCTCATCTGTCTGGGTTACTGTATTAGAAACCTGTAACATGCAATACTTAATTCTGTCTTACAAATAAAAATTAGCAAAGCGATACAATCATAACTTTATTGTTGCTGCTTTCTCCTTCATTAATTACCATCTTTTTTTTCTTACTTGTTGTAGGAATGTGTTCATCTAACAGCTTCCTATATGACAAGAAGACAATTACTCCTTGCCCTTTTATAAATGGCAGTTATTAACCTCATATTTCATCCTTGTCTTTTGGAACTTCTGGGCTCACTGGATATCACTGTCCACCACGTTCATGCCAGTTATCTAATATGGCTCACAGGACACTTGGGTACTTCAGCTGTTGTGTTTCATTTATCTTGCACATTTTTCCTGTAGCATGTCCCAGTGGCCATGCTTGTCTGCTGCTTTTATCCCACAGGTTAATTTAAATTATAAATCTTTGGCAGGTGTGTTTGAACTTGAATTTTTTCAACTCTAAAAACAAATGTACAATTATTTTACTTACTAGCATTCTTGATTTTAAAAGTAATCCAAGACTGTGATTTTCCCACTCTACTTTGTTTTAGAGTCTTCTACTAGAAGCAAATCTCTAGGATCTGTTTTATTTCTGTCCCCCTGACTATGTTTCTTGAATTAAAATATTTTTACATCTTTATAAATAATATTTGCCTTATTGATAACCATTGGCCATCTAAATATTTCTGACTATTTCTCTTTGGAATAGTAGAGCACATGAATCATACTCATGCATTGAATACACAGAGTCAATTATGCAAACAATTTAATCTCTTTTTCTTAGTCAGAATCAGTGGTATTAGGACCAATTTACTTCCCAGAAGAGCTCCTTTTGGCAGCTTAATGTCTTTTTATTCAGTTATTTGCCATCTGTAACTTGTTTCTGTTCTATTTCTTTACTGGCTACTGATGGGGTCAAGATGCTGATTTGGCAGTTGCTGCTGACCACATGTTTTTCAGCTCATGGTCCCACATGGTTGCCACAACGTCACATAGATAGCACAGAACCTGCCTCCATGCAGTGGTTTACTCGTAATCGATTTCCTTACAAGCCACAAGGAAGTGCCTTTTGCCACTGCTCTGTCTCGCTGCCGGCAGTGGGCCTGAGATCTCCTAAAGAGGATGTTCCAAAACAACTGTTCTCAAAGGCCATGCAAATTCCTGTCAGCCTTTCCATAAGTAACAGGAGAATCTGCTTCCTGTTTAGAAAGAACCACTGACATTGTGTTTCAGTTAGCAACCAACCACACATGCCTTTTTGCAAAAATTCCTCTTTGATCATTACAGTGCCTTCATTTTTCTTCCCCACTCATTTGCCATTACTCAGTTAAAAGAGGAGAACATGGAGTCACCACTGGCTGTGCATCTTGGAAAGTGAGCAGCAGCCATTGCACCACGGAGTGGAATCTGTGTTTGAGAAATAGAAAATGGGGGCCAGTTTTCTCCCAGCTTTCTAGAAGAGAATCTTAGCAGTAGCATAGCCACTGGGTTTCTAGAGCTGTGTATTTTCTGCCCTTGAGAATTATAATCTGGAAAGAGAAAACATAATTTTCTCATCATTTCTCTCACCCCTCTTATTGAGAAAGTAGTATTCTTAATGATTTTACAGTGACATCTACAAACTTACTCATGAAGCATTAGTGCACTGTGCTAAGTGCTGTAAAATGAGCAAGGTGTGTTTCTTTCAGTGTCATACATTTACTCACAAGTTTGAAATCCAGTTGTTGAATTCCAGATAGAGCTGCTTCTACAGAGGAAGTCAAGCAGCAGGCAAGTTGTTGCTTAGGTGCTTTGTAGTTCTTTTCTTTTTGAACATTTCACAGTCCAGTCCTTGTATTTTTGTTGGACATCAGGAATAAATTTGAGGAGGTAAATGTGCCTAATAGTAGAAGAATATGTGCTTGCAGCGTTTCAACTTTCACCAGTCTTTACTCTGGGACTGCTTACCATCTCAACCTCTGAACATGTCAGCCGAAGTCTACCTCTACAAACTCAAATGACAGAAAGACCAAACATTTTCACTACTGAAAGGGAGTTGGCTTACTTTGAACAGCATTGTGTGCATGGTAGTGAGAATCTGCTCTTACGATTTCTTTTGGATTCCTCATCCTTTCTTCAGATTCACAATTGTTTTACTAATAATGGTACACAATGGTCCTGTCGGTCTAAATGCAGAGTCTGCATAGCTATAAATTGCATCACATGACAATTATCATGCAATTTGGGGGTTGTGGGAGCTGTAAACATTATAATAACCTGATTTAAATACTCAGTGCTCCAACAAATTAGGCATGATTATAGTGAGTTGAGTTCTGCCTTGAATGCAAATGCAGTTTCATCCAACTCTAATAGCAATTCCATAAAAGTACACAGAGAAGAGAGCATGTGGCTCGTAAGATATTTTTAAAAAGGAAAATGTTGTATATATTAATGAACACAAAATAAAACCTAGGGGGAAATATAAATATACTTTGTGATGCTTATCTCAGGGATAATTGTTTAGATTTTTACATCTGGAACAGCTAGCATTTCAAAAACAAAATATTTGATTCATACAGTTTATTTTATCTATATTAGACGTTCTCCATGTGTCTGAAATTTATCCCTTTGCTCTGGTTCTGCATCACTTGCACTCTTATCTTGCACGATGAAGCTGCAGTGTTAAACAGGCCTTGAATGGGCCAGATGCCATGTGCTAGTAATAGGCAGGCATCCAGTGTGCGTGTACCTGTCTGTGCTTCTCTGCAGTACTGTAGTGTGTAGAAGCTCTGACTGTGGGCTGGTACCCCAGACCTAGTTCAAAGAAAGAATTAAAAGTCAGTCCATTTGCCAAAGCTGCCATTTCTAAGACAAGAAAAAGCTGATGGATGTGGGCAGGCAGGGAATAAAGAGAAGCAATGACAGTGTTGATCTGTGCAGCTGTGCACACCACCGCATATTGTGTTTAGCTGTCTCCTTCACAGAGTGAGGACTGTGGATGGGTATCTTTACTCAGGCTGGGTTAGTTTTGCACTGGGATAGCCACCTAAAAACTGAGGGCATATGAAGGATAAAATTCCCATTTGGGTTTAAGAGATAAAAGTACCTGTGGGGAGCTAGCTGTGCCTGTCTAGAGATGAGAGAGAAGCACAGATGAAGGGTTTTTACCATCCAGATTCTACCTACTCAGGTTTCTTAACTGTTGTGTGTTGGAGTCCTACAGGTAAATACAGACCCTATCCTGAAGCAGAATGATGCACTGCAGGTTGTTTGCAAGACACTAGGAAGTGCTCTGTTCTGTGGCTGACAGGTAAACCCCTGGAGCACAAGACACCGTGCACCTCATCATCCTGCTAGAGAAGGGACATCACAGTGAGCACTATAAAGGCAAAACTGACATAGGAGGAAGCTCAGCATACTACCATAGACAGAACAGAGCTGTCATCAGAAATTATAGCACCTAAGGTATCCGTTTCCTCCCCACACTGTGTGCATACACAGACCTGTGACTTTCTGTACCTTTCCCCATCTCCTTTAAAATATGTTAGCTATGATGGACAAGCCTAGAAGTGCAACTATATATTTACCATCAGCAGCTGAAACAGCTGGATGAGTAGATCACCATGCATTTCAGAGGTGGTACCAATGGCATGTGTTAGGTGGTCTAGCAGGACCTGTTTCAGAACAGTACAGGCACCACCCCACTTCTGGGATGGTGCGTCACTTGTGCTGGGGCCTGAGCTGGGACTTTGTACAGCATTTTAGCTGTCATACTAAAATACTGGCAGCAACAGAAGCTAAAATGAATTAAGTATCAGCCCATTGCATATCTGGTATAAGCAGAAACATTTGCAGTGATCAGTCAGCAGTTTATTGGCTAAGATCAACAACTGAGATAACTACAAATAAGTGGCTTTGCAGCCTTTTCTTCTAGCACTTCTTTTGCAATCAGTATGAATTATTACAGTGGGTTTCAAGAGGTACAAAGAAAGTTCAGCTAACAAGAAAATAGATATAAAAGGAAAGGATAAAGGCAAAGCCAATGTTAATGGCTTTTCCTTACTAAAGACAGCTGGAGTTCATAACTGTATCACTATTATTCTGCACAGTGTCATTGTCAGCCTGAAGACAAAAAAAAAGAATAAAAAATCAGTGTGCTGTTTTCTTTTCTCTTTGAGAACAGAAGAATGTAAGAACTAGATTAGGATAGATTAGTTCAAATATCTGGTCTGATGGCAAATAACATTGGGATCAGAGAAATGAAAATGCTGTATGAACTGTGGCCAGAAATTCCACATTTACTAGGAATCCAGTAGTGCTGTTGTTCTCTGCTGGGATACTGTGATCATCAGTGCTGTCCTGACTGTTCTCTTCTCTTAGACATGGAAGAGGTTTCAAAAGTGAAATCTTCCAGAGAGATGGTCCTGTTTTAGCCAGAATATTTTGTGCCATGACTGCAACTGCTTTCACTTAGAGTCAGTGCTCAGTCTTTAAGAAAAAACGTAGTTCCAAGCCAGTGCCTGCTCACAGCCAACATCCCAGTATGACCCAAGGAGAAACACAGCTGGTGATGATGCAGTGTGCCTTTGAAGATGATGAGAAAACCAATTCCTAATGACTTCTTATTAAAAATCTCAATATTTTTCTATAAGTAGGGATTTCTTGCCCAGATTTCAACATGAGTAATATCATTGTTAAATCCCCTTTGCTGACCTAGCCATTACTCACTTCTCTTGATGCCCAAAAGGGCTACTGAAGGGTGCTCTGTCTCACTGAACCACTGATGTACATGGTCTCTAAGAGCACCATTCCCAGCAGTTCCTGAATGCAGCACTGCCAACTTGCAAGTTAAGTGGAAACCTCACAACACTTTTTATAAAGCTTCAGTTCTAGACTCAATGATTAGGTGAAAATCTCAGTTTCATAAAAAGGTAAGCACCTCATTCTATGAAAATGGATATAGAGAAAAACTTGATTATATATACTTTTATAGCATCAGGAAATACCAGGCTCTGAAGAAACTGAAATGTGTTATATTTTTAGGACACTCCTGAGTAAAAAACAGATCTGCATGTTTTTAATCTTTTGTTTTGCATACTGAAGTGGAGAAATACACTGAAAGTGTAGAAATTTTAATTTATTTCTTTGCACATTTTTTTCATGAGATTTGATATTTAAATAATTCAAAGGACTGAACTTCCAAAAGGGTAAATTATTGGTTTATTACTTGAATAAATGATGTGATGGGAATACATCATATTACTTTTAGAGTTAATTAAGAAATATCTGATTATATGCAATGTAGAAAGTAGACCTTTCAATTCAGTATTAATGCACATACTTCTTCTTGCCCCAAGATAACTTATCTACAAAGGAGGAAAGAAAAAAGAAGTGAACTTTCAACATTTTTCTCACATGTGAGAAAAGATCCCATAATCTGTTGATAACATAGTAACTGGCTCTAGAAGGGAAAGAATGATATGTCTAGTTCTGGGAATGCCTTGGAAGAAACCTTCCCATGACAGAGTATATGGCTCCTTAGCAGGTTTCTGTTGTCCTTCCCAGAGGTTTCTTAAAAGTTCTTGGGACTGCCATCACCGCTTTTGGACGCATATTTGTCTTGGTTCTCAAAGCTGTATGTTTCTATCTGGTATTGGGTCTGTGTAAATTTCCCTACCTCATCAACTGGCGGTGGAACCAGCACTGATTTTATTATGTGTGCTTTCTCACTTCTATTTATGGATCAAAATTAAAAAAGAAAGAAGGAAAAAAAGCTTCTAAAACAACTGCTGCCACCTAGTGTCATACCTAGCTCAGAAAATTCACACAGGCAGCTCTAGCTCTTCCCACTGGAAAAATCCTCCACAGTAAACCCAATTCCCATTGATTTCAATTGGCACCGACTTCCTCGGACATTAATGTTACAACTTGTATAGCAAAACTTATACATTTTCCATCACTATATCCAGGGAAATAGTTTTACATACGATAGCTGCGAACCTGCGTGTGTGCATTGATTTGATGACAGAAAATTTAATTCCGCACTGCAGCTATGCACTAATGCAGAGGTGAACATCCCTTGGCAGCCTGTGGTAGGGTTGCAGCCTGTGACAGCAGTATGTTTTGTAGGCTGTTAAAGCAAGGCTGAAAAACTGACCCTGACAGCACTTACATGTATGTTCATGGGAATGGCACTTTGAAGTACATACTATGTTTCAGTGTTTGCTATAAAGCTAGACCCTGAGTCCAAAAGTTTTGCCTGTGTTTGCTGTTGGATCAGCACACTTCTCAAATTGCTGTAGCAGGATTTAGAAAATGAAAGGAATTGGGGCATTAACAGGCAAGGAAAAAAAATAGGAATTGTCAAGAATCCTGAGTGAATGCTCCATCTTCTCCTCAGGACTGCGAAGTCTTGGCCAACGCAACACAGACATTCTAGAGCAGCTTATGACCTCTTCAGTTATGAAAACCTCAAGTAACTGAATTTACAAAGGAATGCTTGAATATTATCTTCTTGTACCTCTTAGTGATCATCATCAGACCTGGGAAAGTTTAGAACTGCAACCTGAGAATAAATAGTCTATAAACTGTGAAGGGCATAATGACTGGCAATGTTTCTGATCCAGGAAAATACTATGCAGCTGTTTAATTTTCAGCACATGAATGTTCCCTGAAGTTCAGTGTGTGCTCAGCCTTTGCTGGATTGCCACATTAGCACTGAGAGGTTAAAGGACTATTTTCCACAAGCCCTTCATTCCCAGTGCTTTGAACAAATGGGATACATTTTCTCTTACATAGCATCTTAGTCCATGCTCCTCATAATATCCTGTTATTTCAGTGGTATTGCCCACAAGAATGTCATACTCTGACCTAATCTATTAGTCTCATACAGACTAATGCAGACAAAGCTTTTGCAGTTGGAAGAGTCAGCTACAGTTCAGGTTAATGCTAAATTTATTGCCTCATTATCTTTCCAAGCCTGCAAGTGAGGAAAAAGCAGCAAAGATATATTCTGTTTTTCTTTACTAAAAATATCTCTCAGTTTTTAACTTTTCTTTTCATCCTGAGTGTAGAGTTTGAGACAGCCCTGAAATACTTCAGTACTTACTGAACAAATACTTCTTTACTCTGCCTTGCAAAACATCCATGAATGTGTTAACCCCCTATTGTTTTAACTTGACATATCTTGGCCTAGTCACATACAGAAACAGGAGGATCAACAAATGATCTCCATTTCTGTGAAATACATTACAAATAATGTAATTACAATCTTGGTCATTCAGATTATCTTGATCTATGTATAATACCCAGCACCATATTAGACTCAAGAAGAGAATACCTCTGGCATTTGGGCAAATGTCTGCAAATCTGTATGGGTAGTTTCAAGTCTTTCAGCTACAGGTGTTACTAACTTTAAGAAAGAAAATAAAATCTGTGTACACAGGTAGAGATAATCATAATATCTGCAAGGTATTTCCTGGCAGCCTGCAAAACAAAAACGCAGTCACAGTGGGAGATTTCTCTGCTCAGACACAAACTTACAACCAGCCTGAAAATTTGGTTATAACATTGTTTGAAAGTCTGTCTTGCCTATTGTATGACATAAAGCACATTAATATAATTTCTGTTTTGTACCACTATTAGTATACTATACATGACAGTTGAACAGCTGTTATATGGTCATTCATCAGTCATAATACCTGATTACGTCTTTTATGTATTACTAAAGTCTGAGTGAATTTAAAGTTTTAGTAAGCCTGAGCAATCAAAAATGAGTATGTCACAAAAATCATGAGGATTTTAATCAAGATATCTAGAAGACTCATGTTAGGCTCTTTTTTTCTGGAGTTTATGTTCTGCCTTGCAAGCAAGACAGATATAAATGAATACCTTCCTTTTCTTTTTTTTTTTTTTCCACTGAAAGATGAGACAGATAAGTAAGGACCTGAAGCTTTAAATAACTAAAAAGTTATAAGGCAAGTAATGGACTATCCGGATGTGGCAACACTAAGTTAAAGAAACTTGCTATTGCTCTGTACAGAATTGTTCTTGGAATTCTTTTAAAAATCAGAGCCAGATTGTGTTTTGCACATCCAAAGCAGTACTGAGTAGTGGGGAAAGATCCATCAAATCCTTTCAATTCTTGCCTGTGGTCAGTGATACGAAGAGAGATGAAACAATATTATATGAGCATCAAGTTTTCGCTTGTTCTGCAGTGCTGTGGTGGTTGACAGTCCACTGCTGAAGAGTGGCACAGTGGAGCTGTGCTCTGTTTCAGTTTCTTTCCCTGGTTTCAGAGTGCATTTTTACTTTACAAATCAGAAGAATTTAAAAGCCTCAAAACAGATGAGAGTGTTTTTGGGAGCAGTCCCAAATGCCTAACTTAATATACTCATGTGCCCTGGTGAGCATGTGCTTTGGGAGGAAGAAGGATAATGCAAGCACTTGGGGGAGCCCTACTTTGACAAAGTTCAAAGGTAGTGACTTCCCGTTATGGTTTCTGAATAAACATCAGCATTGGGGATGGCTTGGACATACCCAAGTACATTCTTAAAAAAAATCCTCTTTTAGTGTCTATGCCCTCATATTTTGACCTGGAAAAAAAACGAAACAACAACAAAAAAACCCAACCAACCAAACAAAAGCAGCAAAATAAGCCATGTTTCTACTTTTTAAAGCAGGTACCCCCAGATTCTTGGCTTAAATCATACTTGCAACATTCAGCCATAGTGCATTGGCCTGGTAGTAGGAGCAGAAGCCTCAAAGTTCTTACAACTATTGGTATTGTGGGCTCTGGACAGACTTAATGCCTCCTTGAAAGAACTTACAGTCTATATAGACTAATACAGAGCAGAGGAAGAATGTGATACAAGTAACTGTTTTAAACTTACTTTGTGATTTTAAACATGAGCTTTATAATAACTACAGAGAGGGGAGAGCAGAAGTCATAAATGGCGATATGTCACTCTTCCATGTAGTGTAGCAGTGGAGAGAAATAATGCTTCCTGGCTGGGTGGTTCAAATGAGATGCCTCACAGACACATTTCTCAAAAGGCCTGTGAAAGAAATGTGGATCTCCATGGCCATGGATTTTTGTATACAAAGGCACTGGGCCCTTCACAGTCTGTGACTCCATTTGTAATCTTGAGTTGAACATGTATGCGATTATTGAAACTTGGTAGGGGGTCTTCTGATACGGTCCCTCTCTGAGTGATTTCCTGTGTTGATTCTGCCTCCCCGCCCCTTGTTTCTGCCTTCATGCTGGTTGATTTTACAAGTGACTGTTCAGGTCTATTAAAATCTTTTTTTCTTTTTTTTTTTTTTTTTTTTTTTTACATTTTCTAGCAATTGAATGATAAATTATAACACAACAGCTGCTTCTTTCATTATTTTTATTGATTTCTATTAATTTAAAGCAGAAGTTATTAATGGCAACAGTATTGTAGATTGATTCAGCAGAAAGCTACCAAATACATTATAATGAAAAAGCTATACAGAAAGCATGAACCTGACATTTCATCACTTAAACTTATATTTAACTTTTAAGCATGAGTAGTCCCATAGGTTATCAATAGGAAGTGGTTTTATTATCTGAGCTGAAAGTACTGGAGTTTAAAATACTGCATGATTTAACCAATATATTAAGGACAGAATTGAGGACAGAAGGCTAAAGGAGCCTTGTTCCAGGGACATTCAAAATTGTCGTAATGTGCTGATGAGCAGAGAACTATAGTGTTCCAAGGATTTTTTAGCCTGGAATGAAACAAAGGGACTTAATTCAAACATTCATAGGGAGAAACCCATGCTCCGTTGAAGTCAGTGGGAATTTTGCCATTGATTAAGAGGGCCAGGATTTCCCACATAATCGAAATAGAGATGCCTGGGAGAAGATGGGAAGCAGACATAAATTCAGCAACAACACTGATTTCAGACACAATGATCTCTGTGTCGCCTTCCAGCAAGATGACTACCAGTAGTGAAGCCCTAATGAAAAACATTTTTCAAAAAGTGCTTTCTGCAACATGTTTTCTGTACTAGTGGATAAGTCAATATGCTGGTAAGAAAGGAAGCTTATAGAATCATGCCTTGGTCTTGCTGTTGCAGTAATACTGATTCATGACAACGTAGTAGTGTTTAAAACTGAAATATTTGAGCTTATCTGGAGAATAACTGGCTCTGTAGAGGCTCTTGTGCACCTCACAATCTGTGCTGACAATGTATGGCAAAATATATTTTGGCTAAATCATCATTCATTGTAATACTGTACACTATGTTACTCTGCCTTTCTAAATTAGATGAAGCAAGGACAAGAGGACTAATACACTTAGAAAAGGGGAGGAAGATGGCTTCCTTATCTTGGAAATCTCCAAGTCACACAGACATTTGAGTGCAAATTGCTGTCTCAGAAGGCAGAAATATTTCCTATGATTTTGATATGCACAAATATCTTCTAATATCTCCTAATTGTTCTCAAGAGTTTAAAAAAGGAAGACTATTAATACTGGTGAAAGTAGATGTCTGATTCTAGAGGATTAACAAAAAATAATCTGGTCTTGAGAGTTTAAGATTTTACAGGTTTGTATTGATCTCTCCTCCTCTCAGTTAAAAAATACTCTGCTTTTTTAACTAAACTATTAATCAATGTTTTGGGGCTAGTGATTGCTGTTCTAGTGGCTCACCTGAATCTGATCAATCAGTGGATCACCTGTTTCTTTTATTCAGTGAGAGAAGAGCTGCAAACAATTTAATCAGTGGCTTTGTCAGTGTGCAGCAGCTCTGGATTTGGCCTGGAAACAGGTCAACATCCTCCTAGTCTATCTGCTGTATTTAGCTTTGGGAAGGTCTGTTCTTTGGGGAGTCTCAGCTCTAAAGGGGCTTTGTCAGTGAGGGAATTTGGTGAGCACTCATTCTAATGTAAAGATTATTATGCTTTTATGGCACAAAAGCACCTCTATGTATGTATTCATTTTGGGACTTAGGTAAAGAACAGGTCAATGAAGAAATGCAAATGAATTTCAGATCTTCTCTCTCTCACTCTGCTTTTCGAAGACAACGTTCTTTCACAAGTTTTCAGTCTCAGCTTTACTATTCTTCCTTCTATTTTTGATACCTTACTAGCATATTTTGTTCCTAAACTGCTTTTCCATAGTGCCATGAGGTACCAAGTGATGCTGCCTTTGGGAATTGCCATGCATACCTTTTGGTACACAGCTATGACAATAAATAGGTTTACCAGGTCAGCTCCAACCTCTAATGCTGCTGGAAATGTGAGAGTCCTGCTTCCCTGTGGAATGCATTTGACTCACTTACAAGAGCACATTTTTAAGCCCACAAGTCAGGGTGGGTATGAAATCTGTGCAGCACATGCATCTGGCAGCAGTGAAATTCCTGCTTTAAAATAATGCCACTCCTTGGGGGTTGTTGACTCAATGACACTGTGGACAATTTCTCTCTCTCCTAGAGGGCCTAGGGATATTTCTTTTTTTTTTTTTTGTCACCAGAACAACCAGTGACAGATATTGTGTTCCACCTCTGTGTTATTTTTTGATTCCTTTTTAGACCATTTTGAGTATATGACATTTCATAGAGCTCAGCAATCAACCTCATTTTAATGTACCATTTTAGCTCTAGCACCCTCTTCCATACTAACAGGCAACCCAATCACTCAGCATTGCCTATATCGTATTCTTTGTTTTCTACAGCCACTTGTTTAGTGCAAAGTTTCACCTGTAGCTTATTAACTTTCTCAGTTAGCTTCTGGTGTGCTCATTTTTCATGATTCAAAAGACCTGTAGTTCTGCCTGCAAACTTAAAGCATTATCCTATTATCACTAGGGATCAGTATGTAATTTTACCTCCAAAAATACTTTTCAAAGGTCTGATTTTCCCATGGCTACTCCTGTGTGTGTTCTTAATTATGGTCATAACTAATTTTAATAAGTTGGACAATATTAATTCTGTATTGCTCTGAAATATCTTTCCCAGCTGATTTAGAAAATTAAGGCAGTTTAACTATAGCAATTTAGGTGAATTGTTTAAAGAGCCGGCACACAGCTGCAGTTGTATGAAACTGCACAGTCTCAAGTTTAAACTGTTAGTACACATTGCTGCAGACAGCTTGGAATAAAAAACCTGCAGGCTCTCCAATTTATCTTTAAAATATCAAGTCTGAATGAACTGATTCCTCCTCTGTTTCTTGGCAATCTGTTCTTTTCTTAAATTTCTAGCAGAACTTGGAAAAATTATCTTTTGAATCTGCCTGCTGTCTCACATGCTTGAAGCTGGAGCTCTGGACTGGGCCAGAAATTTGGATTTGAAGCTGTAAATATTGAGGGTGTATCTAGGTCTTAAATATACCAAAAGTTATTTGTTATATATATGCAAAATCTATCTTACTCATCTTTTCCATCACTGTAAAACAATTTCCTCAACCACACAGCCTGGGTTGTCTAACAACCCCACACCAGCACTTGCTTTCCTAAGAGCTGGCAGGGGACTGAAAGTACACTTTGACTGAATTCTCAGGTATATTATAAGTCATAGCTATGAACATCCCAATTAGCAAGAACATGCAAGCATTTTGCAATCCTGCACGCTAAATTAACTTTAAGAAAATAAAAGGTGGTTATTTAGCTTTTTATCTCTCTGTGTATCTTTTATTATTTGATTTACCATATTCATCTTCTGTTTATGTTCTACAGTGACATAACAAAGCCAGCTTTTTCTATCTTTAAACCCTTTAGGAAGAAAGAGTGAGGATTGTTACAATAGATATTTCAGGTTTCTTTTTTATATGTGAGAGGAGAATTCTTTGTGATGGCAGATCTGGGGAAATAGAAAGAGGCAAGTGAAAAGATAAATGCTGAAGACATCAATATCTAGTTACTGAAAAATAGAAAAACTGGGCTTGGGAATGGGAGAGAGAAGCCAAGCTCTGGCTAAACCTCTAATGTTGTTCTGTAAAGCAGAAAACCTAAATTAATCCTGTGTTTGGTTTTAGATTTGTGTTTTATAGAGACTAAATGCACCAATTTATATTTTCTCCTTTCCATACATGAGAAACTGAAGCTAAAGTTTTCCCTCTTGTACCTTGAAATGATTCAGGCTTGCCTCTGAGAGGAATATAGCAGAAGTGCAATGATCCCTCTGCTTGCCATAGAAGTGTTCTCTAGAGCATGAGACAACATGACTGCAGTGCATAGGGACTCTACCATCCTGCCAAAACCACCAGCTATTTATCTGTGCCCATGAGAATTTAAAGTAGGGTCTGCTGTGGCTCAAGCTCTGCTCCTGGACTGAAAGCATGGGACACCCCTGCCCTCGCTGGCCAGGCCACAGAGTAGGACACCCAGGCAGCTAGGACATGTGTAGATGTGATGCACATAGGCACTTCAGGGCCTCTGTGCATGCATTTGAGTCTTTCTTCAATGTGTGGCATTTAATACCTTTCATCAGCTACATCCAATGCACTCCATGATTTTTATGACATTTTCATGACTGCCTTCTCTTCTGCCCTCTTTGCTCTATGCCCCATTTTTCATGAGAGTGAATTCCTCCACTCCCTCTCCTGATCCTTCTTTTCCATTTCATTTTTATATCATTTGCTTTTTATATTTTCTTTGCAGTACCTGCGGCAGCTGCTTTGCAGGTCCCCTGCTGTGCAAATCGCCCTTCACAGAGGAATATCTTCCTGTCAGTGACTGACAAGAAGTGCCAGGAGCAGGCTAGGAGACTTTTAAAACCCGTGAGTCGGCAAATCAGCAGGTACCTGTGTGCAGTTCTGGATACGCCCCTAGCATTAGTTCCTATCTTGTATCAAAGAGTTTTTAGGATGATATGGCCCACAGGCAGAGTTTCAGGTTAAAGAGAACACACTCATAGCACTCTCATTTTGATGTTTTTTGTTTTAAATATAATGACACCAGCAGTTTGTTCTTGGGGAGGTTTTTGGTTTCTGTTTTGTTGTTGTTTTTTGTTTGGCTTTTTTGTTGTCGTTTTGTTTTACAGGGACTGTGTTTACAACAGCCTAAACTAGGTGAAAATGTTCTTAGTACTAAACAGCTCCTGTATTTCTTCTCCAAAGAAATAAAGATACCTTTCATATTTTCCAAGGCTGACAATGTTGAAGAGGCTAAGATACATCAAAGACTGAAGGAAAAGAGGAAGGGACATGCTGTAACTACCAGTTTCTTTAGGGAAAGATGTGGGATGAGACTAGGAGTGCCTTGAACAGTCCTCTCTCCTTGACATACAGGAGAAGGCAAAGGGTCTGAAGGAATTTGGGAACTTGATTTAGTTTCCCAACCATCTTAGAGATGGTTAAAAAGAGACTTAAGTAAAAGCAGTTTGCACAAGAAGATGTAGCTTTCAGGCAAAATAACACTTGAATCAAATGCATAATAAATAGCCTGAAGAAGGGCACTGAATTTGGTCCGCTGTGATCATTTGATCTGAGTGGCTTAAGGCTTTGCATGCTTCATACTTGCAAACCAGCTGTAAAATGCAAGAAATACAAGTAGCCATGGTCTGACATTTCCCCATCTGTTCCCAATATTTAATAATTTGCTCTCTTCTCTGAGCATATTAAGTTTATTTATAAATTTGAAAAATATGAGCTTTAAGCTATAATGGCCTTTTTGCTCCAAATTGCTCAAAGCACCCTTCTTTAGCAGATGGAGGGTATTAATTTTTCTGCAGGAATTTGTGTATAAGGTACAAATGGCACACCAGGATTTTGCCTTGCTGTTCTGCATGCATTTCTATTCTCTAGAGCTGCTGTGCAGTACGTGACTGTTTTGAAATGCCTAAATTCTCTTTTGCCTTGCTTTAAGGATGATGGAGAGTGAGAAGTAAAGTCTAGTTCTCGCAGCTGAGACTAGTGCTTTAATAACTGGAAAACCCCCTTCCCTTTAAAAAGCTTGCTAAGAATCATCCGCAACATGTTGGAATCAGTAAGAGTTTTGCTGTTGAGCTGAACAGTACTAAACACAACTAAATGGTACTTCAGTTAAGAACTACTTTTAAAACATTTTAGGGAAGGCTTGCTCTCATATATGAGATTACAAGTGCTGTTGATAAGAAAAACATACTGGATCTAAATGTCACTGTACCCCAAAACTGGCAGATTAAAATCTCCAGATTTATGCTGGTAGTACCCCACCTTAGCTAATGCTGTGTTCGCACTCATTCTGTGAGTGGGAGGTGGTTGTTCTGCATAACCCAGAATGCTACATTGAGAAGAAATGCTGACATAAATACCCCTCTCTCCTCTGTGCTTCGTAACTTTGATTTCTACAGCACAGTATCAAATATTTTTATTCTTTAGTGTTAATAATTTTGAGGATGTTTCAAACTAAAGATTTGAAATAAAAATATACCACGGGCTGCCACCTGCACCTGCTTATCTTTGTGTAGCGATCCAGTGAAGTGAATGAAAATACATCAATTTATGTAAAGATTCAACCTGGTTCAAAAGGGGTTGTTTTTCAAAGATAAAATTCAGTAAAGGCAAGAGGGTTTTCAATTTAATAATACTTTGTTATAATATATGGATTGATTCACTATACTTTTGTTTCCCAGCACAGTGAAGATAAAAAGGCGAGCTGGTTAGATGGGTGAGCATAATTCTTTCATGGTGAAAGAATCCTTTCTGGGTTTTGTTTTGGATGCATTTGCACCTCTGTCAAGACAATTTTGTTTATAAACCAGCAAATATCTCTGGTGGCTACAAATTAATTTCACTTTTACCAAGATTCTTAACTCTTCTAAAAAGTGACCAGGTTCCTATGTAAGCTGAAAATTAATAATTCTAATGTTCTTGGTGTTTAAGTAAGCTGCTAAAATTGGTATAGTAGTATATATTTAAAAACATAATTGTAATGGTGAGAATAAAATCAATCACAAACCATAAGAAAAATAGATGTCTTCAAACCAGCCTAACATCATTTTCTGAGGAAATTACAAGTTTGGTTAAGGAAAGTAACCAGATAAGGAAGATATTTAGGCTTGTGTAAATCTTATGGCTATTACATAAAGAAAATTATAGTTCATCTATATGGAAAACATTAATTAGGAGCTGGGTGATAGACTTGTCTTAAAATAGCTGTCAAAAGAAATTTTAATCAAATAGCAATATTTCCAGGACTGTTATATATCAATATGAAGCTTGGCATTAATTGGTATTATTCACTGTATCATCACTGTTATCACACTGTTATTGGCAGAATGCCAACCAAGGGCAAACCTGTTCTTCTGGGTGACTTGGATTGGAAAGTAGGATTGGAGCTGGAAAAATAAAATCTTTCATTATATACCCAAAAGCAAAGTAATAAACCAGGTACCAGGGACTATGAACTGTGTCTGGTGAGTAAGAGAGGTATTGTGAAAGCAGACATTGTGAAATGTGTTTGGGTATCATTGTGGAGAAGCAACTGAACACATGACATAAGTAGTGCAGCAGAAAATGGAATTTGAGAGGGTGTTCACCTCTGCATGGCACTTCTGACTTGGTGCAGGACTGCAGCATGCAGCTCTAGCGCCACATTTCTAAAATTCTACTGAAAACTGGCAACATGTAGGGACTGCCCAGCAAGGGAGATGATATATAGATTCAGTGGATCTACAGCTACAGGATCTGTAACTGACTCCTTCTAGATCCTGTGTCCATGGTAGTTATGTGTCCATGTGTCTGTCCAGACAGCTGTAAACCAGATGAGGTTTTGGTCTTCATTTTGGGGGGAGCCTTAAGAAAGAAGGATTTCATCTCCCAGGTTTTGCACTTGTTGTGGAGAGTATTGCTGATTTTTGCAGCAATTCAGTCTCACTCCTCATTTCCATGCAGTACTAAGCCAAACTACTGCCCTGCTTCATTATCTTGGATCTCTCAAGGATAAAAATGAGCACAACCTAAGTGGTACTGAAGTGTTGAAGACACTAAAAGCAGTATGAGTCTTATAATCTGAACTATGTTAAAAAATACCACAGAAGTTGTGCTATCACAGGTATATCCCGAACATCCCTGGACTCTACTGCATTGTGGCCTGTTAAACCCTTAAGTGAGTGTCTGTGTAAGGACACTTGGGAATGCTAATTCACAGCTACTGTTCATTCAAATTAATTTTCCTGAGGTTTCCTGTTTAGGAAAGACTAAATTTATTACAGGAGGTCTGGCTAACATCCCTGAAATGGAATTTATCACAAGTATGAGCATTTCAATGACATTCCTGTTACAAGCCCTCGCCACAAAAATTTTTCTTTGAACACTCCACCTCTATATCCTAAAAATTACACAGGTAAATCCCTAGTCTTTCACACATATTGAAAAGCCTACTAAGTGTAAAAAATACTGTAATAAGTGAACAAGTATAAAAAGTTGCTTTGGCTGAGATGTTTTCGAGAGGTGATACAACAAAATTAAAATCAACCCATTCCCCTGGAAAAACACTAATACATGTAGCACTGCAGTGGTTCCACAAGATGTTTCTCAAAATTTAACGCAATTTCTGGAATAGCTTTTTAGAATGGTTTTCACAGAAATTGCTGAAGGAAGGAGATGTTACCTGAATGAATAATAAAAAAAAATGTGCGAGGCGGATGGTACAGAGATCTAGGATCTAATTTCTGTCAGACTTCAACTGTGGCCATTCATCTGCCTTTGAATTTTCTACGTGAGGATAACAAAACCAGCTTTGGAAAAACTCCCAGCTCTCCCTATGATCTTTAAGCAATTTCTAAGCAAATCCACTCGGTGGATAAAGAACTGGCTGGATGGCCACACACAAAGAGTTGTGGTCAATGGCTCAATGTCCAGCTGGAGACCAGTAATGAGTGGCACCCCTCAGGGATCGGTGTTGGGACCGGTCTTGTTCAACATCTCTGTCGCTGACATGGACAGTGGGATTGAGTGCGCCCTCAGCAAGTTTGCCGATGACACCAAGCTGTGTGGTTCGGTTGATACACTGGAGGGAAGGAATGCCATCCAGAGGGACCTTGACACACTTGTGAGGTGGGCTGATGCCAACCTCATGAAGTTTAACCATGACAAGTGCAAGGTCCTACACCTGGGTGGGAGCAATCCCAGGCACAGCTCCAGGTTGGGCAGAGAAGGGATTCAGAGCAGCCCTGAGGAGAAGGACTTGGGGGTGTTGGTTGATGAGAAAATGAACATGAGCCGGCTTCAGTGTGCGCTCCCAGCCCAGAAAGCCAACCGTATCCTGGGCTGCATCAAAAGGAGCGTGACCAGCAGGTCAAAGGAGGTGATCCTGCCCCTCTACTCTGCTCCTGTGAGACCTCACCTGGAGTATTGTGTGGAGTTCTGGTGTCCTCAACATAGAAAGGACATGGAACTGTTGGAACAAGTCCAGAAGAGGGCCACAAGGGTAATCAGGGGACTGGAGCACCTCCCGTATGAAGACAGGCTGAGAAAGTTGGGGCTGTTGAGCCTGGAGAAGAGAAGGCTGCATGGAGACCTCATAGCAGCCTTCCAGTATCTGAAGGGGGCCTATAGGGATGCTGGGGATGGATGCTTCATTAAGGACTGTAGAGATAGGACAAGAGGTAACAGGTTAAAAATTAAACAGGGGAAGTTTAGATTGGATATAAGGAGGAAATTCTTTCCTGTTAGGGTGGTGAGGCCCTGGAATGGGTTGTCCAGGGAGGTTGTGAGTGCTCCATCCCTGGCAGTGTTCAAGACCAGGTTGGACGAGGCCTTGGGTGAGATGGTTTAGTGTGAGGTGTCCCTGCCCATGGCAGGGGGTTGGAACTAGATGAACTTAAGGTCCTTTCCAACCCTAACTATTCTATGATTCTATGATTCTATGTTTTGGGTTTCTTTTGACAAAGAAAAGTCCATAGTGTTCTTAGAGCTGTCTAAAACATTTTGACATGGAGCTGCAATACAATTTTCCTTTGAAAAAATTCATTTTCAAGTAGAAAATCCTCACAGTTTGTGGGGGATTGGAAAGTCTCCAGTCAGATTTTTTCTTTTTTCTTTTTTTTTTTTTAAGAAAAGCAACATGAAAAGAGCAATGATTTTCTTGCTGAAAATAAGCAAAGACTGACATTAAAGTGCAGCTTTGAGAAAGCCATTCTGGATTTCTGTCTAGCATACCACAATAACTGAAATCTGCATCTTATGTTAGCTGTCTTTCTTTTCTTTTTTTTCAACTTTTTTACTTCTATAACTACCCTCTTATTTTTCTTTTTTTCCTTATGCATTTTATTTTTTAAATTTTAATTGTACGTCAGCATTTCATTATTCTTTTAAATCCTTCCCTTCCTCACTCATAATTTTAAAACTCTCTACATTTATTTGACTACTTTTTTTCTTCATTTTTTTTTTCTTTATCCTCTTTTGTTCATCTGTTCTTTCATCTATTTTTTTTTGCATAAGCTCCATTTTTAGAAATTCTGAAATTCTCCAGTTTCTGGTATGCTCTTCTTTCCTCATGGAAGATGGATAGTCAAGGTAGACAGGAGACTACTCTCTTGGTCTCTGCTTGCACAAGGACATTGGGTTTGTGTGGCAAGGGTGTGGTAGCAGGGGGGCTATAGAGGTAGCTTCTGCAAGAAACTGCCAGAAGCTTCCCCTGTGTCCAGTGGATTCAACGATGGTGGGCTCTAAGGCTCTAAGGCAAGGCCAAGTCCTTGGAGTTAGCGCCTCGGGGATAACATAGTTAAGAAGAGGGAAAAGTTACTGACAGCAGCAATTGCAGCCAGAGAAAGGAGTGAGAATATATGAGGGAAACAGCCCTGCAGACCCTAAGGACAGTGAAGAAAAAACCAAACAAACAAAACATAAAAGATCTGTTGCTTTGAATACAAGAAGCACTGTTTCTCTGCAAGTGTTTTCTACAAGGGAAAGTTGCAAGGGCAGCATTTGTGAGCTTTAAATGATGAGTGCAGAACTGCCTATCTTCCCCAGTCAATGATTCTTTCAGTGAATATGATCATGAAGGAAACTGAATTCCTATGCTAATTGGTGCATGCATTGACTCTTAGAAGTTAACGGTAACCCAGGCAGAATCAAAAGCAACTTCTGCTGGTTTTTGGTGGTTGGTGTTGTGTAATAGTACTGTTTTGGAAGAAGAAGAGGGCCCTAAGAGTGTGTGTGATTGTGACCTTGGATGTCAGACCCAGTTCAGGGGTGGCATTTATTGGTGGCTCAGCCCAGTGAAACTAATGGCCAAAGAAGATGCCACAGGGGTTCTATCTTTTTATGTAGCTGCACTCTCCCCTAGGCTACTTCCCTGGCTTAATCCCTCCCCTACCCAGCCTAGAAATCCATTTCGTTTTCTTATTTAAGATTCCATAGACCTTTCATATTTAATATTAGTATAAAGGGAAAACCGCACCTCAGGAGAAAGATCAGAGTTGAGGCATCAGATTCATTCTTCCCTTAATGAAGAGGAACAGCAGGATGGATAAAAATCAGTGACTTAAAAAATAAATTGGATTTTTAATTTAAGAAAATCTTTATTGAGTAAAACTATTTAAAATTAAGTTTTAGGCCTATATTTAGTGCAGTTTATTCTGATGTATTAAATCATTCAAGGTTTAAAGAAAAAAATCCCAAAATGTGTTGCTGGCAAGGTGCTTGCATCAGGCCAGTGAGTCACTACTCATTAGCAGTGAAAAGAAAATAGTTGTTTCTTGGTTCCAATTACCTCATCCAGTGACTAAAGTCAACGCAGAGAAAATTGAGATATTTGTTTTTACTGTGTAGTCTTCAGTTATTTTCCTAAAAAGATAGCAATTTATTCCTCCCCCCTTGGAATTAAATATAACCCTTTTGCTGGCACTCAGCACTGAGTCTGAAAAAGCAGGATGCCTATTTTCTTCCACTACCTATGGCTAAAAATGAAGTGTAAGATGAGACCTAATAATTTTAAAATCTTGAATGATATAATAGTCAGAAACAGCCATTGCAAATCACTTTAATAAGCCTTCCTTTGTTGATTAAAATTATTTGTTTGAAAAGCAAAATATATTTTTTTTAACTTTGCAATTTTCCTCTTGAGGGCACTTACATTAACTTGTATTTATAAATATTGATTTTAATCTATATTTTTCTAGAGTATTATCTTCTAGAACATGCTTTAATAAATGTGTATAATTAGAAAACGATGTATGTAGACATAATAAAACAGTTATATTTAGTAGTAAATCAACATGTTCTAAAAGTTACCAGCCCAAAATAATCAGTTTCTCTTTAGGAAGACAACTCAGAAGTATCGATGCAAAACAAGACAAAAAAAAAATCTTGTTAAAAATAAAAATAAAATAAATCAGCAAGTTTTCTGTTTGGAAGGTCATGATTCTTTCTCAGGCTGTTCTGTTCTAAACATTCATACAACTTGCTAAGAAGCCCAGAGGTCTAGCTCAACAGGGTTTAATATGCAACCCATAAGCACATGTGATAGCACAGTTTTTTGACAGCAAAAATCACAGTACTACCATGTCCTGGCATGTCCCTGTCAGTCTTGAAAAACAACAGCACATTCTCTAGGCATCTGCCATGAAGGAGATGTTGTTGATACGTGTGTGTGAGCTGTTGTTAGGAGGAGACTACGTAAGAAATGAGCCTGATTTTTGTATGCATGTTTGTTTTCTGTTTAATTCAGAAAACTGTGACTGCCTGTCCTACCTTAGCAAGATGTCTGTCTGGGTTAGAGAAATACAAGCAGCCCCTGCAGATGAGATACTGCTCCTCAAATCTGCAGAAGCAAATTAGAAACAGGAATTGGAGGGGGAATTTGCTCAGAAGGCAGAGCAGCTCTTCACAGCACAAATTAAAATCTTGCCACTTGTTTGGGACTGGTCTCAATGCACACACACTTCATTTGGTCCATGGATATTATTCCAGTTGTTTCCAGTGTGAGTGAATGGAAACACATCCACTGTGGCCTGAAGATGTGCTAACTGCTTTCAGTCCTCACTGGAATGAAGGCCTTTGCACTAGAGGGCAAAATTCACTTTGAAGTTGAAGAGTTTTACTCTGTCAGATCCTGAAAAAGGTAATGTAAACCGTCACTGAGCACTGAGGGGTAAAGGCCTAACTTGGATTTGGATTCTGATTTTTAACTCTGCTGTATTATGGGGTAGGGGGAAGCTCTGTTATCTTTTCAGCATGTACAATGTGTGTGTGTGTGTGTGTGTGTGTGTGTGTGTGTGTGTGTGTGAAAGCAAATACTATTGCACAAAGAAATGATCTTCACATTTGCATATGTAGTTGTTTCAGGATTTACCCCAGTTCAGATTATTGATAGGAGTAATATTTCTGTTTACTCATCAATACCCTCTTTTGTTTCTTTTGTAAAAGCTTTTTTCCCCTCCTCTTCCCCCACTCCCATCCCCCTGTTGTCTTTGTGCCTAGTATTTTTCCACACTTTATTTCCTAAAAGACGAGTGGGTTTGACGATGCATTGTGATTTCTTTTCTACAGGGCTTTATGAAGGAAGCTGGAGGCAGTTCTCATTAGTCTCACTGACATCTTTTATCACTTATCAGAGGAACAAGCAAACGGAGAGCAATTCCTTTGATCATGGCAAAAGTAGAAAGAGTATTAAAAACCCTATGAAGATTCACTAAGTAGAAAGTAGAAAAGACAGTCTGTGGCATGTTTCAAAGAAGTAACATGATTTAAAGTTGCCAGATTTACTGGTATATATTAAAGAATTGTTAATGATGCTACATTTTACATGCATCCTTAGGTCCTTGGGTTTTTTTGTTTTTTTTTTGTTTGTTTGGTTTGTTTTGTTTAAAAAAAACTGGCAAATATGTTCTTAGGTAGAATGGATGGATTAGATCAATTGGAAAATATCTCTAAAAGGTGAGCTGTGTCAGAAAGAAATTCTGTGATTCAACGAAAATTCTTGAAAATAAAAATAAGGCTGTAACAGTGGCACAATGGATTGAAAAAGAAACCTGTTCTCATGGGAGAATGTTAAGAAATCTGAAGAATTCCTCTTCTTTTGGAAGCATTCTGTGGTGAATCAATGTATGTTTGTGAAGACTGCATGTAGGAACTGCAGTGCTTGGAATTATCCAGGTATACCTGGCTGCCTAACTCTGACCTTAGAGCTCCACAGCTTCCTTGTTCTACGGAAAAATAAGATTTTTCTTGATGGTTCTGAATATTTATTCAGCTAGCAAGATGTCCTGGTTTTGTGCCTTGCATCATTACCAACAGGGCAGGGAGAAAAAGGGAAGCAAATATATCCTTTTGCCTACAACTACTGAGCATTACACAGCCAAGATCCACCAGCGTTTTTCTGTATGGCTACAGCTCAGTTATCCACTGTTTATAAATCCCTTTCCAATTTCTGCATGTGATCAGCTCGTATCTCAAAGCATCAGATTTAAATTGCTTTTGAAGACCCTTGTCTTAACCTGTGAAAATACAAAGATCAAAATTATTTAAGCATTTTCTGTCAGCATAGACTCAGTGCCAGCTTTGTCCCTGTAGTGTTTTTCACTGCCATAGCTGGTTTTCAAATATGTTGAATTCGATTTAGACATGACGCAATGTAGTACATTTCTACCACACCTTTTATGAAAGCATCCCCAGAGCACTTTCTGATCAAGCTAAAATTATCTCTGAACTACATACAAATTCCTAAAATATTAATTTAAAAAACTGACAAAAAGAATTTTGAAATGCATGCACTCATTTCAAAGTTAAAATAGGCAGAGGGGTAAGTTCTCTCTTACTCCAGAGTAACAGAGGAGGACCTAACTCAGTGTATTGCTTTGTAACAGGGTTGGAGTGTGATTCTCCAAGCAGTGCAGTGCGCTGCTCTAACAGTACTGAGCAGAATTAATTGCATGACTGCTGTAAATGACCTGGAGGTTGCAGGTGAAGCAATATATAAGTGGGTTGTCAGAACTCCATTTATGTACACATTGTTCTAACATTTGCTGCTTCTGTGAGGAAGTGAGGAAGCCACACAATTCTTTGTGATACATGGCCTCAGTCATCCTTGAGGAAGACAGTGGGAGGAATAAACAAATAGCTTTGAGGGATGTGATCATGGATCCAAAATGATACAAATCTTTTTGCCAGAGCAAGGGGCTTGGAGATAAAGCAAACTCCAGTTGGTTTCTCAGGATTAAAGAAAGAAGATTGTTGCCAGAAGTTGGAGGGAGGGACAGGCTGACAACAGGGTGACATGCTGATGAAGGCTAAGAGTTAGATCTCTTCCTAGACCTAAAGATCTTGATGAAAATCAGACTATCATATGATCTATTTCATTATTGTAAAACTTTCTTTTGAAAGTCTTTTCACTTAAATAAATGTTCCTTTAAGGCAGTATTTTGATCACTAGTGCTGCTCCTTCATGGAAGAGATCTATAGGGCCTGAAGATGCATTGAACCTGCTGAGAAAATTAGAAGAGAGACTGCTACCTGGGGATGGTCTGAACTAGCAAGGGAACTGAACATACTTAGCTCTGTGCATGCCTGTTAACGGCTCTGCCTGTACCAAAGGTGGTGGTCAGGGTGGTGAAAGTCCAGCTCCATGGCTTGTCCCTGCAGCTTGCATAGTGAGACAAAGGGCATTAGTGGCAACCTAAAATCATGGCAACTGTGTGACCAGTGCATGTGCTTTGAGGGTCAGCTGCAATAGGCAGGCAATCCTTCAATGGTAGGGAAAAAAGGAAGAAATCTTTTACAGCCACATGGCTAGGAAAGACAGCATTTGAAGTCTGGCATTTGTTACAAAGAAAAATGAAAAAAATCGTCAAAGTCGGATTTTTAAATGCAACTGTGCAAGGAGACACAAACTCTTGTAATCATGGCTAATGCATTAACCAAGTCACACATTTTGTGGAGATTTGTTTTCTAACACCTCATGGCCCCAAACTGCAGCTGAAAACTTACTACAGAGTGCAGCTGAGCTGTACTACAGCATGGCAGGAAGGGCTGGAAGTGTGTATGTCTGAAAACTTCATTTTAGGCTGAGCTTTTTAGGTGTCTTTGGCTATATGCGCTCCTGTGAAATTATCAACTTTACTAAAACAGAAAGACAACATGTGGTGAAGATATACATACAGGATACAGCCTCCAGTGAATAAATCCCATTTGGGCATGAGGAAAGAGCAACAGTATAGCTCAATTAGGAAGTTAAGGGCACCTCTGGAGCCTGTCCTGCCTCAGCCAGTCCTTTGTGTTGTGGTGAATCAATTGTCAAACACGGCAACAGCGAGATGATGTCTCAAGCACATTATTTATAATTTAGAGACCTTTCCACAGCTAATAAATTGATCTACTTTGTTTCAAATATAATTGCAGAGAGGTTTGTGGAGCCACATAGTGACATTGTGAAACAGATGCAAAGTAGTAGCTATCAACACACCCAATGGAAAGACTGAAACTCAGGACTGACATGCAAATAATCCACCCAGCTCTTCCATGTGCTTCCTCTGACTGTGATTGCCTGTGTAATTGTTCTTTGTCTCGGCATTCACTCATTTCTGTTTATTGTGTTTACTGCTCCTCTCTGTTGTGAGCATCAGTATGGCAGAAATAGGGAAAACATGCTGAGATCAGATGAAGTGTCTCCCTCACACTGTCTCCATGCAGTGCCTCTTGAGTATTGAAGAGCTTTGGGGTAGCAGCAGCAAACAAAGGCTGTTTCAGGGTGTTCTGCCTTCCCCAAGGGAAATGAATTCCTTTCCTATACAGGAGATTTATATTGCGAATTAAGTCAGTTATCATTAAGCTACTGCACAGCAGGACAAATCATAATTTTAAATACATTTAAAATATATCCTGATGCAGTACAAATCAAGCCTCTTACAGCTGCTATGTGGACCAGTCAGAAGAATATGGAGCATAAAAATCGAGGAATAAGTGAGTTGGGTTTACTGCTGCTTGTCAAGACCATATAATTTATATCATTGTTTACTTGCAACCAAGTATCCTCACTGCTGTCTCCTCAGGATAATAAAAATATCAATGCATAAACCAAAATGAGTTCTTCCTGTTAGTCTGAGTTACTTTTTTTTACCTTAAAAATCTGCATGTCTCTGTTCTCCAGAGGAGATGAAATGAATGGAAACTTATAGCCTTCTTTTGCCAGAGTTTCCCAACATCAGCCCTAAAATTGCAGCCATCTGTTATGCAATTAACCAACCATTTCTTTGCTTCTTCCAAGATTTCTTCTGTCTCTTCAAACAAATAGCAAACTCTTCTTCCTGGCTCTGCCTTTTTTGAGTCTTCTCTTTTTGATCATCACAATTTGGTTTCATGGCAGACTTAATAACCTCATGGGCACCAGAGCTCTATGCCAAGGTTTATGCAGATTTAAAGGCTGGATTAATCTGGCCTGGCATTTGTAAAATGTTCTGAACATGTGAAGCACTATAAAAACACTGTATATTATTACCAAGTCCATGGAAGTTTGACCTGCTAACTGAGCACACATTTAAGCTGCTGTTCCCGGAGGTGAGGTGCAGTGACAGAAACAACCAAACCCATGTCTCATCTTCTAAGATTGTACCTCTCTCTCTTTTCTTTCTTTTTGTCTCTTTTTAATTTTCCTTACAGGATTTCTGGAAAAAAAATTAATAGGAAGGAGGGAGACCTTCTTCAAAGATTTCATCTCATGAGACTATTCTGTCAAAGTCTTTAGCATAGTTGTGCTTTGTTTTGCTGCCACTGGACTGCCCAGTTCCTGCATCCTGTTTCCTAAGCACTTAAAATCTAGCAGTTTCTGCAGAAACCTTTTCAGGAAAAAAAAGAAAAAAAAGAAAAAAAAAAACACACACAAAAAAAAAAACAAAACAAAAACCCCACCAAACACCCACCCCCCCACAACAAAACAAAACAAAAAACCAAACAAAAAAAACAAACAAACCAACAAACCAATTAAAAAAAAACCAAAACAACAAACAACCCCAAAACAAACAAAAACCAAAAAAGAAAACCCGACAAAAAAAAACAAACAAACAAAATTTCCATGCAGGAAGGCTGCTTTCGAACTCTGGGCTGCAGATAGCATGCAGTGGGGGAGAAGTCAGTCTTCAGATCTTGGCCATCCCAGCACCCTGATAAAAATCACTAGCAGAACTCAGGGAACTGTAAGCCAATGCTAGCCAGACCTGCTGTGTTTTACAGGGCTGCTTCAAAAAAACATTCCTATGTTTTGCTACAGATGAAGGAGATGACTGACAACTACAGTCCAGATTTAGCCATCATGTCTTCCTCTTCCATGTTATCAACAAGGGGACAAAGCTAAAAATCAATGTGTGTATGTATGGTGTTTGCAGTATATTTGTACCTTCATATATCTAAGTTAATGGAGCTTTAGAATATTTTATAGTAGTTGGATTCAAAACAGGATCAGCCCTCGTTTTCACACTCGGGAGTGCAGCTATCTAAAATGGAGTCAATGAACTTTCCCTGGCACTGTTCAGAAGGCATTAAGGGTCCATTTATTTTTACTTCCCTCCCCCCATTATTTGATAGTTCTTTTAAGAGTTGTGAGTTTTACTTGGTTCCTTTTGATCAGAAGGAAAAGGTACTGCAGGAACTGAGACACTGCAGTGACTCTGGCTTTGAACTCACCAGGTCTAAAAGCCTGCAAGAACATTTTCTCTTTCAGCTTTCTAGCCAGCTCAGAGAGCTGGCTGATAAAGGGGTATGTTAAATTGTCCTGAAGGACAGCTGGAAATCTAGGCGCTGCAGTCTGAACTAAAAATGGAATTGAAATTATATATATATATATATATATATATATATATATATATATATATATATATATATATTTAACCATATTAAAATGTAAGTGTTAGACTTAGTAGATTTTCTTTTTTTAAAATCAAGTCGTTAAAAAAAAAAGAAAAAGTTTATGTTCCATTTATTCCAGCTTGCAGGGGTCCCCAGGTCCTGCAAATGCTGCAGCTCCATCTAGTGGCACTGCAACCAGTTGTCAAGGGGGAGGCAAATGTTCCACGAATACTAATAAAGAAAAACATTGGGCTTTAAATTTTCTATTTTCCGTAAAATTCTTCAGGATTTTCTTTTGGATATCTCAGTTAGAGTCTACACTAGTGCTGTCTGGAATGAAACAATATTTAAACGTCACTAGTTTAGAGAGATTGGTATATCACAGCCCATCCAGTCTATTCAGTATTTTTCTTGACTGAATAATTACAAACTTATAGATGTATTCCTATTTCTAATAAAAGAAGGTAGTATGTTTAAAACTATGTATGTATATATAACCGTGTGGTACTTGTAAAAGTAGCTTTGATTCAAATTTCTTAAAATGCTTGGCAAATATTTATTAAGCATCAAACCATGCAAATTTGTTTGTTCTATCCAGTCATCAGTCCATCTGTCCATCCACCTATCCATTGTGTATAGAGATAGTGCACGTTTATATAGACAGTAGACCTTATTCTGCTCTTGATTACATTGTAACTTAATTTATTTCAGTGTAATTACCCTCAAATCTCAGTGGTCTGACATGAAAATTAGTTTCTTGTTTATCTGTATGTATAGTAAATATATACTCCGCAAAGTGTGATGAACATACATTGTAATGTGATCTTAATGTAAATAGGTTGGTTCTTTGGGGTTCTCACCTCATCCAGATGGGTATTGACATTCAGTATTTTACACCATTATAACTGTGTTTAGTTTTTCAACACATCTTGCTCCTGCCTTTGATCTAATCAGAGGATAAACATTCTTGATTTGATTTGCTCAGCTGCTGTCTGAGCCACACAACCTAGGTTTCATCTTGTGTCCTGAACTCGACTCCCATGTTGCTTGTACAAATCTGTTGAATTCAATAAATGTATTTAGCCTTATTAAGATTCAGGAAAGCAAATATTATCCTCCAGTGATACCGCAGACAACAGGAGTTAATAACAAGTGTGTGATAAAGATCACAGGATTCCCTGTAAACAAGATGCTGCATTGCACAGAGCACATCTTGTCTGCATATGTTTCATAAGTAACTAGGCATTCTCATGGGCTTCTTTAGTTATTTTAGAGAGTTGTGTAAACAGTATTATCTACTTAATGCCCCAAATGATATAATAATTGATATGGAAATGGGGCAAAGCTCAATAAATCATAATATAACTCTCCATGGAATCTTGGAGATGATTCTGACCAGATTTTATTTAAATTTTCTTCTAGCTTGTATGCATACAGACTGTGGTTTGTTAGACATGCTAAGCAGCTGTTGGTTGGACAGTGTTTTCTTTTTTGACATTTTTTTCTGCAAAAATAATTAAATGTGAATTTATACTTGGCTTGTTATCTGTTGTAGGTATACTTCAGAGGTGTCAATGTGAAGAGTAAGATCATATGGAAAGCTCTGTTGGATTGTGTGCTGTTGTTCAGAAAACTGGATACTAAAAGCTTGTTAACATATATGGTACTCTGTAGTGGCTGTGTAACTCTCCTTGTTTAGGCTACAAGAGCAGTGGAAAGAAATACCAGAGTTCCAAGAAATTATTAAAACTGGAAAAATGTATTTGAAAATATTTTTGTGTTACTTCTTGTGGAAAATTATATTGAAGCCTGGAGGGTTTTTTTAAACATATTCCAAAAATCTCTTATGCGAGACTTTCTGCTTTGTTTGGCTGTTTGGTTTTTGGATTATTTTTTTCTTACAAAGTAGTGGTTAGTATATTTTCTCTCTTCAACCACTTATTAGATCTTCAAATTAGTCAGACTTACTAAACTGTTTTCTCTACCATATACAGGCTATTGTCTCAGGTGTAGGATACCAGGCAAAATTAAGCTGTGTTGTGTTTCTCCATGCAAGATGTACTTAAGAACATGCAGCTGTGACATGTCTCTGTTTTCAAAGCTGTGATGCCAGTTGTGCTGAAATATTTCTTCACACAGTGTAGTCTCCAGACCACTGTATTTGACTTTGTGAAAAATCACTTCTCTTGTTTGTACAATTCCCAATAATACTGGCATTTGAAAGAAATCTGAGATTTGATTAGACTTAATCAAGGTCACTCAGTGGGCTTGTGAGGTTGCCAAGAGCAGAGCTTGGGTAACCAGACACTGTCTGTTGACTTCAGCTGCTTTCCAGGTATGGAGAATGGTTGATGAATGTTAATAATGCACAGGACAAATGCCAACAACTGCTTATTTCCATTTATTTTATTAAACTGAAGAAAGTTTTTGTAAAAAGCACATCTTGTTTTGGGAGACAGGAAAAGGATTTATTTATAAAACAGGTTTTTATCACTCAAATATTGTATGGCAATGAAGAGTGGAAGTAAAAGAGCTGTCTGGAACAGGAACCACCTGCTTACTTAATTTATGTTCTGTTCTTGCAGATGTGGTAGTGCTGGAGCTTTCTTCTTCCAAAATAGCTTCACTGATGTAGTGCTATTCTCTTTTGCTGGCCCAGCATGTGGAGAGGTGGGATGTGTGCCCTGGAGACAGCATGCGAGCCCCATGGAGAGCACACAAGATTTTTAGTCATTGTTTCTTCCGTGGCTTCTTAACATGAGTTAAGGAAGAGCAATAGATAAGCAAGACAGATAGATTCGGATGAAAATATCCATTTCCTTTTTAAGCCATTCTTAGAACATTATTCAGACGAAAACCAAGACACAGTCGTAGGTGGAAAGCACCCATTTAACTTTTATACATTTTATGAAAAAGCCAGGACAGATTCAATTCATGGATGCAGGCTCTGCAGCCACTACTGTACTCCTGCACCAGGCAATGTTAATAGGGAAAGAAACTAATCTCTGGTTCTCTGCAGGAAATCTACCTTACCTGGCTATATGTTTTGAACTGTGAAAGATGAAGTTGCATGTACAGGCAGAAGGAACTTGCAGGCTGCAATTCCAAGTGGAATATAGAAGTGTCAATATGGGAGCAGGAATTCCATTACCTTTTATTTTAGTAACTGCTGAATACTCACATTGCTGTACAAATCAAGTGAAAAAGAATTGCCGAAGTTGACTTTTGAAATGTGAGTAAATGAAGGCAGAATTCTTTTGACAGGTCCAACCAGCCTCTGAGAGAACACAGCTAAGAAGTCAGAACTGGCTGATGGCCCATAAGGCTGATGAGCCAGCATGGTCTCACTACAATCCTATGCAATAAATAGATAAATTTTGTAACTTCTCTGGTATGTGAGGAAAGTAAAGTCTGAGTCTAAAATAAAGACTGCATTAGTAAGAAACCATGCACACAGATTTGGCAACTTACCGCCTCTAAATTCTCTTCTATATCAGGATACCTCGAAGAAATGAAATAGGCTTGGATAAAATAAAATTGCTTCCATCTCAGTTCACATTTCTATGCTAAACGCGGGAGTTAACTTACTGGGTCAAGTTTCACAATTTTTCTGTTTAGTAACCACTGAAAACCTGAGTGAGGAAACTTTACTGAGGAAGTACTGGATGAGGAAATAGGGCACAGAAGCTGTTATTTCTGCAAAGTTCAGACCAACTCTGTGGCAGAGCTTCAGGCAAAATCCAGGCCAATTGGTCCACATTCAATGCCGTCACCATCCTAGCTTTCTCTTTCCAAGGATTTTCAATGTCACCTCTGAAGAAATAACAAATCCAAAGGTCATAGGCTCTGGATTTGTAGGAAGGGAATGCATGCACGATTTGCTGAGGGATCTTGAATTGTTGGGGATTTTAATTTTGTTGTAATAGTAATAAAATCACAAGCTGATTTTATGAACATTATGCTTGACCCTTTGATGACATGTGCTTTGGCTGTGCAGATTCCTACATGAAGTGGCTTGACTGGATGCTTCAATGCAACAGAAATTGAGATCAGCCCTCTGAGTGATGCAGATGATATGATATGCTCTTCCTGGGTAGTTCTGAGATATGTCTGACTGATGGCCACAGATATCCTACTGAAATGGCTTTCCATTAAAGAAGTCCACTGTGGTGGAATTAGCCAACAGACACATTGCTCTTTCTTCACAGCATTCCAGTATTTATCTATTTCAATTTCTCCCACAATACAAGGAAACTGACCTCTGCCTTCTAATGATAGATAAAGTGATTCTAGAACTATTTTTTTGACAAAATTCTGCTATATGGAAAAGCACTCTCAGAAATTTGACTTATGCCAGCAAAACAGTGGGGGGTTTTGGCATTGCTTATTTTAGTGCCTTTTGAATTATGTCAATTTTTCTCTTAGCCAAATTGCATCTCCTCGTATTCCCAATGTGCGCTGCCATACCAACAAAAATTGGTTAGTTTTGGATCAGTGAATCCTTTGGAGATGAAAAATTACAGAATTACCACAAGTAGAGGTTAAGTAAGATCTATGATGTGCCATTTTCCAGGTATTTGTCTTTGCTAGACAGTGTATACTTACAGACCCTCTAATCTTGTAGTCAGCTGTAAGGTGAGAGCCTGTGGACACAATTAGCTACTCATGTACAGTCCCATACGAAGCTAAGGAGAACCCAAGGCATTTCTTTGGTCTTTCACCACAAACTACAGTGGAAACAGAGCAGCATGACGGCCATGCTTCCCTTCTGCCTTAACTTCAAGTTGCCTGACTGTAACACAGACCCCAGACATACTTTCTTTTTTGACACATTGTTACTGATTCAGACATCCTCTAAGAAGGTGATACTTTTGATCCATTTTAACTGACCTGCAACATGGTAGAATCATAGAATAGTTAGGGTTGGAAAGGACCTTAAGATCATCTAGTTCCAAATCCCCTGGAACGGGCAGGGAAACTTCACACTAAACCATCTCACCCAAGGCTTTGTCCAACTTGGCCTTGAACGCTGCTAGGAATGGAGCATTCACAACCTCCCTGGACAACATATTTCAGTGCCTCACCAGCCTTACAGTAAAGAACTTCCTTCTTATATCCAATCTAAACTTCCCTTGTTTAAGTTTTAACCCATTACTCCTTGTCCTGTCACTGCAGTCCCTAGCCAAGAGTCCCTCTCCAGCATCCTTATAGCCCCCCTTCAGATACTGGAAGGCTGCTATGAGGTCTCCACACAGCCTTCTCTTCTCCAGGCTGAACAGCCCCAACTTTCTCAGCCTGTCTTCACACGGGAGGTGCTCCAGTCCCCTGATCATCCTCGTGGCCCTCTTCTGGACTTGTTCCAACAGTTCCATGTCCTTTCTATGTTGAGGACACCAGAACTGCACACAATACTCCAGGTGAGGTCTCACAAGAGCAGAGTAGAGGGGCAGGATCACCTCCTTCAACCTGCTGGTCACACTCCTTTTGATGCAGCCCAGGATACGGTTGGCTTTCTGGGCTGCAAGCACACACTGAATCTGGCTCATGTTCATTTTCTCATCAACCAACACCCCCAAGTCCTTCTCCTCAGGGCTGCTCTGAATCTCTTCTCTGCCCAACCTGCAGCTGTGCCTGGGATTGCTCCCACCCAGGTGTAGGACCTTGCTATTGTCATGGTTAAACTTCATGAGGTTGGCATCAGCCCACCTCACAAATGGGTTGAGGTCCCTCTGGATGGCATTCCTTCCCTCCAGCGTATCAACCAAACCACACAGCTTGGTGTCATGGGCAAACTTGCTGAGGGCGCACTCAATCCCTCTGTCCATGTCAGCGATGAAGATGTTGAACAAGACCAGCCCCAACACTGATCCCTGAGGGACACCACTCGTTACTGGTCTCCAGCCGGACATTGAGCCATTGACCACAACTCTTTGCGTGCGCCCATTCAGCCAGTTCTTTATCCACCGAGTGGTCCATCCATCAAATTGATGTCTCTCCAATTTAGAGACAAGGATGTCATGTGGGACGTGTCGAGTGCTTTGCACAAGTCCAGGCAGATGACATCAACTGCTCTATCCCTTTCCATCAGTTCTGCAGCCCCATCATAGAAGGCCACCAAATTGGTCAGGCAGGATTTCCCCTTAGTGAAGCCATGCTGGCTGTCACCAAGCACCTTGTTGTTTTTCATGTGCCTTAGCATGCCTTCCAGGAGAATCTGCTCCAACATTTTGCCAGGCACAGAGGTGAGACTGACTGGTCTGTAGTTCCCCGGGTCATGGTATGTTGTGGGAAGATTAGTCCATAAGTTTCTTGGTTAATTACTCTTACTTCTCTAAGTTTGAACTAGAAAAAATAATAATTGTCAAATAACAAATAATCTGTAATAACAAATAAACCACGACAAGTGTTTTGACACTTAGCTGTTAATAGCTACTTAAAATGTAAACTTTCCACCCTAGATACTCTCATTATTCTGTGTTTTTTCCAAGCCATCCTTTTTGTAGCAATGTAAAGCAATGTTTCTGAGGCTCAGTGCACTTTCAATTAACTGACTCTTTCATGTCTGGGAGATAACTTAATACAGTTATTCCTAACTTATAGACAGTGTCCTTGTGGTGTGTGTGTAGCATCTGTACCTGAGGTAAGGCCTGAAAGTACTCAGTGGACTACATTCAGCAGGGAATAATGACCCATGCTAGCATGATATTTAATTACAATATTTATGAGAATTAATTTACCAGATTACTGAAAAAAAAGTATATGGGAGAAACAATAGACCTGAGGGAAATTACAGAAGTAGGTAAACAGAGATATTTTTTCAGCTCTTAGGAAGCTTTCACAGGAGCGTTAGGGCTAAGGCAAGCTTAGAATTTTTACATGTGGGTTGGATATCTCAAAGAATTAGCTATGATATTGCAGTGCCACCAAGATGATACTTGCATGGTGTACCAGGCTGTAAAACTAAGGCAACGCCCAGTTTACATAAACCTCTGAAAGGCAACAGGGAAGCACATACTTAACACAGACTGTCTGATAACAATGCCTTAAAGCACAATTAAATGCTAACATTATATTAGCCAGATGTTTTCCTCAACAGCACCCTTCTGTGGTTTCTTTGCATTATGTATATAGCACACGTGGCATGAATTTTCTATCCTGGACAGATCTTTATTTAAAGATCACCCCAAACAAGAATGTGCCTTCAATGCAAGTTATAAAACTGTATTAGCTACAAAACGGAAATGAAGCATACTCCCCCATCTCTGACAGAACGATTGGTGCTTGTATATCATGCTCCTATCAAATTTGATTGTAAACCTTACCCCTAGGTCCTCCTGCCCTCAGCAATTGACTTCATTAGGAAGAGGACCAATCCCACCATTCTCAGAAAAGGCAAAGTGCTGTTTGATAAGGCTTCAGATGGAGGACTAAAAAACTAGTGTCTGAAGATGGATCCTCTAGATTGCATTGTCTGAGAAGGTGTTTCTCTTCTTGAAAAGTTTCTACATAAGCAAGAAATCCCTCTGATTCTGCAGATTCTTAAGGGCTTTATTAATTTTATTTCCTTATGATTTTTTCACATGAAATGGGCTATTTTCAAAATAAGCAAATCATAAATGATTTTTTGGTGCAAATTTGTTTCCAGAAACCTTAATAAGTTCAAGTGCTCTTCATATTTGTACATGTACATGTACATGTACATGTAAATGTCCCTTCTGAACATGAAAAAGATATAATTTTTTTTCTATTAATGCAATATTATGTTACCCAAACAGGTAATTTCCAGTTCTTATTCTTTCAAAAGCTTGCATCCGGGAAAAGAAGTTGACAGCTTTGCTCTTTAAAGAAATTGTTTCTTGTGTTCATTGTACATACTCGCGAACTGCAAGTTCTTTCAGGGTAAAAATACGAATAGGATCCTTTTTTGCCTTCCATTCTTCCAGTTTTTCTTGCAAAGACAGAAAATCCTTGCCAAGTTCATATGCCAGAGTGATCATTGTTTCTAACAATGGAATGTAATACTTGTGGCTAGTATGTACACAAAGATGCGACAGAGCTTTTTCTCCATATTCAAAGGCACTTGCTGGGTTTTCCAGGTCCTTGTGGCACACCACTATGGCACAGAGAGTAGGGACAATTGAGACAGGGCTGCCTCTTGTCAGCCTTGCCTGCAGACCAATGACTTCTAAAAGGATTTCCAAAGCTTTGGTGTACTGGCCACCCCGCAGGCACCCATATGCTTCCTGAAGCTCTGGTCTTGTTAAAAAATCAATAAATTTTTTTGATCTTCTGATATATTTCATAGAATATAGAAGTCTCAGGTAGTCCTTGAAGGCTAATTTTCTCTCATTGATTATTTCTTCTGTGAAGTTCCCTGTCAGAGTTTTTTTGGGAAAGGTCACATCTTCCATTTCTTCACTAAAATCCTCCAGCAGATTTCTGTGCAGTTTCTCGAAATCTGAGTAACGGCGCTCAATTACAGACTTGTTGCTGTCAAAACTCCCTGTTTGCAGAATGATGATTTTATACATCTAAACGCAATGAAACAGAAAAACAAGCATGAGATGGACCACTGCTGCCCCAGTGCACTCAGATTTTGTCTGCTTTAAAAATCTGCAGCCATCAAATTAATAATTCCCTCCTCCTGTTGTGCTATACTTTTGTCACCAAATTTAGCCTTAGCATGTAAGTAAGTTGTAATGCACTAAAAGATCCCATCCGGCAAGGTGCTGGGAACAGTGAATTAGCAGCAGGCTGACACAAGTAAAGCCATTTACAAAGCATTTCTGTAGCTGAATTTTGTTTATAACAGCCATAGCTGCTGCAATCAATCATCTACAGTGAACTGAATGGATTTCCCAGACTTAATATTGAATATAATCTACTTTACATTGGTTGTAATACTCAGAAATGCAGTTTGTATCAGACATTTCTAGGGATCTGGGGGTATTATTAAAGCTGTGGAAGAAGAGGGAGTATTTGGCAGTTTGGTGTGTGCAATAATAAGATGGAGCAACTCTAAAGCCTTTTCTCCCTTTTAAATCATTGTCCTGTTATTCAAAACTTACTTGGCATATAAATAATGAAAAAGAGTGACATTTCTACAGCAATCTGTTTGTCATCCAAAACCCTTCGCTAACAGAAAAGCTGTCCCACATTAACAGTACTCAAGAGTATGTCTTCCTCAGCTCTTCACTACCCTTAAAATGACAATAATAAATGTGATATTAGAAAAATTGATGCAAAATAAAATTGTGTGTTATGTGATGTACAAATAGATTCTCTTCTGGTTCTGATGCAAGCACAATGATGCTAAGGAAGGGCCAGATCCTTGATGTGTGTAAACCAGTGGAGCTCCACTGAGGGCCGCTTAACTACATCACTGCACACCAGCTAAGGACATGGACTGTTGACCTTGCTGGCTTCAAGACAATGACCAGGTTCATATTCAACTTGACCTTGTTCTCATTAAATTATACAAAACCTGGAGCCATTGTACTCATGCCATTTGTTTCCTTTGCTACTGTTGAAGACTGCAAACCAGTATCAGCATTACTCTCTGTCTGATTCCCTTCCTTGCTTTTCCTTAAAAAGAAATTCTCTCTTTTAATCTTCATAAATGATCTTTACAGGTGCTCCTTGAAAGGTTTCTAAATTTGAGCTGACTTCTTTGAGGTCTTTTCATTTGTAAGCACTGTGACATTTTCCTACACTTTTTCCTACTCCCTGCTGAAAAGTATATATATGCGTGATGCATATCGAAAACAATGATAAGAGCAATTTTTTAAGCTATCATTTTATCAAGGGCAGCTAAGTAAATAATTTACAAGTACTTGTTCTTTTCTTTGTGGAGTATGCATGAAAGAGGGCCGAAATACCATTTAGTTAGATAATCATTCAAATAGGCTCAATTTTGTTGTAATGTACATATCTTTGCCTAGGCATGTAACGTATGGCTAAGTCTAACTACTTGCACGTATATTGAATCATACTCTTGTTCTCATATAGTTATACTAATATAATTTTTAACTATTCACCAAGCTAGATACTATTGAGTGTGTGTAAGTATGGCAGCACCTAAGTAGGCGTGTATAGCATGCAACAAGGTCTTAGGACAGTCTCCCAAACTTTTACCTGCTCCATATTCTACCAAGCTGCACAACCCCGTATCAGAAACTGGTAAGATTCTTAGCATTTTTCATCTACAGATCTCAGAGGTCCTTGCAAACAAGGAAAACATCTCTATTTCACAAGAGTACTGAAGGAGACTTGCTGTAGTCCCTTCAGTCCCGCTGCAGGCCAGGAGCAGAACCAGAAATAAAAAACAAGTGTCCGTACTGTGAGTAAAGATACAAAAATACAACTTGTTCTGTTGTTCTGTCCCTCATACTCATGCTTCACCTTAAAAATATGACAGAAATGTGCCATGTAATGGAGCTCTATATAGGTAAGAGGAATGATCCTAAGCAACCTAGCTGGAGGATGTCTTAGACTTTGTCAACTTCAAAGAATTTTGCACTTGTGCTAAGATAAATCTCTGATGATGAATTTATACAAATGCAATGCAGCTGCTACAGTGGAAGTGCAACTATACTGATATTTTTATACTTGTGTGAATTTCCTCTAGGTTGACAAACCTCCAGGTGTTAAGGACACTCAAGAGACTAATTCACATGATATCACATTTCCACTGCTGCAGATACTGTGAACTGGTTGTCAGAGGGGTATTTTAGAGGCAGATTCCATCAGTTATGCCCATAAGATCAGTGATAACAAGTTCTTTCTACTCAGTATGATCACAGCTTGCAAAACTTGGCCCTCAGTAAGGCTTTCATGTAGTGAAGCATGCTGTGTGCTGTGCAGACCCCTGTAGAGTGAATAAAAACTAATGATCTTCTTACATATTCATTTTTTAGCTTACCACATATTTAGATAAATGATGCTCTACAATTCTGGTTGATGGGATTTCAAAAACAAGCTTGACTTGTTTGCACTGGCGTTTTTCATTCCTCCAATATTCCTGAAGCTCCTTAGTGGTCATTGAAGAGTTGGGACTTAGGGATACACTGGAATCTAAAACCAATAAATTTAGTATTTCAGATTATAACCTTTGCAGTTGGAAACAAAACTTATGCATTTATTGTGAAAGGAAAGGCTAGAATTTCTGCTGCTGCAAGACCTAAAGACTGATAAAATAAGCGATTTCACTGCTAATAAAGACAGGTCCAGATTCTTTGAGGAAAGTTATTGTGGTCTGACATTTTGAAAGACACTAAATAGTCTGCAGAATGCAAAGTAATAGAAAAGTTACTGACAAAAATTATTGAACGTCTAGGTTGTAAGCTTGGGCACAGTCTGAGCAGGAGGTAGGCTTCACCTTCCCAAAAGTAGCCCTAAGAAACGCTGACTCAGTCTTCTGAATCAGATGTTTCTCTGGGCTTCTTTGTTGCTAAAAGCAGGAGATAATACAGTGCATATATTCAAACACTGAGTCTATTCAGATATTGGGCTTGTGCAGTAATGGGTGAAAACTGAGAACACACAAATGTCCTAAGCTGACAGGAGAAACTTGGATATCCAGCTCAGCCAAAGGAAGAATTCTCATTTCTTCTTATTTTGTAGCTAAGCTGATGACACAGTTCAGCCACAAATATTTTATATACCTCCTTTCCTTCCTCTCTCTCTCCCCTCACAGACACACACACAAACATATAGACACATGCATATATAAAAATGTAGGACAGCTGGTTGAAGACTTTGCTTACGGGGGAATTCGTTGCAGTTTTTCAAAAGGGTGGTTTTCTGTCTTTGAAATCTACTCACAACAGTTTTCATCAGGTGGTGTATGTGCTAGGAAAGTGGATTAAAAAAATGGGATGTTTGTATTTCTGTGGGTACACCCGTCCCAACTTCAAATTAATAATGTCTCTGCCAATGTAGTCAGCTGAAGTCAGTCTGCAATATATCTAACATTCAGTTAATGGATCTGAATGACCACAAATGAATGGGAAGATAACAATCTGATGCAGCAATAGAATTGTAAAGGCACCGCAGTACTCCTTTACTGGCCCCAATTTTACATATTCTTAATCATTTGGTCATACAGTTTCAATTATGGAGGCCTTTGGGGTTTGGCTCAATCTCTATGAAGCATATATTTTCCTAAAGGAGGGGGTGTTTATGACATCTTTGCAGGCTGAAAATCTTGATGAGATGATATATATTTTGGATTATACGTAACATTTTATTTAATAACAGATGTCAGCAATCTTAGGCATAGTGAATGTTCAATGCTGACTCTCCATAGGGTATGTGAGAGACTACTGCTTGAGATTAGCTTCAGTCTTGGTATCCTTGCTGACACTGTCAAGAAGTTCAGATTTTGTGACATGCAGAAAGTTCACTCCTGAGACACGCCATCTGATAATCACCATTTTGATCCCTGGTGTGTAAATTAAATCTGGAATACATTTTATGTGTAAGGGATTGAAAAGGAAAGTTCTGTGTGTGTATATATACACCAGGATGTGCATCTGTTTCACTACTGCCACATTATTTGACCAAGTTCAATTAAGGCTTATTTTCAGTGAAGTATAGCAGCGTAAATCTGGACTACAGATATATGAAGCAAAGTTTTTAATAGAAAAGATTAATGGCATAAATAGCTACATGAAAAATAAAATTAAAGGGTAGCGTCAACCTTGCAGGTCATCTTTTTCTGGGTTTTCTTTTCTCACTTGACATGAAATTTCAGCTTGGGGTTGATTTTGCTCTTTATCAGATGGACTTGTGGTAGAAAACATAGTAATCCTGTTTACAGCTTCCAACAGTTCCCTTTCTGCTGCGCAGTGCGAGTCTTGGTCCATCGCAAGCTATCACTGAAAGATTACAAAAATGACATTTCTTAGTAGCCTGCCTTTAGAGCATCCAGACTGGCAATCTTTTTTTACTGACTTACTCATTGGTCTCTGTGAACTTGTAGGAGGGCAACTGCACATTCACAAAAACTAAAGTAATAAATAGAAATATCTAAATAGGTACCAGAGAAAAACCATTTCTATTACCATTACCACTGAAAGTGTTTAGATATCTCCTTGGAAAATTAAAATTAAACATGAAAAATGTAAGTTATGTTGAATAAGATGAGGTGCAGAACTCCATTCTTATCTATGAGAATTTTGGTATACACTTCAGTGGGGGCAGATTTTTTTCTACCTGTATTTTGCCCTTAAGCTTGCAAGTATGAGCTCAGATAAATCTCAGATAAATCTTGGAGATAATTAGTATAACTAGCAGCCTGGTCCCTTTACACTGCTAGGATTCACTGTTTCTAACTCTCCAAAACTTGTCATCTGTTCTTAATCACAACTTGTAGGACAAAAAAAGGGCAATATCTACTACAGTATAATATTTTTTTCATATTTCACAGTTTCAAGTTCTCTCCAGAGATCTGTCTCTGTGCTATGAAAACAAAATAATTGAATCTGACAATGGCTAGATGGAAGGAGAACTGAGTTTTCTAATTATTGTACAGAAGCATTTTCTCATTACTTGTCCTTTTAACTTACATACTGTGCTTGTAGTAGATCTATATTCCTGTTCTGATATGATAGGACTACTATTTTACCACATGCTGATAAAATACTTAACACAGTATACTCTTTGCTGGGGTAGTGTTGAAAGTTAGTATGAAAGAAATAGTTAGTATGAAAGAAATGTTGCTCATAATTCAGCCAAAGGGTGAAAATCAAATGACAAAACAAACTACCTTTTTAAAAAACAAGTCTCCCTGCTATAGATGTAAAATTAATGCCCAAGCAGAGGCTATTGAGTAATGAGAGGGTTTAGTACAGGGATGTTGCTACATAGCATCTGGCCTCCACTTTTCTACCACACAGTTATGCAATGCTGGATACAAAGGTGAGGAAACCTCTTCAGCAGGCATATTGATTTCTGGCAGACTGCAAGGCCACACAATGAAAAGCAATTACTTTCCCCACTGGAAATAATGGAAATGCAAACCACTTTCCTCTAACAGAAACCCTTCTTCCTTTGCCCAACTTGGATAAGCAAGTACAGAAATGTCATCCTCCTTAATAAGAGCACCATGGAAGCCCTTAATTTTGGACTTTGGACTAGAAATTAAAAGTTCTCACTGTTCTTCCAGTCCTTCTTAAGATCTTCGTTCTGAACATGAAGAGTAGCACTTATTGTCTAACTGCTCAGTCTTTGGAAAACCATGACAGTTTATCCCAAGAGCATAAACTTGCAAATATTCATTTTTCATGTAAAGATAATATTAAATATAGTAGATTAAATAAGATATCTGAAAATGGCCAATTTTAAACTACAACTCTTTGTATGAAGGTGGTATAACCTCATAAGCACAACTGTATTTATTCTGAAAATATGTATCATTTTACATACGCATAACTTTATATACATAAAATATGTATTCATATCTCTCTATATAAACACATCTTTAAAACATGATTTACCAGAGAAACACAACACACTTGTGAACAAAAGAATGCAGAAGTGAACATTATGATACACAAGTCTTCTGCCTTGAATATATGTCTTGAAAACTACCTGTACTTCATAGAAACGGTTTCAGTTTTACAACTAAAAATCATTGTAAGCTCTTTTAACTAAGTTTCAATTTATTTTTACATATATATATATATATATATATATACTAAAAAACAATTCAAAACCCCTGAAACAAATGACACAGTTTTACTCTGAACAGAAACTCAGAAACTCATCCTGTTCCGTTTCAGGGTAGATGCCAGTCCAACTGCTCCACTGAGTCATAGGTAACACCAGAAAGCAAAGTGCACAGTGTACCCACCTGGATACTGCTGAAGACCTTCCAGTTGTGGTGCCTGCATAGTGTGTGCGAAGTCACAAAAAGCCTGCTTCGCGTTTTCAAAGCGCAGAAAAATATGTCTGTGCTTTCTTCTAACAGGCACATTCTGCGTTTCACAAAAAGGAAGGAAGAAGCCTTGATTAAATCAGACTTCCTCATCCAATTGGCTCACTGGTTCAGTGCTGACTGATTACGCATGAGATTTCCTATTTGCCTCAAATAGCTCCTGCGCTGTCTGCAAGTGAGGCACGGCCTGCTGCCCACAGTGCAGCTCCAGGAGCAAGGGCAGGCTTGCAAACCCGAGCATCAGAACTACACCTGCAAACACGAGGTCTGGCAGAGGAAAGAGTTCAACAGTAAGCACAAGTACAAAATCAATGAGAACTTCTCTGCGTGGATTTCTGAAACCAGAAAAGCACACTTAACGGAAGAGAGGTTAGGAAAAAAGAGCCAAATACGTGAATGTACTTATGTGGAAAAAATATGCCCCTTGGGACATCTTTAAACTACTGACTTAGCATCCAGTTCAGAATAGAAAATGCAGATGGGACCACAATAAATAGCCTCACTTTATCTAAACTTGCAGTTCTGACAGAAATCCTGAGTCTGCACAGTGCTTAAACATGATTAATTTCAAATATCTCCTTAATTAAAGTTCAAAAAGAAGCATTATCATATCTGACATGACTACTGAATTCGAAATGGGCTTATGTGTGTGCTTAAAATGAATCCTATGCTTAAACTCTTTGTTGAAGAGGGCAAAGTGAGTGAAGAAGAATGATGCATTAATCCACAGGTCCTTTAGCCCAGATGCTTCTTTTTACAGTTCACTTTGGAAATTTGCTATGAAGCATTGGAATAGCTATTTCTGGGGTGAATAATATGGACACTATCTTTTTTTAGTAACGTAAGTTTCCCATTGCCAAAGCTTACTCATTGAAAAACTAAGTGATTTTAATGCAACACAAATGTGGGAGGCAAACATCCAAAGGACCACATGGATCCTGCCCCACGCATTCCTTCAGAACAAACAATTTAAAATAATGTAAAACCAGGCCCATAAACTGGTAATGCATCTCTTCTGCTTTATTTGCAACATAAAACAATGCCAACTTTAACTTGGATACAGTCTAAATATAGAAGTTTTGCCAAAATAGCTGTCAGAAAGATGAAAAATCACTCCCATGCAGCTACAGCCACACTGGCAAAAGCAAAAGCCCTCGTGTAGATGCTGTTGTGTTGGCAGAGTCCTTTAGCCAGTTTAGTGTGTTCCATGCAGAAAATGATTTAAGTTATACCAGAAAAGAAATCTGTGCTTGCCAATAGAGCTCTAAGGTGTAGCTATACCAGCCAACCCTTTTAAGTGTAGACAAAGCATGGGTTTCTGGCTTAAGTCTCATTCCTTTAAAGTTATATTTATGGGTTTGGTTACAATTGTAAGCAAAAACTAAGGGGGATTTCAGCGCATTTTCCACTTATGCTGACAGTTCACAGATGTTTCTGAACTTTGAATTCTGAATCTGTTAATTTATGTGTTGCCAAAAAGCAATGTATTATTTTGTGATGCTTAGTGCTATTGTCCTGCTTTTGATAAAGCTAAAAGAGAAAAGTATATAAAGTATACTTTTTAGTACATCAAGTGTGATCTCTAAATTATTTCAGAATAAGCAAGTCCTAGCCAAATGAACCTGGATGATTAAAAAAAAAAAAAAAAGGGTGAAATCCCTTATTATGAGTATGGCTGACTGATATGAAATAACTTACAAATCAGGGGGGTTCTGCAAGAATTCTGCCTGCCTAAGTCAAGTTAGTTGTTATGGTCACAGCTGGTTTCTGAAGGGGTTTTTCATGCCCAGTAGCTATGACATTCACAGGTTGCTCCTCCTCACCCTGCTCCCATAAGCCTGGGTTTGGTCCAAACAGCTGTTCACTGGGACCCAGTGCCTGTAGTCTGGCAGCATTTTACTTCCTAAAGTCTACTTGATTAGCACATTCAAAAAACTTATACAGTACACAATGGTGTTTGCTAGCAGTATGTTTGCTAGCAGTATGAGTAACTAGTACCTTTTTTACATTCTCAGTTCCACTTCCAACAGTGAAACACCATGTAAAGGGCTAAGAAGTGGAAAAGGGGAATTTTCACAATGGCAGCATACCCTTCTGGGAGATGAGCAAGTGCACTGACACCATCAATTTATCTGACTATATATAAAACTCTGGTAAATTTTAGTGCAAAACCATGTCATAGTGATGAAAAAGGGATCCTCATGCACTGACTTACTAAGAGTCTGTATTCTGTGAAAGCACTGATTTTGGCATACATAAAGAACAGTGCTAAAATGCATCTGGCAAAGGATGTGGAAAAAGAGGGCTCTGCAATAACATAGGAGCAAGGCAAGGTCAAAATCTTAATGCTTGATACATGGAAGTTGTTGTCATAGGATTTAAATCCTACACACTGATTTAAGATGAAAGTACCCATTTTAGGAAGACTAACCTTAAAGTCTCTGTCCAAAACCTGGTAACCAGCTACCAGATGAGCTAGCCTTGCAATGCCATGTATTGCAAATCATGTTTGTGCTTAGACTGTTAAAGAACCAGCTGCAGTAACGTAAAACGTCCTGCCTTGAGTTATATCCTGATTTGGGCAGTTCCCATGTTCCCAGTCAGACAGATTACATAAATGCAGACAGGAACGATATTTAACCATATAAAACAAAGCCAGTATCAGCTTGAAAAATTGTGAGATAAACCAATGTTACACACAAACTGCAGTTTACTGCCAGATTTTATTGGCATTTTATTATAGGCACAGCAAGGTCTTATTCTTGCTCAAGAATGTGGCTGTGTTGTGGTTTAAACCCAGTCAGGTAACTCGTTCACTCACTCCCCCCCTTGTTTCCCTCCCCCTGCTCCCAGAGGGACGGAGAGGAGAATCAAAAAGAATGCAACTCCCACGGGTTGAGATAAGAACAGTTTAGTAACTAAGGTATAACACAAATCACTGCTGCTGCCACCAATGATAATAATGATAAAGGAAATAACAAGGGAAGAGAATACAAGACCTCAGCACCAGCAGACCGATAACTTGCCCCCCCTCAGCCCGACCAAGCACCGACCGATACCTCCTCCAACCCTGCAGTCTCCCAGCCCTTCCGGCTCCCTCCCAGTTACATCCTCGGCATGACGTGCTGTGGTATGGAATACCTCTTTGGTCAGTTTGGGTCAGGTGTCCTGTCTCTGCTTCCTCCTGGCTTCCCCTCCCCCCTGGCAGAGCATGAGGCTCACAAAGTCCTTGGCCAAACCAAAACATCGCTATCAGCTCTGTTCCCAAGCTGAAAGTCAAAACACTGCACTACACCAGCCACCAAGAAGGAGAAAAATGACTGCTACTGCTGAACCCAGGACAGGCTGTAATACCCACATTACAAAATACTCTTCAGCTTCTGTCCTCAGAAATACAGCTTCGGGCAGCTTCTGAGTCTGTGCTGCTTTTCCCTGTCAGGGCCCAAACTATGCAAGTAAACCTTATTTCTTTTACCACATCATTCATTAGTGCTGTAGGTAATGAGAAACAACAGGAGACAGAAATACCTAATGTATTTATTCAAGTCCCCTTTTACCACATAACTAATATTTAGAAAGTGCTGTAATGTTGTTTTTGATGCTTCTACAAGAACCTTTCCTCTCTTCTATTAATGCAGCTGGATAAATACCTACAATCTCCATATTTGAAGCAGCATGAATAGTCTGCACTTTTGGGGTGATGCTGTGATAAATGAATACCATATTTCTGTTCTGTCATAGCACAAAATTCTGCTCCATGTTATTTATATAATGTTTAATTGTATAGTGTCATTTGAAGTGAAACTTGTTTACCAAACTTTATTATTACAAAACACGTCTCCTTTAACCCGAGTGTGGTTTAAACTAATTCACCGTTTAATGGCAAGTATCTCGTGCTGGTGTTACTGACAGGGTTTTCAACATGAAAGAACTATTAGCAAGCACATTTTATGCTGCCAAAGCCCTGTTATCACTCTAAAACTGCTTTATACTTCTACAGGAGTATGAAGGAGATTTAGAGTAAACAGAAGTCTTGGCCAGGCTTTCAGCAGAGGTCTGCTGGTGACACAGAGCTGTCACACGAGCCTCATGGGTCAGTGGGGTATGAACTTGGGCTGCATTTCACAAGCACCACTCTGTCTGTAGAATGACACTTTCAAATGGTTTGTGATAATTTTCCTGTTGAAATCATGGAGAGTTAAGTACATAATTACATGGACTAGAGAAATGTTTTTAAATAGTTGGCTTTGAGTAATTAGGTATTCCACGTAGCCATTCCTATCTAGTATTTTGATATTTTATTCTTCTAAAGTCTCCGACCCCTTTTCTTCTCAATTATAATTATGGTGTACTCACGCTTAGAGTTGCATTCCACGTGTAATTTATTTATACCCCAAATGTAAACATAATGACAGGACAAGGGGCAACGGGTTAAAACTTAAACAGGAGAAGTTTAGATTGGATATAAGGAAGAAGTTCTTTCCTGTTAGGGTGGTGAGGCACTGGAATGGGTTGCCCAGGGAACTTGTGAATGCTCCATCCCTGGCGGTGTTCAACGCCAGGTTGGACAGAGCCTTGGGTGGCATGGTTTAGCGGGAGGTGTCCCTACCCATAGCAGGGGGGGTGGAACTGGATGATATTAAGGTCCTTTCCAACCCTGACTACTCTATGATTCTATAATTCAGGATTTACAGCAGACATGCTAATGCATTCTGCAGTAGGATGAAAGGCAGCGCTACGAGCAGCGTGAAATGCAGCTGCTGTGGTAGACAGCCACCTCGAGGATCAGCAGAGCATTGCCGCGGACCACTGGGTGCCCTTCTGCAAAGAGAACAAACGCCACGTACTAATCTTATTGGCTTTCCACTACTTCTTATTCTTCAAAACCAAACTGAGCCTTTAAAATGCAATCTCCCTCTAAGTGACTAAACAAAATGATTAGTATCAGCACTGATTCTACAACAGATGGCATCTCATCGTTTCCTCAGGAGTTTCCAACTCTCCCTGGTTCCTGATGCACAGGCCACATCCTTTCCATCCTGCTCGTATCTGCACTAGCCAAAGCCCATGTTGTGCCTTCCCAGCTGCTTGCCAAGAGCTGCGACAGTGATACACATTGCTTCCCGGCTCAGAGAGGGGTACCCAGCCACGACCTAGGGTGCGTTGGACCTAGTTACCAACTCCTTCTAGATCTTAGATATCTGTAAGGAATAGCATTGACTGGAACACTTTTCACTTTGGGATGCTGAACTGCACATATTCCTAAATGACATAGAAAGGCATATTAAGGCAATGTTAAAGATATTAAGAAATGAGGAAAGCGTTTATTTGTATGTCAACATTATAGTAGCCACCTTAGGTACATGGGGTAGCCTTCCCAAGGATGGTTCTTTGCAGGAAGCCCACTTCTAGCAGCACACCCTTTCAGAGTGTATTTAAAACAGAATGGTGCTTTAAAAGCACCAATTTAGAAGACTGCATAATTGAAAAAATTATCTCTAAAAATAAACGTTGTCTTCTGGAAATGCTGCAAGCATGAATAGAGCGCTTAAACACAGCCGTCCTGCCGAACAACACTCCGTTCCAGCGTTTGTCCTCCCATTCGCCGCTCAGGAAGAGCTCTCCACGTTTAAACGCCACCGCTGCCAAGCACTTAAATGAAGAGCCCTCCCGCCGCCCGCGTTCGCTGGACAAAACCGGCCTCGGCAGCACCGCGACCGGACATACGCAGGCGCCGGCGCCGTCGAATCAGGCCCGCCGTAGCTCCCGACGTCCCGCCCTCGCTCACTAGTTGACCAATCAGCGTCCTGACACGGAAGCGTTCCGCCAACCGTGCCTTGCAGACCCCCCCCACCGCTGCTCATACAAGCCTGATGCGGTGGAAATTCCCGAATCGCCCTGTAACCTGGCACCGCTCTTAGCCAATAGTGCTGCGATGCCCGGCGGCAGCGCGGTTTGATTGGTTCTGAGGGAGGCCGAGGGGGCGAGAGGGCGGGCCCTCTGAGGCTGCAGCGGGCGTTCTTTGGGTGTTGCCGATGGGTGTACGGGGTGGGGGTCGGGTCGTTGCGGGGCTGTGAGCCGGCGCCGGGAGAGGCTCGTGGGCTGGCGTGTGCGTGCCGGCGCCTGGGGCTGGGATGAAGAGGTGAGTGACGGACGGAGCGCGGGGCCGGGCGCTGCTGGGGGGCGCTGCTCATCGCGCCAGGTGTGGTGAGGCCTCGCCGCGTCAGGCCGCTCTCCCACGCTGTTCCTGTGTCCGCGGACCTCCCGCCTGGGGCGCGGCAGTCGCTGCGGGCCAGGGGCGCGGTGAGCCCCAGCGGAGGGGCCAGGCTGGGCGCACTCGGCCGTGGCGTGGGTAGTCGGGCCTGGCCCTCGATAGCTCGGCGCTAAGGCCCCGACCGCTCTCTGCTCCGGCTAAACAAGTGCTTCGGGGCTGTCGGTCTCTCTCCGCTCATCGCCTCCCAGAGAGGAATGGGAAATCATCTAGATAGGGGGTGGGGAATAATTACTCTCAAAAGATTAGCTTTGCGTCGAGCCTTGTGACTTGCACGTTATATATCCCATCTTGTCTTGCTAGGCGATAAACGGGTGCATCAGTCTTGCCATTAAAAGTGTTCCATTACTGAGCAAAGTTAACTGTCATTTGGTTTTAAGTTCAAAACTTGAGCACAGGCCTTTCATTTTATTGAAGGTATTTGCGTGTCAGGTTGGCAGAAGGGTTGTCTGCACAACAGTGAGGATTGTGCATTGGTGTGTATTTGCCCAGTAGAGTAATGCCAGAGGATGCCGATGGTTGATAATGACTTTTGTTATTCCTCTGAAGTGTTATATTTGTATCAAATTTAGAACAGCAAACAAAACAGTAGAGTTTTCCAGTTGCATTTCTTTTAGTAGTCATGTTGCCAGTATGAACTTATTTGTATCGGGCAATATCTCACCTACTATTTTGAAGAAACAGTTTCTGTTTTTTCCACTCGTGGCTTGTATTGCAGTTATGTAACTCTGTGCGCATTGAGCCGCAACTAAATTTGCTTCTAGTTTTAACCTTCCTTTGAAAATTATTTTTGGACTGTGAAGAAGATAACTTTGTGTCTCAGTTGTTTAAAGCTTGGTATTTAAAGTGAAACTTCTGTAAGAAGCTACAACTTATTTTGGCTTCTTCATTTTATGCTCTGAATCAGAGCTACAGAATTGTGTGTTCGTGCTGAAACCTGATAGCAGATTCAAACATGTCTGTGTAGTTCATCTAAGGTTACTCCAGGGTAGAAACAAAGTTCTCATATTTGCAAACTGTTTTTATGATGAGATGACTCTGTAATGACAGCAGTGACTCAAGACTAGGAAGAAAGGAATTTAAGGAAGCTTTGCAGTTAGGTGGGTTATTATAGACTAGTTCTGACATTTTTAAGGTATGTTTTTTTCCTGAAGTATGTAGTATTGCAGTCATAACTGTTTTGGCTATTGCTCACTGAAATCCTTGTGTATGAAAATAATTCAGCTAGTAGGTGGAGTTAATTGAACGGACTCTGACACTTAGTCGTGGTGATGGTGAAGTACTCTGGTATGCACAAAATTTTATGGTTGCTGGTATGTTATGGAGTATAAAGATGACTTGTTGCTAAGCATAATTTGGTTCCCAAGTTAATTTATACTGTGGTCTCATAGTTCATTCTGGTCTTAACGTGGTACAGGTGTGCTGTTTGTTCAAGTATACTTTTCTCGCAGGATAATCAATTCCATGGAAAATGGCTGTAAAAATAAAAAAAATAATCTTAAAACTGGTGGTTTATGGGCATACATTTCTGGTCTTTGCCAGAACTTAACATCCTTTTTAGCAAGCTTTTCTATGCTAAATACTAATTTAGCACTTTCATTATTCTAAAAGAGGATTTGGGGTTTAGTGCTGTATATTTTCTTTGATAGGGGATAGTGGTGGTAGATAAGTTTTTAAGGGAAGACATTTTCTACAGTGATAACTTCTTCATACTGGAAGACCTTTTGGTACTGTATTCAATAGTTTCATAACATTTGCATGGATGATGAGAACTTTGGAAGGCTGACCATGCCATGTAAAGTTACCATTGTGTAATCTAAACACAGCTGTTAAGATATTTTCACACAAAGTTCTTCTAAACATGTGAAGATTGTGTGATACTGAAGCAGTTGACTTGCAAGCAGAGTATACTTACTAAAAAATAGATAAAATAATATTTTTAATTAAAAAAATTTAATTAAAAATATTTTTAATTAAAAAAATATTATTTAAGCTCTTGAACAGACTTTTCTATTAATATTTTGTTTCTGTACATACTTATTAAAATAAATTATTTCTGTAAGTGAAGTAGGAAAGATCATGAACGCTATAATGTCGGAGATTCTTGTTTGCAGTGGACTGGAGGTTGATTAACTTTGTGGAGTGACTCACAAAGAGGAAGGTTAAGTAAGTGCACCAGTCTTTGCAAGCTGAGAACATAAAATGGAGCTGTGAAGAGCAAGACAGTATGTATTTTTTCCCAGTGTCTGGAAAAAGTAAGGGGAGGAAACAAGACAGGACTTGGATAGAACTCTATTTTAATACCTGAGTAGACTTATAAAAACTAGTGGTCATTTAATTTTGCTTCTTTTGTCTGGTGGTGGGTGTGGAGAGATCTGTTCCTTATCAATGTCTACATAAAACATTGCTATTTCAATCCAATATTGATATCAGATTTTCTTGTTAATCACCAACAAGCATTAAAGCCCATTTATGTGAATGAAATGAAAATGAAGAAATATTTCTTAACTTGAAAACAGATTGACAGTCTACCAGACTTCATCTCAGTGAGGTCTGAAACTGTCCAGGTTTTGTCCCTTAGATGTTAATTACTTTGCAGGTGGAAACACTTTAAACAACGTAATTACTGTGAGCTGCTGCAGTAATAGTGTCCAAATGTGGTAATGACACTGACACCCCCATAGCACCTGTGAGAAGTGGCCTGTCTCCAATTTGAATGGCTGTGGGGTTTCATGGCCTCACAGGAGGCTTGGCGAGTCAGCACAGATGGGTAGATTCCTAGTGACAGAAAGATGCTACTGTGCATACATTTCAGCTCCTCTCTGGTTGTTACTACTTTTCTTTGGGGGGAAAGAGTTTTGTTAAATACCCTTTTGTTTAAAAGCAGATGATGAATACAATTTCACTACTACTAGATTCCATTGCTTTCTGTTAGCTTCTGAAGCTCAGATCAAACTGAGTAGGATGCATAGCAATAGATTTTGTGATATTTGAATTCCATCAGAGAAAAGATCTGGAGGAACAGGGTAGAAAGAGGAGGCAGGAGGACAAAGAGTATTTGCTTTTTATTTACTGAAGTTAAATCCATAAATAATTGAGAATCTCCTTTAACTCAATGCAAACTGTGGTGTCACAGGTTATTAACAAAAAAAAAAATGGCAATATAATCTTAACTTGTATGTTACCCTTTTCTGTCATCTTTAGAAGTAAACAAATCCTGTTAAGGTACTGTGGATCTTCTTCATGTGTCCAGAATGATCTAAACTATAGACATACATAGAATCATAGAATAGTTAGGGTTGGAAAGGACCTTAAGATCATCTAGTTCCAACCCCCCGGCACAGGCAGGGACACTTAACACTAAACCATCTCACCCAAGGCTTCGTCCGACCTGGCCTTGAACACTGCCAGGGATGGAGCATTCACAACCTCCCTGGACAACCCATTCCAGTGCCTCACCAGCCTAACAGTAAAGACTTTCCTCCTTATATCCAATCTAAACTTCCCCTGTTTAAGTTTTAACCCATTGCCCCTTGTCCTATCACTACAGTCCCTAATGAAGCGTCCATCCCCAGCATCCCTATAGGCCCCCTTCAGATACTGGAAGGCTGCTATGAGGTCTCCACGCAGCCTTCTCTTCTCCAGGCTGAACAGCCCCATCTTTCTCAGCCCGTCTTCATATGGGAGGTGCTCCAGTCCCCTGATCATCCTTGTGGCCCTCTTCTGGACTTGTTCCAACAGTTCCATGTCCTTTCTATGTTGAGGACACCAGAACTGCACACAGTACTTCAAGTGAGATCTCACAAGAGCAGAGTAGAGGGGCAGGATCACCTCCTTTGACCTGCTGGTCACACTCCTTTTGATGCAGCCCAGGGTACGATTGGCTTTCTGGGCTGCTAGTGCACGCTGAAGCCAGCTCGTGTTCATTTTCTCATCGACCAGCACGTATTTTATTAACTGATATATTTCCTTCTACTTTGTTAAAGTGAGTCATCTTTCTAAAATGACTGAAAGAAAAGTCTTCAGGTTTTTCTTCAGAATTACATGTTGCAATACTGGTGCAATTTTCTTGTCATACATTGTTTATGGCTTACTGGAACAGTCAATTTCTGTTATCTAAAGAAATGGCTGTTATGGAGTACTGAAGTGTCCATTTTCTGTTGTTCTGTTACATTGACACAATTTTGTACTTTACTGAATCATAATGTTACCTGTGATGACAGATGCAGTACACTTCCTCAAAAATAGGTTGTTGCTAATCACAGGAAAAGATCTTCATAGAAGAAGGCTTCCATAAAGTATTGTTTTTAAACTCAAGCAGAATATTTCTTACTGCTCATCTGAAATTAAGTTTTCGTTTCCCTTTTACTTACGCGTGTTCTCTGCATCTCATTATGCTTTTCCTCTAGCTGTTTGCTTCAAGGATCTAGAGGAGGAAAGGAAATACACAGCGATTACAAGTAGAAATGGGTATGTCTGATCAAAAGTGCTGTGGCTGTTTCGAGACTGTTCAGTGTCTTAAGATTTTGTTGAACTATTTTTATCTGTAGAGGGAGTGGGGCTGGTCATAGATTTAGGGGCTTTTCTGATTGGTGGGTTTTTTTTTCCTTCTTTTCTTTCTTTTACTCAAGAGTATGTAGGTCCTCAGTTTCATTTTGCCTTTTTTTCTTTTCCTTTTTTTTTTTCCCTCTCTCATTCTAGGCTTTCTGCTCTGAATTTGGTTCCTTGTAAAATGAATGTTGCATTATTTCACAGAGGTTGGACCCTCCCTTAGAATTTGTGAAGATACATGCACGTAAACAGCTTATTTTTCTTGAAGACTTCTATGCAGCTTACAAAGTTTTAATCACAATGAATTCTGGCTTATGGAGTCAAGAAAAAGGAGGTTCATCCTATTGGGAAGAGCGGATCTTTTACTTGCTTCTCCAGGAATGCAGTGTCTTGGACAAGCAGACGCAGAAGCTCCTGAAAGTACCAAGAGGTAGCATTGGGCAGTTTTTTCAAGACCGTTCTTCTGTGGGACACTCCAGAAATATTCCTTGTAAAGGCAAGAAACTGCAGATTGGATTAAAGATTCTGGAGCAACCTCATGCAGTCCTGCTTGTGGATGAGAAAGATATTATAGAAATAAGTGAAAAACTAGCTGAGTTGCTTTTGGCTATTACTAACTGTGAGGAAAGATACAGTCTGTTTAAAAGCAAAAGCAGGTTAACTAAAGGCATCCAAATAGATATTGGCTCACCTGTTAGAGTACAGCTGAGATCAGGAGATGAGAAATTTCCTGGAGTTGTTCGTTTCAGAGGACCCTTGATGCAAGAAAGGTCCCTAACAGGGATATACTTTGGAGTAGAGTTACTGGTAAGTTTCTTGCTAAGGGGAAGCGTCATGCATATTTTATAAGATGAGTTAAAACTCTTCTATTTAAAGAGGCAGTCATAACAATTTTCTTTTCTGGAAGCATCACTACCCCTAAAAATTCTGTAATCTTCAGTCTTTCCACAGGTATTTAATAACAATACTTATGAACACACCCTGTCACACCTGCTGTGTATTCTACATGTTAAGTAAATCTTGATGAGGTGTGTAGGCTGGCAAAAAAAATGTACTCGGACTCTTCCAGCCTAGGAAAATTAAATTACTTACATCCCTACTGAGGCAAATATCTGTCAGATTTTTCTTGAGTACTTTGTTTTTCCCAGCACATGGCAGGATACAGTCCATAAATGCAGGCTTGGATTTCAGGGTTGCCAGTTCTGTAGAGCTCTAAAAGTCAAATGTCAACTAGTTAAGATAGAGGATTTTGCTGTTGTGTGCCTAGTGAGATAAATCTGCAAAATTAATGTTGGACAAAAGCTTTTGAAGGGTTAGATTCAAGAGGGTGCCATTGTGGCATTGGAAGTATGTTTTTCAAAGTCTTCTTTAAACTTCCCCCAGATTCTTTGCATTTCCCTCTAAATGTCTGGGAATATCAGGGCCAAGTGGCTCTGAAAATTCTCTGTTTTTATTTGGTGTCTAAGTAGGACTTTTGAAAGCTTAGCATTATGTCTAATACAAATTAGTCTTGTCTTGATGTGGCGAAAATTTGATGATGGAAGCAAGATTTGCGCCTGAAGAAAACATGCTTCTCCAAATAAAAAGGCTTTTGCTGGCAGCTACTCTCCAGTCAAACAGCATCTTACTGTTTATTCTCCTAAGATAGAGCGTATGTTTGCCACAAATTCCAGCAACACATTTCTGAAATATAATGAATATAATGGTAGTTCACCAGCCCAATTCTAATTGCAGTTTCTTCAGAGCACTGCATTATGTTACAGCTTTTGTAGTAATCTGCTTCTGCACAAAATACACTGCTGCTTTTTCTTTTTTTTTTTCCCTGCCTTCCTTTCCCATCCCTGCCTCCTCCTCCAACACTTAGGAAGAAGGTCGTGGTCAGGGCTTTACTGATGGCCAGTACCAAGGCAAGCAGCTTTTCAGATGCGATGAGGATTGTGGGGTTTTTGTTGCTTTGGACAAACTGGAGCTGGTGGAAGATGATGACAATGAACTGGAAAGTGACTATGCAGCTCCTGTTGAAGCAATGCAGGTAGAACTTCCTCCTCTGGAGATCAACTCCAGGGTTTCTCTGAAGATAGGAGAGAGTATAGAGTATGGGACAGTTATATTCTGTGATGTCTTACCAGGAAACGAGAGTTTAGGATACGTTGTTGGAGTGGACATGGTAAGAAAATAATCTGATTTTAATATCTTTTGCATGTGTATTAGCAAATAAATTACATGCAATATAGAAGAAACATTATCCACAAGCTACTTCAGCGGAGGCTGACCTAAAATGGGAAATAAACACTTGTGTTCAAATATGCCCCTTGGCGGTGATTGTATTTTGGCATCAGGTAGATGATATCCTATTTGATTCTAAACAGTTCAGGAGAAATACTCTGGTTACTCTGAGGAGCCTCCACTGAGCTACTTGTAATGGTAAATGTCGGTCTTACTGTAATGAAGTTGAGTGTTTGTCTTGTGAGACTGGGTTTGTTCTGCCTTTTGAAACAGTAAGCTGAATGCCTTTGTGAGCTGTTTGTAAGAGCTTGTTTTTCATGTAACCTTGGTTTGTTTGATTTTGTCCTGTCTTAAAAATACTGAGTTTTAAGTACAAAAGTTGATCTTTCAAGAAAATGTGAAGCTTGCCATTAAAAGTTATTTCTAGCAATTTGATTTTTTTTCTTTTTTAAATGAACAGCTTTCAGATTTTTGATAGTTAAAGGGTGTTTTGTTTTTCAAAATCATTGGGTGCCTCCGTTGTCTTGGTTGCAGTAGCCATTGCCTAACAATGCACAGGAGTTCTAACTTGTTTACAAATAATGAATTTTAGTAGAAGAATGCTTGTTAACATAAGAAATATTTTTCAGAAGAACAGTTTTTAAGTTCATGTTCATCTTTGAAGGCTGTAATGTTTGAATATTTCAAATACAAAGTTACAGGAAAAAGCAAGTGTAAAACATTTTATCTTTTCACTTTTTACATTTTTAAAGACGTATGTGTATTTTGTATGCTGTAAATCTTCTCTTGGGATATGTGTAACGTGTCTTTCTACTTTTAGGATAATCCTATCGGAAACTGGGATGGAAGATATAATGGAATACAGCTGTGCAGTTTTGCAAGTGTTGAAAGTACACTTCTTTTGCATATCAATGATGTTATTCCAGGTACGCTTTACTTTCTTAACCAGAAGGCAAGCTTTGATAACATCTCAACCCAGGCAAAGTTACATGATTAAAACAGTACGGCAGTATTAATATCCTAAATTCACTCGAATTAGCTTCACCTTCTGTGTTATGCTTCTTTTCAGTTTCCTCCTCCTTTTTGTTTCACTCTCAATATTAGAAAAGGTTTAATATTGAACAAAATTAATGTCAAATAATGTGTTATTTAGAGTTATGTAAGAATAATGAATATGTAAGTGTCTGTAGCAGGAATCTATTCTTTTAATGTTGTTCAGTTTACTCCAGGAGTTTAAGTATCCTGGATCAGAAAGCTGTTCTTTCTGCACATGGAATATATTGATAGAATTATTGATAGTATTACTTATGCATTCTGCAAGTAAATACTTGAAAATTCCTAACAAAACTGTGGAAAGTTTCACTATCCACAATAACTCACTGAATAATGTTAACTTGTAACCACCACAGTCCCCTGATCCTCGTCTGAGTTGCGTGGTCTTGTACAGCCTGTAATCTTAACTGTTTCCCCTTCTTTTCAATTTGGCTGATTTCTCCTATGTTCACTTCCTACTTGTTGGTTTAGTTGGGATGCATGTTTTTTGCATGAATTCTCCCCTTCTTTGGAGAATTCATGGGATCTTCTCTATTTTGGGAAAGAGCATTTGTTGCAGATGTGTTGGTAGAAAACAAAGATTAGGAATTCATGCGTCTGTTCCCATAATGGAAGCACGCACGTAGATTGATTTTACATTCTTCGATATATTTGGTATGTTCAAGAAATAGTGGAAGACTTCAGAGTAAAGTAATTGCCGATGTGGTAGTAGCAAATCATATATATATAAAATGTTGGTTATGAGCCAAACAAGGTTTTGCTCCATTCAGTTTTAAAACTTGCGATGCTAGACCTTGGTTCAGTTACATTTGAAGCTGAACTTCTCTCTAACATAGTGAAAGCCTAGAAAAGGGAATCTAATATTCTCTTTATACTGTGTCGTAGAGACTGTGTCACAGGACAGGAGACCTCCCAAGCTTGCTTACACCTCAAGAGGTGGTGGTGACAAAAGCTTGTTCAATCATAGTAAGCCAAAGTCTACCGGTATGTATAGGAAGTAATTTTCTTTACAAATTTCTGTTGTTCGGGGAAGAGTGTTGCCTTATATTTTTGATCACTTCATTTATTATTTCAGTGACATATCAAGGTAAATTTCTCTGAAGCAGAATATTAGTGTGAATTTACTTTATCATAATAATGTAGGTGATTGAAGTTAAGCCTGCTCAAAACACCTTCACTTTCATGAAAAACAGCTTGAGGTTTAGCAAAACTTTAGGAGCATATTAGCTTGTTGTCTGTTATAACCATTTCAGAGCTGTATTCTGTTTTCTGAAAGTGTGGCTGTTTGTTTTGTTTTTTATTTTATTTTTTAATAAATATAGTCTCCCTTCTGCAGGACTAGAAATGGCCAAATTTTTAGCCCAGGAGCAGATCTACTCGATAGTAAATAGTTAATTTTGCTGCAATTCAAAACCAAGATTGAAGTCTTGAATAAACTTCTTCTTACTCTGGTTTTGGCCAGCTCTTCCAGGGGAAGAATCCTTCTAGGGAAAATCTGTCAGGGGAAAGAACAAAACAAAACGAACAAAAAAAATCCAACCAGCCAACCAAAAAACCCCAAACCAAAACCTGTAAGGGAAACTGTTTAATTTTAAAAAGGCAGAAATCAAAAATCAATGTTCTGAGTTTACTAGTGTGTGGTTTGGGTTGTAGAATACTAATGACGGTATATCCTGTAAGCTTTCATTCCGCCTGGCACTGGATGTTGACAGAAATGGTCTTCAGTCAAGTAACTGTGGTTTTATGTTGGCCCAAGTCATAGCTGTGTGGAATTGGATCCGTAATTCATCTGCCTACTCTGATTTTTTTTTTTTTTTTTTTTTGTTGCTTTAAAAACCAAACATACATGCTGTATGCTGTATCTCAAATACTTTCTTATATCCGTAACTTACAGCAATGAAAAACTGGCACTTGTGGGGTATATTCTGCTGCCATCAGGTTGGTGACTTGAAATTTTAGTTTGGAGGATTAAGTCGGTTTGGGATAAACTGTTACCTTGTAGCAAACTTAGATCTGTGTTAGCTTTGATGGGGAGAGTTTGCTGCTTTGTGCAAAGGCAGTTTTGTCCTCTTGAAAGTATAGTAACAAATTTATATTATGAAATAAGAGTGTAGCTAACCTTTTATAGATGGAGATTAATCTCTTTATGTTGTTTTCCAGGATCTACCTCTGAAACTGGAAAAAGAAACAGATCTGAAGCCTTCTACACGTTAAATGGCTCATCGGTTGACTCTCAGCCTCAAACAAAAGCAAAACCCCCATGGTATATTGATGAAGGTAAAGAGAGATTATAGTCTTTGATGTAGGCATACAGTTTATTTAAAAAACGAAACACAACTAGAGTGTGCTGATGTTTTTCAAATAAAACAAGTATGAGTTTAAATTTAAAGCAGTTGGAATATATTGTCTTAGTGGAAGATATACTGTATCCTAAAAAGCATCTTGGAACCTCCACGGAAACATACTCTGCCTTAATTGGCAGACCTGTGGTTTTATCCTGCATATAGGAGACTGCATTCTTGGCAGTGTGTGCGCAGCTCCGTAGGAATACACGTCTTGCAGGCAAAATAAAAGCTGAGTCTTGGAAGGAAGATACGAAGATATTCCTTGCAGCCAAGTGTATACAGTAATTTTATTTTGTCTGTCTTTTTGTAACTAATATTATAGGCCTAAAGGAACTCTAATATTCTGCCATGCCAGCTAATCAGTCTGGGGTTGGGGGTGTAATTAATCTGAATAAGCACATAAATTTTTTACAGTATTTTTTGAGGTTATGTTATAAAATCTCTCTCTGAATTCTTCCAAGTATGAGTGCACATACCTAAAGGATCAGTATATCTTGATTTGTCTGAAGTGTGGCTGGCTGGGTAGTGACTGAAGAGGTAAATACTAATGTTATTTTACAATGGAAGCCTATAGCAGTAGTAGTCCCTGAATTCCATGAACTGTAAAAGCAAATTCAAATTGTTCTTTGAAGATGTTGTTCCAACAGTTTGTAACTCTGTTTAAAAAGTAGTTTATTATAATATTTAAAATAAACAAGGAAAATATCCTATGTAGAAAGGACTGTGGAAGTAAAGGATTAAAATTTTTGGACATTAACTTCAGTTAATAAAACAGCATGGGGAGAAGAGATGCGAAGAAGCTTTTGCTCTGTGAATACCAGTTGTATATTGAGGCCATGTAGAGAGATGAGAGAAGATACAGAACACTTGTGCTGTTACACCTAGTTGTGATCTTATTTATCAAGCTCTGCATTAATCATTACTCATTGAAATCCTTAATTCTTTATAGACCCTGATAGATTCTTTATGTTAGAACCAAAGTATATTGTGATGGAGCAAGGGCAGTAAACATTTTTGCATTTGCAGATCATGTCTGCAAGCAATTACACATCTCTGTGTGAGCTGAGAACCACATCCTTTCCTCAGTCGCACTGACCAATGATTTCTCCATATGTCCATTACAGTCATAATCCTTGGGGCTGTTAACTTGAATTCAGAGAAAAAAAATCTGATGTGGGGCTAAAGGACTTAAAAAAAACAATGTTTTCAGTCTAAACCTTCTTGTAGTTTCTGGCTAACATCTCCTTTCTGTTGTTTCTGTTGTTTGTGGTAAAAGTGGTGGTATTTCAGCAGTGTCTGTTCAGCCAGTTTTGTCTCCCCAGTGTTGCCAAGTGACAAACATCTTCCTACATGTTCCCACCTGTTAGTGCTTCCTACACAGGGCACCCATTAAATCTGATGTGCTTGCAGATGCACTTCATTGGTTTGATAGCTAAGTATTTCCTTTCTTAAAATGGGAAGAAAAAAACCATACCAATATTAACTGATATCCTGGTTTTGATTTTAACAGCTGCTGAAGACCCAGCAAAATCACTTAGTGATTCATCTCCTGGATTTGGACATTCTTCACCACCACTGCAGCCACCTTTAACGAACTCTGTGTCTACAGAAAACAGATTTCACTCCCTCCCTTTCAGCTTGACAAAAACATCAAGTGCTAATGGTACTGGTACTACTATTGGACATAGTCCTCTCTCTTTATCTGTTCAGTCTGTCATTGGTGATGTAAATACTACAGCAAACCAGGAGAGTCCATCATCAGCAGACCCAGTTGGGAACTCGCATGGTCTTGAAGCAGGTTCCTTGGCTGAAGTTAAAGAAAATCCTCCTTTCTATGGAGTAATCCGATGGATTGGCCAGCCCCCTGGAGTAAATGAAGTATTAGCTGGACTGGAACTGGTAAATATAAATTGTAGTTCATATTAATGTTAGCTCTGTTTCTGAGAGTTGGTGCCTGTATGCTTTGCAAAGCAGTCAGTCTGGAGGAATTTGGTCAAACAGGTTGCCATGTGATCTCTTTATAGAGCAGCTAAATTCTTAAATGAGTTCTGACTTCTGTAGCTGGCCTAGACCTTACTCCGTTGGTAGGCCCTGAGATATGTGTCACAATGGGTAATGGAATTTCTAGGGCTGTTCGCTTACTTTTAAATGAGTGCCCTTTGCTTATGTTATGGAGATATTAATTGAGAAAAGTTAAAATGCAGGTTTACATAAAATGCCCTGACTGTGAGAGTCTTTATTGAATATCAATTGTGTGTTTTATTTTTTGCATACCAGCAAACGGGCAGTGGTTAGAGCCACGACTGTCAGAGAGAACACTAGTTCTGATAATTGCTAGTTGTGATGCTGTTAATTTAACAGCCATGTGCTTGGTGTGTTTTGTGGGCCCTTTGTAAATTCACAGTTGCTGCAACCGTGAATTGCTGCTATGTGCTGACATTTGGTCTTTGGCAGCTGCTGCCAAGGTTGTGAGTGGCTATCAGCTAAGTAAGTGTGTATGCAGTTAGGGAGATGTGGTTCTTTATTTTGGCGTCATGTTCAGTAACATTTCAGAGCAGGGTACAATTATGTAAAACAACAGATATCTTTAGCAAAGTAGGTGAGAATGTGACTGGAATTTCAGCTTGGGTTTTTTTGTTTTTTTTTTTTTTTTGTGAAGCTCAAGCTACCATTTGCCACAAGTGTTCTGAGGCTGCATCTTAGAGTGCCTTGTGTTGAACTAGGGTCTCGGACTTGCCCATCAGGCATTTCTATGTTAAAACTTAGCAGCTGTTAGTAAGCAGACAGTATACCTTAATTCTTGTTGTCAAAAATCACTAATGAAAACTTGTTATTTTTCATACCTAGTTTGTGTGTCTTTCCTTGATTACATTTTGTGTGTTCTGCACACAGAAGGTATTTTTTTCTGTGTAGGTGACAGTCACCCTGGAAGTATTCACACTATCTAGTGCTTAGTGATTTTAATACTATTTTAAAAGATGCTTGGTAGTGGATGTGTGCTTTTTCTAACTACAGAAGGTATCTGGAGTTACTGGCTAGCTTAGTTAAGTTCCTAATATTGACAGGTTTGATTCTTGCTCTCCTACCTCCCCCAAGCTACTTCTGATGGAATTTTTATTTTGGACGGAGTGAAAGTTTAAGCATGAAGGAAAAAAAAATGAGACTCTTAATTTTCTCAATAAATCCAGTTAAAGACTACCTCAGCTGGAGCTTTGTATGCTAAAATTCAAGAACATTGTATATCAAGTTTTAGAGTATCTGAAGGGTGATCTATGGGTAGAGATACTGTCAAATGTTTTACTCCAGAATTCTAGAAATAAGAAACATAGTGAATTCTCACTTGAATTTTCAGGAAGATGAATGTGCAGGTTGCACGGACGGCACATTTAAGGGAACTCGATACTTCACGTGTGCTCCGAAGAAAGCTCTTTTTGTTAAACTCAAAAGCTGCAGGCCAGATTCCAGGTTTGCCTCACTACAGCCAGTTTCCAACCAGATTGAACGCTGCAACTCTCTAGGTACTGAGCTTCTACTTACTTATCAGCTGGGAACTGACCTGGGGTTTGGTTTAATTTATTTCTGCAATATGTTATTTGTATGGAACACTTGAAAATCTGTACAGGTATTACATAAATGAGATAAATAATTAGATTATCAGTCTGTACAGAGCATAACTCTTCTATGCATTATCTTTTAAAGCATGAAATTGTTCATATATTTAAAGAAATTCATAAAATTGAGGGTTTTTTTGTGTTATGCTGTAAATCTTTAGCAGTTTCAAAGCAGTCTTGCTGAAAGTGGTATTTGCAATGCTAGAGATAGTTGACTGCATTATCAGAAATTAAGATAGTTATAATAATCTTTTTCTGTAATGTCAGATTAGTGTTTTCCTAAATCTTAGCATAGAAAAGCATGTATTTGAATGGTAGAAGTTAGTAAAAAACTCAGTTTTTTTTCCTGACTTCAAGTATTTGAGATTTCTTGGGTCATGTTTTATAGCCTGAGACAAAAGCAAAGAAACAAGTGTCTGATACTTGTAAGATAGAGCAGGGCATGTATAATGAGAAGAGAACTTCATTCCTACTGGGTAAAATTAATTCAGTGCTCCAGGCTTTCTGAAGCACTCTAATGTGCATTGTCAGTGGAATGTAAAGCCTTGTTCACTGTCTGGAAGCTGTGAGTCTCAGCTATAATAAAATGCTATGCTAGTCCAGAGAAGGAATGCTTACACACTAAGGCAGCAACTTAGCTATAAAACATTAATAGGAAAATCTCAAGGAGGATAAAATTTGAGGCTTTAAAGTGTTTTTTGAAAAAAAAACTTTCAGCCTTTGGAGGTTACTTAAGTGAAGTGGTAGAAGAAAACACTCCTCCAAAAATGGAAAAAGAAGGTTTAGAGACAATGATTGGAAAGAAGAAAGGTATCCAGGGTCATTACAACTCCTGTTACTTAGACTCCACCTTATTCTGGTAAGTTCATAATTTGTATAGTGGCATCCCATGCTACAAATGCACAATGTGTGATCTTTGTTGTAATGACTGTCTGTCTGTATTGCTGCGCAGCCTACAAAGTCATGCACTGCAACCTTTGACACATTACTGTGCTCTTCCAATCTGAAGAGCTTCTGCAGCATTTGCAGCAGAACACAAGTGCTAATCATGTCCAAATTGTTCTGGCCCTTATGTGTTCATACTCTTTTGACTGAATCCCTGGCCTGATAATTTTTGAAGGATGCACGTGCACAGAAGGATGAGCGTGCACAGGCTGGGTGGTGGAGGGAGGGAAATAATCTCTTATATTTGCAGAATCCTGGGCAACTGCTTTTGTACTCTGCTGTAGAAAGGACACTGGATTAGAGTGGTCTTTTCCTATTTAGTACAGCTGTGTTGTCCTCTGTCCTTAATTATATCTTTCTTAGTTTATTTAGTTCTATTAATTCTTCCTGTGGCTTTGCTTGGTTTGTCTTACATTGCTCAGGCATCTGAGTGGTTGTATCTTCCAGAATCAAAACAACCTTCCTTTTCTTTTTTTCTTCCTAGCCTGTTTTCTTTTAGCTCTGTTTTGGACACTGTGTTACTCAGACCTAAAGAAAAGAATGATGTAGAGTATTATAGTGAGACCCAAGAGCTGTTGAGGACAGAGATCGTGAATCCTCTGAGAATGTGAGTAAAGACATTAATTTGTTTCTGGTCTAATATAAAATTTTACACCAGATTCTTTGTATGCATTCCTATTGCAAATCTAAAGAATTTAGCTAGCTGCTGCTGCCAGTCTTTTCCGTTGGTTGGACTGAGTATTTTTACTTATTCAGCATGGTAAATTTAAGCAGTGCTAGCTGGAAATAGTTATTAATTGTTTGCTGATAAAATATTTTCACTGGTCTCTGGAAATTGATCAGCATAAAGCTAATGTAAAATTTGCATTGATAAATGCAGAATATATGTATTCATAGTGTTCATATTTATGTGTTTTTAATGCTGTTGCTGACAAGAAGAGTACTTGAATTATCTTATGTGGAGTTTCACAATTTGATAGATTTGTTGGGACTTTAAAAGTTTTGTTAGTTCCTATATGTAGTCCGCAAGAGGTCAAAAGACATTTAAACAACTTAACATGAGCTTTGTAATTTCTTAGGCACAATAAACAAAGGAAATACGGCAAAAATCTGGATGAAAAGTTATTTGTGTATAACTTTATTTTTTAAACATGTAGTTCTGAAATTCTGTGGGCAGTCACTGAACAATTTATTACAAAATTTTTCTTTGGATTCCTGGAATAAAATGACAGCTTCTGAATCCTTGTTCTTATACAGGTGTGTGTACTTTGCCTGGTGTTTTCCAGGGTTTTCTGGTATAGAGGGTAGGATATACCCTGGTCAGCAGAAAAAGTGGCTGAGAAGACTGAAAGTGTTACGTCTCCTCCCTTTCCACCAAGTCTTTATTTGCACTTCTTGTAAAGTTTTAGAGGAAAAGGTTGAATGCTGAAAACTTCGGCTTCTGTATCTTTTTTTCTCAAATACTGAAATATTTTTGTTAACAACGCCCACAGTGCTGTTATGTGACATTCTGAAAATGTATTAACTGATGCAAATAGAGTGAAAACAAATCAAAAGTAACTGACTGACAGATCAGAAAACAGATACCCTGGTAAGTTAATGTTTAAAAAGACGTCTTAAAGGTTATGTAAGGACATTAAGCCCTTCACTGAAATTATACTGCATTGAAAAAACCGGGAGTCAGTCATAGTTCTGAAGCAACATTGTACACAGGTAAAGAGGGATCTGAGACCTGTATTTCAGCATTTAAGAGGTTTTTTCTCCTTCTTTGACTTGATCACAAACTAGCTAATAGCTTATTAAACCGATTTATCTTAGATACGGATACGTATGTGCTACAAAAATAATGAAACTGAGGAAAATACTTGAAAAAGTTGAAGCTGCATCAGGATTCACTTCAGAGGAAAAAGGTAAATAAGGTTGTTTTTCTTTCTTTGAACCACACATATATGTCTCTGTAGCAGTATTATCTCCACCAGAGATCTGAGTGACCATTGGGTGGTAAAAAGGACTCTTCTGTTTCCTTAATATGTGACGAGCCCTAGCTGAACAGTTTCTGCTATAAGTCAGCAAAAGACTGGATTTCTTTCCCTGCCTTCTAGCAGTGAGGGGAGATCTAAGGCTTTTTCTCAGAAATAAAGATTGTAATAAAGCTGAGGTCTTTCTCCTCTTTCAAAATGTCCCTTTGGTCCCTGAGGAATAATCTTTACACTACAACATTTCATTGTCATAATGGTTATGTAGTATATTAAGAAATAAAATGTGTAAATCATGTTAGAAAAATAAATTCCCAACCTTTTGATCTTTTGCTGCATATAATGATTAACTAGTGTTGTATTATATAGCTGTTTAATTTTTTTTTATGGGGGAGAACACTACTTTCTTTGTAAATGTTAAATGCTGAAAACCAGTATTTATTAGTTAGTGGCAGGAAGAGAAATACATCGGAAAACTCTCAAGTGTTTGGGGAGAATAGATCTCTGGGAAGCCACTGTTGGCTGCATTCTTGATTGGGAAATTCAGTCTCTAGTTTAGATGAACTTCATGCTGTTTTGTGGTTTTTGTGTGTTACTGTCACCGCTCCTCACCGCTTCACTGCAGTTTCATTGTTTTCTTTAAAAGGTTTTATTTCTCCTCAAACAGTTGCGTGATGCCAAATGATTCCCCTGAAGTAGAGAGCATCTTTCTGATCTTTACTGGAAATGGTTTTTTTACCCTGTTGAGCCTGTGTCTTTTATTAGGACTGTTTGACACCAAAAGATTAAATAGTTTTGTGTCATGAAAGTCTTCATAGGTTGTCGTCTTACTAGTGTTAATAAAGCTGTAAAAATGAACCTTGACTTCTGTTCCTATTAAAATTTTGGAAACACATATTTAAAATCAGTCTTGAATAATGTATCTGGTTTTGCGTACTAACAGGATTTTTTTTTCTCCCTCTTCCTGCAGATCCAGAAGAATTTTTGAATATTTTATTTCACCATATTTTAAGAGTTGAGCCACTGTTGAAAATAAGGTGAGTCTTTTTCTGTTTGTTGAACTTGTCTATTTGTAGAGGCTGGTGAGAGACTATCTATCTGCTGCCTTTCCAGTTGAGCTCTTAGAGCACCATTATGATTCATATTTCTAATAGGATTCAATATAATAAAGTTCTATTGACAAATTTGACATCTACCTTTTTTGGCAGGTGGGGTTTGCCCCAGTGTCCATAGTTTTTCAGTCCTTTCCTCATCACAGGAATTGTATTAGTTTATATGTTGCTTTAGCTCAGCAGTGTGAGGTAAGTGCCCACTGTCTGTTGTAGTGTGCAGAGATACGGGACCTATGGCACTGGCTACAGGATCAGTATGCAGTGTGCTGTAGTTCACTGTGTAGATGACATGTGAGAGTACTGAGGCTACCTTCTGTGGTGGTTCTGTAGGCAAATCTTAAAAAGAATTGGAAAGGATGAGTGATCAAGGCATATAGATGTGAATTTGGAGCTGTGTTCCTGTTAGGTAAAAAAAAAAAAAACAACAAACACCAAAAAAACACCACAAACCACAAAAACTAGTAACTTCAAGTACATATTTGGTTTATATAAAGAAGTGTTCAGAGAACAGCTTGCCCTCACAGTTACTACTGCCTCTTTCAATTCTATGAAATACATTCTGAGAAACCCCTGTGGCTTATGTATTATTTTGGTGAAACAGCTGAGGTACCATAGTATAATTATAATAATGGTTTTTATTATTAATATAATTAGAATAATAGGTCTTCATGTGAGAATGTATTTCTAGTTTTTGGTAGTTAACAGATGTGCTGCTGTGCATTTGGAGAAGGCTGAGGTTCTTAGTGACTTCTTTGCCTCAGTCTTCACTGGCAAAGGCTCCGACCACACCACCCAAGTCTTGGAAGGTAGATGCAGAGACTGTGCGAACGATGATCCTAGGCCCACTGTAGGAGAGGATCTGGTTCGAGACCATCTGAAAAACCTGAACATACACAAATCCATTGGACCTGATGAAATCCATCCACGGGTCCTGAAGGAGCTGGTGAATGAAGCTGCTAAGCTTCATCATATTTAAGAAATCTGGGCAGTCAGGTGAAGTTCGTGAAGACTGGGAAAAGGGAAATATAACCCCCATTTTCAAGCAGGGGAAAATGGATGACCCAGGGAATTACAGACCAGTCAGTCTCACCACTGTGCCAGGCAAAATCTTGGAGCAGATTCTCCTGGAAGGCATGCTAAGGCACATGAAAAACAACAAGGTGCTTGGTGACAGCCAGCATGGCTTCACTAAGGGGAAATCCTGCCTGACCAATTTGGTGGCCTTCTATGATGGGGCTACAGAGCTGATGGACAGGGATAGAGCAGTTGATGTCATCTACCTGGACTTGTGCAAAGTGTTTGACACTGTCCCACATGACATCCTTGTCTCTAAATTGGAGAGACATCAATTTGATGGATGGACCACTTGGTGGATAAAGAACTGGCTGGATGGGCACATGCAAAGAGTTGTGGTCAATGGCTCAATGTCTGGCTGGAGAGCAGTAACAAGTGGTGTCCCTCACCCAGGGATCGGTGTTGGGACCGGTCTTGTTCAGCATCTTTGTTGGTGACATGGACAGTGGGATTGAGTGCGCCCTCAGCAAGTTTGCCAATGACACCAAGCTGTGTGGTTTGGTTGATATGCTGGAGGGAAGGAATGCCATCCAGAGGGACCTTGACATGCTTGTGAGGTGGGCTGATGCCAACCTCATAAAGCTTAACCATGCCAAGTGCAAGGTCCTGCACCTGGGTGGGAGCAATCCCAGGCACAGCTCCAGGTTGGGCAGAGAAGAGATTCAGAGCAGCCCTGCAGAGAAGGACTTGGGAGTGCTGGTCGATGAGAAAATGAACATGAGCCGGCTTCAGTGTGCGCTCACAGCCCAGAAAGCCAACCATATCCTGGGCTGCATCAAAAGGAGCGTGACTAGCAGGTTGAAGGAGGTGATCCTGCCCCTCTACTCTGCTCTTGTGAGACCTCACCTGGAGTATTGTGTGCAGTTCTGGTGTCCTCAACATAGAAAGGACATGGAACTGTTGGAACAAGTCCAGAGCAGGGCCCCGAGGATGATCAGGGGACTGGAGCACCTCCCGTATGAAGACAGGCTGAGAAAGTTGGGGCTGTTCAGCCTGGAGAAGAGAAGGCTGTGTGGAGACCTCATAGCAGCCTTCCAGTATCTGAAGGGTGGCTATAGGGATGCTGGGGAGGGACTCTTCATTAGGGACTATAGCGACAGGACAAGGGGCAATGGGTTAAAACTTAAACAGGAGAAGTTTGGATTGGATATAAGGAAGTTCTTTACTGTAAGGCTGGTGAGGCACTGGAATGGGTTGCCCAGGGAGGTTGTGAATGCTCCATCCCTGGCAGTGTTCAAGACCAGGTTGGACAGAGCCTTGGGTGATATGGTTTAGTGTGAGGTGTCCCTGCCCATGGCAGGGGGTTTGGAACTTGATGATCTTAAGGTCCTTTCCAACCCTAACTATTCTATCATTCTATGATTCTAAATCACAGCTGAAATGAGTAAAGTAAAAGCAAATGCCTCTTACTCCACTTGTACATTTCCTCAATGTTTCTTTAACCCTCTTTTGTAAACCTTGGCCTTTGAGGTTTTTGTCATGTCTGTGCTACACAGAGTGGAACAGACGTTAGGTTCCACCATTCAGCTTTTAGCACTGAAAATGGTGTGTGTTGTGTACTTACCTTAACTCTTAAAGAGTAATTCAGTAGTCTCCTTCTTAAAAGTAGGCTTAAAATTAATAATAGTGACTCTGAGTGCATCATACTGCTAGAATCCTCTCAACACCTGAGTATTCTGAAAAGCAGTGTTGTCTTAAATGTTAGCTGGGATGGGAGGAAGTTACCATTTTTAGCAAATGTGATGAATGTTCCCAGGAACATTGACATTGGGGTGAAACAACTCCTACCTAACTTCTTTCTTTTGATATTGGTTTCTCCTGTGTGCTTTTTGTCCATGATAGCAAAATCCATTCCTACAATGTGAGCAGAGTCTTCTGTGTACTTTCTTATGCCCTTCCAGAGTGGGTTGTATTACTCATCTGAATCTCTCTTCCCAAGTGTTGCAGATTTACATTTATGTTAGAGAAAAATAACCTGAAAATTTAAGTACTGAATTTCTACTTTGTTTTGAAACATCTGACCTCGAAGCTTATTTAAATTGGTAGCTTAATCTTTTGCCCCACTCTCTGTCAGTATAAAATGTTGAGGGCTTGTGGTTCTTGTTTTTTCTTTTTTTTTTTTTTGGCTGGGGGAAGGAGGGCTGTGGGGGAGTGGTGTATTTGCTTGGGGATTTTTTTGTGTATTAGGATTGCTTTTGAAAGAATCTATTTCAACGCAGAGAGGATGTTGTATAGACTATTTTCTGGTAGATGTTATTTTACTAGGAAAATAGAGTCATTGTTGCAGTAAAGCTTCTAAATCTGTTTTCTTTTAATTTGTTTTTAGATCAGCAGGTCAGAAAGTACAAGACTGTTACTTCTATCAGATTTTTATGGACAAAAATGAGAAAGTCGGAGTCCCAACAATTCAGCAGTTACTAGAGTGGTCATTCATCAACAGCAACTTGAAGTTTGCAGAGGTAGGTGACAGCTGTTGCTCAGTTAGTGTTGATACTTGGATGTTTGCTCATTCAGCAATGGAATAAGAGTGGAATTTTGGTGTGACAACAAAGTGCAGGCATATTTGCAAAGGGAGGGCTACGTCAGTGGTAAAGGTTGCCTATGTTACAGAAATATTTTAAGATTGCCTTAATGACATGTATCCTTTGGCTGAAAATACCAAAGTAATTTAGGTAAAGAATTACTAAAAGAAAACTTAATTGCCGCCAGTAAGTTGCTTTAAGAACTAGTATTTTGAGCTGCATGGTAAAAAGCTTTATAAAGCAAGATTTACCCATGCCATGGGGGAGTGTAGTGCAGTACATTTACTATCCTACTTGAGTGTGCCTGGGATGTAACGATATTTGACAATGGTTTAGATGCTGCTTTCCTGTTGTTTGTTTTGTTTTGCTTTTTAGCTGTAAGCTAAAAAGCTATATTTTATATAAGCTTTATATAAGCTTTTATATAACCTATATTTAATTTTTTTTCACTCAGACTTCTCTTTTGCTTACCCTCTTGTTGATTTTGAAGTCAACAGCCTGCAAGTTTTAAATAACATGAATGCTTATTGTGTTAGATGTATCTCTCTAAATTTAGATAATTGTCTATCTCAAGCTTGTTACATTATACTCTGGCAATTTACCTAGGCACCTTCTTGCCTGATCATCCAGATGCCTCGGTTTGGAAAAGACTTCAAAATGTTCAACAAAATTTTTCCATCCTTGGAATTAAATATAACAGACTTACTTGAAGACAGTAAGTATATAACATTGTGTTTGTATAACGAAAGATTTGTTGAGAGTGACTTGACACAGTTAAAGTAAGTACACCTGGTAGTTTTGGGGATTTGTTTGGTTTTTAATAAAATATTTAACCAGGTAGTGTGAGATACTCAGGCTGAGGGGAAAGGAACAATTACTAGCTAGAATGCTGAATGCTATTTTTTTTCTTATGTCAGTTAAAAGCTGTAATTCAGAACAGACAATATAACTTGCTTATATGTTGTTTATAACTTTACAAAATATAACGTACTTGATTATGTTTAATTCTTGAGTATCTCTACAACTAAACTTTTTATTTTAAGACAGTGTTGTTAAAATTGAGTTATTAGCAGCAAAACAATTTGTTAATATGCAGGTAGGAAATCTTAAAAGCTAAGTAAGTGTAGCACTGAGATTGGTTAACAGGTATTTACAATGTTGACTATGTTTCATTAGTCTTCATCAGTCTGTGCTGCTTGTTCCTAAGCTTTTTGTCATCAGTTCATCAAACCAGAAGAGAAGCTGAGATTAGTGTGTAAATATGCAGCATCTAGCAATGGTGCATTTTTAAACTATAAATTGGATCACTTTTTTGTGACTGAATTTTTTCATTGCATCACCTAAGACACCCACTTTTAAATGTGAGATAAGAATTCATAAAACCACTCAACATTTTAGAAAAATCTCTAAAATAATAAAATTATAATCTCTAAAATAATAAAGAGAATTAGAATTCTAAAATAATATTTTTTATTATTTAGAATAATAATCTCTGTCATGGCCATCAGCTTACGATATTTTATTTTTTTTCCCTGGTGTTGGCAGACCTAGGGGCTAAGCTGGACCAGTATGATGAAAGAGAACTAATTTTATGTAAAAGCCTGCTTTCACTTGTTCATGCAGTTGATAGAACTTACTGTTTTGCAATTTCCTACTCTCAGTGTTTTTCTCTTATTCCACATTATGTCAAAGAAAAGTTAAATACTGTGGTACAATTTTGCTTTGACTTGCAGTCTGGTTCTAGCTGTTTTTTCAATGTAGTGGGCTTTTTTCAATTTAAAGTCATAATTCTCACTCCTTTCTATACCCCTGGTCTTAAACCAAAAAAAAGCCTCCCTGAATTGGAGACTAATACCTTCTTTTAAAATGCAGCTCCCAGGCAGTGCCGCATATGTGGAGGGCTCGCTATGTATGAGTGCAGAGAATGTTACGAAGATACTGATATTTCTGCTGGGAAAATCAAACAGTTCTGCAAAACATGCAATACACAGGTAAGTTGTTGTCTTTGTTACTCTACGCAGGTTTAACCCAAATGGTATATGCTGTAATAATTAAAAGAAAGGTGTAAGAGCAGAGTGAGATTTTTCTCACCAGCACTAGTGTGACTGTGCTCACCAGGTGACAAAATTAGGGACTCCACTTGACCCTGCAATGTATTCACTGATAATTTCTTACTAAAAACATGGCAACTGACAGATCCAGGATGGAATACAGTGAAGAGGTAATCATAAGCAAATTGGAATCTTGTTTACTGTTGCCTGCTTTAAATCATAATTTAACATAAATTGTTACTGTAAAAGTTGGTTGGAGAAACTCTCTAAGACTCAATTTGAAGTTTTAGAAAGCAGCATTCTTTATCGCGGCACTGGGCCCACAAGCAAATTGTTTCGCAAAGGTGAGCACACCTGAAACTTGCCAACAGCAGCTATATATTTAGCATACTTGTGCATATTTACAGCTTTTCCAGGGAACTGTTGACATATTCATGAGATTTCCTGGAACTAATTGTAATATTTGCTATGCATGTGCTTTCTTTCTGAGTGGGGGTCTCTGGTCGTCCCTGATAGTCTTCCTCATTGTGTTTACTGAATGACCTCAGTGCTTGTGCATGCTTGTGAGGTCCTAGTGCTGAGTTGACAGTTGGTATGTCCTTGCTTCTCTCCTGTTCCAGTCTCACTCCATGTTGGGTACCCCTCTGTTATCTTGAAGGCCAGCATCCTTGGTCTTATTTATTGTCGCCTTAGTTGTTACCAGTCCTGTGATGTTTCTTCCCCCATCAGCTGAACATTCTCTCTACATGTTAAGAAGTTAGAGAAGTTTGGTCTATTCTGCTATGTTAAAGGCACACATACTATTGTTGGTTTAGAATTTAAGTGTATAATATGGTACCTTGTTTCAATTGATAAATTCATGACAGAATCACTTAATTTTGAACTGTTTGGTAACTTGCATAAAGCTGTCGTAGCTATAGCTTGTTTTTAAGTCTGAGCAGACTAGAAAATGGTTGCATTAAATCTGACCTCCCTTCTAACTTTACATTTGAATTTTCTGGGCAATATTGAACTACAGTAGTGGGGAGAAGTAGAAGAAATGTTTAGTCTGCTACTGTTACTGCAGCTCCTGCTCTAATGCCACTAATCTTCAGTTCAGCAGTAATGTTCTTTTTAGCTTTGTCTGGCACTGAAACAAATAATCTTATGGGGTAGTTTCTCTCTTCTGAAATATCACTTCAATTGTAGGTTCATCTTCATCCCAAGAGACAGAGTCATAAATTCAATCCGTTGTCACTACCTAAAGACCTGCCAGACTGGGACTGGCGACACGGCTGCATTCCGTACCAGAAGATGGAGTTGTTTGCTGTTCTCTGCATAGAAACAAGCCACTATGTAGCTTTTGTTAAATATGGGAGGGATGATTCCGCCTGGCTCTTCTTTGACAGCATGGCAGATCGGGATGGTAGACCTTTTATTTATTCTTACTACTTTTCTCTTTACTTTCTATTATTAGTTTGAATTTCAGTGCCTCTTTCTTAAAGTGTTGGGGATATTAATATTGTTTAATTTGATGCATTTGATGCTGGGACACTAATCTTGACCCAGCCTTACCTCAGTGCATTGATTTTATAGCAGCCACTGATTTTCATGATCTGAATTTCATCTAAATTGGACGGATAATCCAATTGGTAAGTAGCTGGTATAGCAGTAACTGCCCTGGTTTTCTGGTGGGACTTTTAGACACTTTTCTGTGTTTCGCAAGTTTGACAAAGGGAATTAATTTTAACTGCAGGAATGTTTTTTCAGGCTATATTTAAGTGGATGTACAGAGTTATTGGATAGCATGCAAATATTTTTATTGCTTTTGCTTAAATGACTTAGCCTAGGTGTCTTTAGAATAAAAGAAATAGTTACATGTTACAACATCTCTGCCTTTCCTTTGAATCTCTTCAGAGTAACAGTTTTCCACTGATAACTCTATAATAAAACAAATGTCAGTAAAACAAGTGTTCTCTTAGATAATGCTGTATTAAATACTGTTTAATTCTGGTGCCTGAGAAAAACGGCAATAGATGACATGTCAGACTCATAGTAACAGCTCTGCATGAAGAATTCATGAACCCTCATGTTACAGTGTGATTTGGTAGGGGGGGGAAAGAATCTTGCCTCCTGTTGAAAGTGAAGCTGCTGCAGGATTGAAGTCTCTTTCTTGTAACAACCAGAAGGCAATCAAGCTTTGTTTCAGAGTGCTTGAAAACATGTAAGACTCAAGTGCGTAGACAACGAGTTTATTTCAGGGCTGTAGATCATATGAGATACTCACTGGGTGTATGTCCTGCTGATACTAGGTTTTTCTCTATCACAGATACTGTTTTTTTCAGCTGTTTTTTTTTTTTTTTATTTTTTTTTTAGCTATAAGCTAAAAACATCTAGTAGGGAATGGTGTCATGGATGTTCACACTTGTGTTGGCTGAGTGTGCTTATTTTTACATGGAAAATGGCCAGGAGCAAACCCTGACTTAGTCTGACAAGTCAAGTACAGACAAACGTGGTTTGTCTGCCGTCATATCATTAACCAATTCAATAGCGTTCGAAGTGGGGTATGTATTCAGGTCACCTTCTCACAGTCACACAGAATTTTTAGTGTTAATGAACCTAAAGTTCTTTCTCTGGTGGGGTGTTTGTGTGGGTGTTTTGTTAGTAAACGCTACAAGATAGTCTGACACCAAAGGTGATATCTTTCTTGACCGATACACTTCTCTTAGATGTTTACTCTGCAGTAGACCAGAAAGGCATGTTTAGATTTCTGTAGAAGGCATTTTCAGGAACTGGTGATGCTGTCATAATTAAAATACATTTCAAAGAGCAAATGCATATAGCTGCTATCCTAATCTGTTCCTTTTTCTTATGGTTCAAAGGAGGTCAGAATGGCTTTAACATTCCGCAAGTTACTCCATGTCCAGAAGTTGGTGAATATCTGAAGATGTCTCTAGAAGAATTACACTCGTTAGATTCCAGAAAAATTCAAGGTTGTGCAAGAAGACTACTTTGTGATGCGTACATGTGCATGTATCAAAGTCCAACGATGAGTTTATACAAATGAGCAATGGCCTCTGGAAAACTGAAGAAACAGTACAGAGTTATTGACTGCTGCATTTGCTGCATGTTTTGGTTAGTTTTAATGCAACCGTTGCTGGCAATGGAAGAAATTGACTGTGAGAGCAAAAGGATCACTCTTCCAAAAACTACATGTGGAGTTCTGTAATTGAAATATTTAAGCATTTTGCACTCTGGGAAGTGTGCTTCTGTGTTTGTTTTATAAACAAAGTCTAAGTGAAGTTACTAAAAATTAAAAGCTTTAAGTGCATTGATTACAGACCGGCTTTTTTTACGTGTTAAAGGTGGAGTTGTATCAGGAGAAACCTCCTTAGTCCATTGAGCGTGTAAAGATACACTGGGTTCTTGCTCAGTGTGTTTCTGTGGACCAGGGATGGTGATTCTCTTCTGTTTCTCTACCCTCCACCCCACCACTTCTCTGCATCCTTGGTCTTTTTAGCACCACAGATTCTGTCTTCAATAGAGAGAACAACTTCAGCTTTAGCAAGATAAATTTTAGACTGTTCATTGCATATTAATTCTATTCTGTATCTGTCTGCTACATTCTTTCCAGTTCACATATTTCTTCTTCAAAAATTAACATTTGTTTAAAGATCTGAACTCCTATCTTGTGCGAAAAAACTTGAGGAGGGGAAGAACGTATTAAGGGGAAGCATAGTTGCTGAAATACAAAATTAGCAATGAAAGTCAACAGATGTCTTTTTCTAACTGTCTATTTTTAATGAAACAAAGCAGTCTAGAACAGAAGAGCAGCTATATACAAATGATTGGAGAATCAAACAATAAAATAGTGGGTTGCCTCAGGGAATGTTACTGAAGTGGATTCTAGACCTTGATTAAACAAAACTGATTTTTCTACAGTACATTAAGCTGCTACCCCAGAATCTGTTGTACATCTGGTTTCTTCATTTCAGGATTACTGGTGGTGAATATTAGAAATCTGCTTGGAAAGCTGAAACTATATATAAAAGTAGATGAGAGTTTTACTGTATACCATCTAATGAAAACTGACTTGAAAAGCTGCAAGACCTGTGAACCTGTGTTGATGTAAAATATTAATCTCTGAAGTCTGTTGCTTCCTGTTTGCAGTGAAATACTGTTTTAGTTACTTTTTAGCTACTTCTGTCTACACTGACTAGCAAACTTGCAACTACATGTATACAGTAAAATCTGGTTGTACAAATTGCATATATATGAGCTGTACAGTTTCGACTAAGGTGTTTTATATGGAGAACTTCCTCTTTGGGATCAAGTCTATAGAAGGAGAAGTCACAAAATACAACTTGAAAAAGCCACTGTTTCTAAAGACAATGGAGACTGATCCCCTATTGTAGAAAATTGTGTTACTTTGTTCTTGGAAAATCTAGGATCTTTCTTTGGGACACACTCTACCACAGCAGAGTATTAGAGATCTTAAAGCTGTTTGAAGGAGTGACCTGGAAAGCAAGGAGTGATGAAGGAGTTGATCTGTTCTGTTAGCCGCTGCATGAAGTGTGGTCTAATTTTTCATTCTCGAGCAAGAAAGTTATTGGAAATGTCACTATTGTTTTTGCCTTTACCTAGTTCCACACTCCCTTGCTTTACTTACCTAGTCTGTGCTTCCTGGAAAACCTCTTCCTTTAGTTTCAGTACTACTGCTCGCTCTTGAACTCTTTTCTCAACTGTTTCTCTCCTGAAAAATTTCAGGGAGGGTTTAGGTGATGGACTCTGTAATCATCTGTCAGTGTGTGGGTTACTGTCTGTTGGCTTTTCCTAGGCTACATACCATTCTGCTCTGCTGCAGGTGCTCAGATGTATTGACAAAGATGCCGTAGAAGCATCTCAAGGTAAGTGTAAGGCTTTAAAAGCACAAACCTATGTACCAGTGAGACCATTCTGAGTGTCTGCAGTCTCTTTCCTATCATCTCATTTTCCCAATGCGTTATCTTTTGTGTCTTCCACATGTTTCACCTTTCCCTCCTTTCCCTCAGCACCGCCCCCCCCCCCCCCCATTAAATACTGCCTAAAATTATTTTACCTTACCTCTTCCTGAGGCCTTGGAATTGCTATGGCCAGATGGGAGACTGGGACTTGGCAACCATGTTATAGGTTTCTAGCTAAATAATCTTGTAGCAAAATATCTATTCTTTTCTACAAGTGCAAGTACCCAAAAATCCCATTTTTTCAGGATGCATATTTGATTAGCGTAAGTGACTTAAAAATAGATGGGTGTATGAGCTGCTTGGCTTCTTGCTGCCAGTTGTCTGGCCTTAGGCTGGAAATGGAAAAGAAGTTGTGTGAATTCTTCCTGTGGTACATGTAGAGAATGTGCAGAAAACCTGGAGTTTAAGTACATTATTGTGCACGCTGCTTGGTGACAAATACTGTTTTTGGAAGTGCTGGCAGTACTCCACAGCCCGCGCCTTTGAACCACTTTATGTTGTTGCAAAACAGTAGTTTTGCAAGCAGTATATGATTACATGGTTAGTCTATTGCTTATCAGTGAAGAAGGCAGATATGTCTTCTGTAGGTAAAAAAACAGCATTGGTTTTGACAACTGAGTCTTCTAATCCAAAAAGTATTGCTTTATCGTGTACTGCACTGGCTTGGAGATAATCTAGCAGTGTAAATGAAATGTTGTGGAAACTAACCCCAATTTTTATTTCTGGTCTCAGAAAGGAGTATACAGACAGAAAAGTGATTTCACTGTGAAAGGAAACTTGTAAAATAGCTTCTATACAAGGGTAAGAAACTGTTTTAGCCTTCAGCATTTATTGTAGGGGATCTGAATAAGCTATTTTGAAGCAGCAGCCTTTATTCTGAAGCATCTACTGCTGGTAAATGTAATGCCCAAAGATTCCAGGGATTTCACCCAACCCTTTATGTGTTTAATGCACTTGGGAACCTCCCAAACAGTTGTTCTTTTTCTTTATATGGTGAATGTGCCCATAAATTAATAATAGCACTTAGATCATTGTTTCAGGGTTTGGCTCCTAAGTATTGCTATCTATGGCCTTAACCTGTGAGTAGGAAAACGGAAAATATGGTTCCTAGCAGCCTGTAAAAAATGTAAAGTTTGGTAATACTGAAACTTTAATACTTGGGGATAAATACTGCACTGATAAAACTCCGAGCTCCTACTCTGCTAATTGTTTTTAGAAATAGGGGATCAAATCAGTAGTAGATGGGAAGACTCACTGCACTACTAACTGCTTGCTTATTTTGAACATGGAGGGTGAAAAGTGAAGGTGTTATTTACAGGTGATGCCTTACACATCACCCTAGAGCCACAATAAGCTGCATGAGAATTCTTGTTTTGGCATGGGAGATAATTGGAGGAAAAAATACTGAAATACCTATGTTCAGTACAAGTCTTTCTGATGCCTGTGATACTGATTCTGTGCTGTTGCAAATGTAGTATAGTGTTTCACTACACAGCCTGTGACAGTTCCACTTTAAGCAAGTATTGCATGTAAGAGGAATTACTTCTTATCACAGATGTTTTTTTTTCAATGCACTTATTTTTCTTGTGCACTTTATACTCCATGGAATAGGTGAACTTGGTCCCCAGGCTCCCCAGTGATAGCTGCTCAACACGAGGCTGAGGCAGAACACGCTGCTTCATGGTTTCAGAACCGAGTTGGTGTAGAAAGCAGCTTGAAAGCGTGGTGTTTTTATCACTGTAACAAAGCATGTTTTTCTCTGTTCTTGATATTTTGCTAAATAAACATCCCATGTTTTGTGCACAAGTAGTCTCTTAAACTTACAAAGGCTATCTCCAAAAATGAGTTTGGGAAAGAAACCGTTGTATCAGGTTGTGTTCAACTAGCCTTAACTTTTTTTTTTTTCCCCCTAGTGGAAGAGTGGAATTAGCTGCTGCTGGAAAGGAATGTACCATGTGCTTTCTGTATTAATTATATTAAAATTATTATTCTTATGGCTCTGTTCCTTTCTTTGGGGCTTGGAGTTTTGGGAGCATCACAAGCAGTAATGAATATAGTGTTGAATTAGCTTATTCTGTGTACCTGTAGAAGAATTTATATATTTTTGATAGTCTCTTAATATCAGCATTTCTAGAAAACTTAGGCCTTGCATAACTATATCAAATCAGGTCTAAGTCTGCTATTTGTGACATACCCATTAGTTCCAGATACTGAATGGAAACCCAACACAAAGCTACTGCATCAGCTAACTGTAGTTTGCCTGTGGGGAAAAATTAATGTATTTTTAAATGCTTAATGTGTTGCTTACCTTAGGAACCCTGGAGATCAGCTCCTTCTGGGCTCTTGCTGTAGCTTCAGGCCTGCTTCCATTTAAAAGGCACACCATATTTGCATGCATTTTCTAGGTAGAAATACATGTTGGTTTTTTTTTGCATTTCCTCAGTATTGTAGTAATAATAACAAATAATGAAGAAAAAGTCCCACCTGGGTCTGTAAAAGGAATGCTGTCAATATAAGTACTTTTAAAATCTTGAAAATATTTAACCATTTATAAAAATACTTGCAAATGCTGTTTTCAGGAAAATACCTACTTCTTCAGTGTAAAGGGTAGGTTGGTTGGTTTGTTTTTTTTTAAACTGAGTTTTATATCTGCAAAGATTATCATTTGGCTTCCTAGAAGCTAAAGCTGAGCTCTGCAGTGACTTGCTGTGGGAAGGGTGCTCGGAACATCTCCCTCTCCGTTTTTACAGCAGTGACATCCTTGTTTGCTCCGCAGAGCCGAACTCTGCCTGCACTTCGCGTATTCAGTCACAAGAGGGCACTGCCTGTACCCGCTGCAAATGCCTTGCCTAGTCGTATACGCAGAGATTTATATTGTGATGTGTCTATACAGCTATTGCAATTCTATTTTTATAGTGCCGCTCTTGAAACTACTTTTGGGCTAACGTAATTAGGTACATATAAAACTTTCATAGGTTTGTAAATTTCAAACACACCAAATGCAATGCAGCGGGTCTTTAGCACGGAGCTGGCAGTATGTGTGGTTTCTGCAACGATGAAGCTCACAGAGGGACCCCACGCAGCTCAGAGGTCCCGGCTGAGCACTGGCTCTACCCAAGGCTGGGCTGGCACTGGTACCACAGCCTGAAATGGGCAGTGCAGCTTCATGTCCTGTGGCACCAGAACTGTGTGGTGCAAAGCTCAGGTGATACAACTGAAACCTTTGTTTCAGCAACTAAAACAGATACAGCTGGGATGTAAAACACCTAGGAAAACTGGGGGCATTTGTAGACCTTAGTGGGAGCTAATGAAAAGTACAACCAAACAACTTGAACACAGTAGTAATACTCATATAAAATGCCAAGGAAGAAATCACAGCCTTCAGTCACATCATGAGGAGCCAGCCCAGCCACAGACCCAGCAACAGAAAGGCAGCCCTAGCTTAACCAAATGCTTTGCACACTTCTTACATTTAGGTTTCTAATTTTTGAAGACTCTTCCCATCCTATTTATCCTTCATTTTCAGCTTATTCCCTGTTCCATGGAGAAAATAGACACCAGGGAATGTAAAGATAATTGCGTGTTACTTAGGAATTTCTTTTTAAGTGGTCTATGAATTGGCTGGATTCACCTTCACTAACTGGCACTCACTGACTAGGCAGCATTTCATACTCCATGCTGCATGTTCGGTTTTTTGACCGTACAAACTTCCCACCTATCAAAGTAATTTGCAAAGGTGATTTTGTTTCTACTCATCTAGTAAAATAATTCAATGAATAAATAAATTATAATGCAGCAATTAAATGTATAATGAGATGGGCAAAAACTATTAATAAATGCAGAGCTAGTTGCCCAAAGGTGAACAGACTTCCCCTCTCTTCTTACAAGTCAGGTAATGATCTTTCTATGACTGAGAAACAAGCAGCTGCTAAACATGTAAATGAAACCAAGGGATAGATGTGTTCTCACGCTGTAATACGCTGTTCTTCAGACTCATTATTGTTGTCACATTATCAGTCCTTCTGTTACTTTTCCTCTGAATATTTAAAGACAGGGATGGGCTATGCAATTATTTTTAAACATCCTTCTGCCAAATGACTGTCTGAATGAACACAACAATATTGCTGAGGTGTTGGCTCCCTTTGGTAACCTAACTGGTACAGCACAACTGAGTTTTATCCCTGTAGAGCTATTCCAAACCTAGTGTTGATCTGAAGCTATTCCAAAAGAAAATGCTGAAATTCCACGAGCAACAGAAGTCCCTTTAAAAAAAATACATCAGCGTTATTAAACATAAAATCTGAACAACACAACACAAGCAGGGTATAAACTAGTGCACCAATTTAAAATGCAGCTGCAAATTGTGATATCACTACTGCAGAATGAACTTAATACCTTTTTTTGCTCCTGTGTTCTTCCTGCTGCTCAGGCTTGAGGATGCTTCATGTTTCTTCAGTTCCTATCTATTTCAGTATTTATTTCCTACTCAAAATTAAGTGCCAGAGGGTTACCATTTCATGAGAACATCCTTATTTCTTTCTTCAATAGCCACAGTAGCAGATTCCTTCCTAGTCATTTTACTCCCACTCTTCCCTGAAAGTGCTCTCTCTCACTGTTTCACACTCTGCGTCTCACCTCTCTATGTTCACATTTACCTACATGTATGCTCCACCACCTGAGATTACATTATTCAGAAAATTTGTTTTTAAAGGAATGATTAATACATTTACTGATTTTTGCCCCGATCTGAGCTGACTCTGGCAAGAATTATCCATTAACATGGGCTGAGGAGGCACAGTGTTGCCCAGAACATCAAGTTGTTTATTTAAAACTTTATTATATTTAGAAGAATAAGGGTTTTCTCCCTCCCTGCATATGCTTTGAGTATTTCAAGGGCAGCTCATTAGTTAGCAGAGACTTCAATGAAGCTACAGTGGTTGATTTATTGTAATAGATGGCAGGAAACAGAATTATCTTAGCAAATTACTTTGCCTGATAGGAAGGCTGGCCAGCAGATAAGCCATAGTGCTGATGTCTGACCTGACCTGCACATGCTCCTGATGGTGTAATGCTCATTCACAGTTGAGGATGAGTTGCTGCACTTAACAGAAAGCACTCAGGAAGAACAAACAAGCCAGCCATGAAGGTGGCTCAGGAGCTGCATGCACAATGCTGGCTGGAAGCACTGTCCTTGAGCCTGTCAGCTGATCTGCAGTTTGTGGATGAGGTGAGAGGTATTACCTGGTCGCTCAGAGTCTTTGCGTAATTAAAACACTCAGCAGGACACAGTTTCACAGAGGAAGCTGGAGAAGCTTTTTTCAACTGTATTCATCACCCCTAATGAAGAAATTCCTTTGTCTTTCCATTGCTGCACCTATGTGGGTCTTTAAGACAGTGCAGCAGCTGGTGTGAGAGGGGCCTATGGCAGTCAATTGACATGTACAGCTTTTACTGAAGATACATGGTCTAATACGGATCTTTCGTGCAGATAAAACCAAGAACATTGAACTCTCCCCCAACTCATTGCTGACTATTCCCACTTTTCCTGCTTAGACAAGAAAAAACAAAAGAACAAAAGAAAAAAAAGAAATCCCAAAGCCTTTGATAAGTTCACAGTGCATGTATGTTACTTAACACTGAATGTAGCTGTCTCTGCAGTAGTGCACAGAAACTGTTTAAAACTGTTTAGAACCACGCAGAAAAAAAAGATAGGTGTAGATACAAAAAGCTCATACTTGAGAAGAATTTAGTTTTGGAATTGCCTGCATGCAGGTGCATATGCATGGGTATATGGGCGTGCACATGTGGTTGTGAAGAGGCCACAGTGGTCATAGAACAATGCAAGAGCTCACCTGCCACACTTAATCTTGCTATTGCTCCCTGGAGCATGATGGCCTGAGTGGGAACTGTCGGACAAAAGCCTTCAGGTCACATTGTTGGCACATTGTACAAAGTGCTCAGGAAACATTAAACGAATGTAATATTTTCTAAGCAAGCATTGGATGTGCCTCCAACTTTATGTTGGGCTCCTGCAGATGGCATGAAGAACTTCTCAGTGCACACTCTGACCTTGCCAGCAGGCCCGAGAAGATCCCTGCTGCCGGACAACTGACAGTTTTAATATCATTTATCCTTAACTACTTTTATCTGAGTAATTGCCTCCCGTGCCCTGGGACACTCACAGTTTGGTCAGGGATGCTGACTCTGACCTCACAAAGATTTTGGAGCTTGGTGGGGCAATTGATTTTTATGTACCAAGCCAAGTCACTCATAGGCTCAAAGCTGCTGAGTTCTGGCAGACCTCATCACAACAGAAGGCTGAGAAGTGCACAGGAACCTCTTTTTCCCCGCAGCTACTGGTAACACTGGGTGATCAAAGCCCTGCCACTTGTGTGACACCTGGATGAACGTATTTATCAACAGTATGTAGAAATGAGTGAGTAACAGGAGCCATGCACTGTTAGTTAGTAGCATTCATCCCGTCTTTGCAAAGGCTGGGAAACCTGCTAGACCTCCTATAGCCAGAGCAAATGGCCGCCTCTCTTAGTTCTTATGAAAAGTGTGGGGAAATGAAATGATAAACATGAAGAGAAATACAGTGGTAAACCTAGAGAAAGAGGGGGAAAAATGAACCCTTTCTGCAAGGTAAGAACTCCAGTGATAAATAGATCTGTGCATATTTCCCAGCCTCATTCCTCTCTTGCCAAGTCTGATGCTATTTTCATTAGGCCATGTTACCATACATGTCATTTTATACAAAGGTGCAGTATATCACAACTGGAGGTTGAGGTGCTTGTAGTGAACACAAATGAGCTTGTAATGGTCCATCTGCTTTGATTTTATTTAGTGATCCCTCAAGGGCTGGGAGCTAGAGTGAGAATAACAATGCTTCAACCCATCTGCTATTGTAGTACCAGCTCCAGTTGAATTATCACATGTTCTGAGTGGCTGGCATATGCTGTGACATAAAGCTACAAGAAAGTGTTGCTCTCCAGCTGCTGTGTTGACAAATACTTTTCAGCCAGTCATTAAGTTCAGCTCAATAACCAGGGGGAAACTGCAGCTAAAAGTTGATTATTGTTTTATTTTATTTTAAGCATTAGAAATCACTGGTACAGTATATTTTATTTTAAAATGTGTCACTAAGGGCACACATTGTATATGAGCTCTAACAATAAAAATTTCTCTGTGATGCCCATAAATTTTTGTGTTATAGGACTAGATGGGCATCTCTGTAACTGACAGTGTAAATCTTAGTAATGAAACTATGGCTAACCCTGTTTAAGAAGCAGCACATCTGAGGTTGTGTATGTATAAACTTGCTGGCTTAGTACTGCTATGGGCCATGAGTGTGCCTGAACACAGAAGTAACAACTCAGAAAGAGACTGTGATCTGAGGCCATATTCAGTGCCAGGTGACTAGGCTGGGTTTAAATGGAGGAAGCAAGCAAGTAGAGACCCATGAAGAGATATTCACTTGGTGAATGCAACAGGTTTGTAGGGCTTATCTGGCATCACACCTCAATGGTGCTGCAGGGTATGATTGCTAAAAAATGGCCACTAATTTTGCCTTTACTCCATTATTGGTAGCCTTCTGAAGAGCTCAGGGAACTCTGGAGACAGCCTAATTTGTGCCCACATGGTACACTTGCTTCAGAGCAAGTCTTGGGAGAGTATTTGTGGATCTCTGATGACAATGCTCAGATTCTCCCTTTCTCTTTGCTCTCTCCAGCCGTCCTCTCAGGGCTGCTGTGGGTATGGAACCTGACACTGTGTCTGGGAACAAAATAAAAGGAATTTCCTCAAGGTTCAAAGGTTGATACACAGTCAGATGTGTGCAGGAAATGTGCACAGTCTATTGTCCAGCTGTGGACAACGTACCCAGCAAGACACAAGCCTTTTGGTCACTGTTCACCTTCCAGCAGGCTCATGTTCAATGAGATCCAAGCAGATAAAATCTGTTCTTGATACTCAGAAATACTCTCCAGAACTCTCATCCCTAATCTGAGAACCCACAGTGCAGGTCTGGAAGGCAGGGTGGGCTACCTGGCTCTTGTGCATTTCTGTTAACCATTGCATTAGGGATTCAGTTCTTAAATATGATTTCTGCTTGTATTTTGTCTCAGAAAAACAATAGGCACTGCTCATACTGAAGCATTTCAATTCTAGAGGTTTATATTTCCCATTGTATCCAAAGACCTGTGGGTGCCAGCTGTCACTAGTGCTGCCATTGTATTATGATACCCTGGCTGGTGCAGGAATTGTTGATTATGTCGCCTTTTGAATCAGCTGATTACCATGAATAATAGGCCAAAAAGGCTGTCAGCATTTTGACTTTAACTATAACTGTTACAATTAATTATGGGTTTAATTAGCATATATGCCTAGCAGTAGAGAATATAATACTTCATGGGTAATAGATGATCCTGCAGCTGTAATATAAAGTATGATACAGGTTGGGATACAGATAGTTATTAATAAATGGCTTCTATTGTTTGAAGTCCTTATTTATACAAATTAGCATGCACGACATAATCAACCGAAACTGTATAATTTATAATAATTGATTTCATTTTGACTGACCACCAGTCGGCCTACTACATGCCCTCAGAAGAAAAATAGCCCTATTAGGATAAGTTTAATCCTAAACATAGCTAATGAATCCTATTACTTTAAGGTCATATTTGAAGCTTTTGTTAATTGTCAGAACCATTTTAAATTGATTAGAGTTAAATTAAATCAATGTAATGTTTAGAAAAACAATATTTCTAATGGATGAGGCCAAGCTGACCTCGAATAAACATATTTATCAACCGATTTCAGTGAATGAGAAGGCTAGCAGCTGGGCTCATAATTCATGATTGTCTATAATATGGGAAATGTCACTATCTAGGCCATTAATTATGTCAGGTAATAAATCTGTTGCTCACAGTTGAGCATTTGCCAGGTGGGGTAACAATCTCCTCAGCAAGGTTATGATGTTTAGAGACTCTCTCCTCCCCCAAATCCACACTTTACAGTAAGAGAACAGCTCCATCAAGTTTAAGGGGAATGAATGTGGTGTTTTCATAACTGCCAATTACCTGACAACCTGCCAGGCTGTGATAACTTAGTACAGAAACATTTCTGTACCAGATCATTTCAAATAACAAGGGTGTTCTAAGCAGAAAAAGTTTGGCAAACTATATAATTACTTTTACCAGGCTAGAGAAGTCAGCACCATTAATAGTTCCTTACAGACCACTATTAAGTAAGTGATTGGTCTGGCGTAAATATTTTGAGTAGCAAAATATATAACAACCAGAGAAAGAATTGTTTTGAACCAGCTTGAGAGTGTGAGAAATTCAGAATGGGTTAATGTGAACTATGCTACATGATGTTTCACATGTAATGGTGAATACAGTTTAATACAACAGGACACAGGAAAAATGATACACAGAAGTAGGATCAGTTTAAGGTTAATCATGCTTTCAGCCGCTTAGCAAAATGTCTGGCATTATTGCAGACAAATGACACAAGACATATGTCCTCTGTTCAACATTTTGTCAAAACAAGAGCAAAGGTAAACTAAAGTTTTGTAAAGAAAGGGTGACAAAATATATAAAAATGCCAACTGCAGTAACCAGAGATAGATACATTCTCTTTTGTGTAGTATTATGTGAGCAGCATGAGCTGTCTCATATTGAACAGATCGGAGACTTTGTGAGTACAAGTAAAGTAAAACAATATTTCTGTTGAAAAAGAGTAGCATAAGTGATGAAAAGTTCACTAAACTAAAAACGAATCTGGAGCAGCTCAAAAAGATCCTTACCAATTTTGGGGCTGCTTTACATATTCTTTAGAATTAGACTTTCCATCCTGCATGTCTATACAAGGTGATGTGTTCTGGTCAGCATGCTGAAGCAACTCTGTGTTTGCAATGGGAAAACCATCCTCCTGCTGGAGGCTATCCTGCTTTTGGAGCATCAGCTGGTTTTATATTTCAGGTTTGGCCCTAAGCTTCAACACTAAATTTGACTATTAGCCCTGTACAGTACTAATAAATAGTCATATCCTGACAATCATAATAGAAAGTTAATATACCCTATGCAATCTTAGATTTTGCACACGATAGGCACAATGCACTATCAGGTTCACACTGCGTTTGCATGTATGTGATCAACATTCTGGAACCAAAGTGCTGGCTTCATAAATTAGATGTGTGTCTTCAGTGAACCACATCAAATGGCTATTAACAGCCACAAATATGTTGTGAATTGGCCTTTTTTTCCTGAAGTATATCAACAGCTTCATAAAAAGTAGTTGTGAAAATAAGTACTCAAATACAAGTCATAAGCTTACATACATTATGAACAACAGATGCATTGAAAGGCCTTCAAGTCATGATATAAAAATAGCCTCCTGTGAGAAAAAGAAAATACAGATGCTTTCTAGGTGCCCAAACAAGGCAGAGCATGTTCAGCAAAAGTCCTGCCAGCAGGTTTTTTTCATTGTTCTATGGACAGACATGGCAGGAAATGAGAAACAAGAAGCATAAGTAGAGGTCATCTGGCAGGATTAGACCTTTCGCATGAAGCATCCAGAACTCCACCCCATGGGCAGGTTACCTTGATCTATGCTGCTCCTCTTACAGAGGCTGCAGGCAAGTCCCGCATTCACACTCCTGTGATGGGAAGTGTTTTGGTTCACACAGTTCTGCTTCCCTCATGCTTTGCCATGAGTCTGCTTTGAGGGCTGGCCTGGCTATGTTTATGCTGTGAAAAGCAATTGCTCAGCCACCACTCCTGATATGGCTGAGCAAGACTCATCACAGTGAAGTAAAATCCAGCTTTGCTTTCTGTTTGGGCTAGACTCTTACATCAAGCTATTTGCCTTACTGAGAATGAGACTAGCCATGGTGAAATTGAAATTTGCCTTAACACAGACATTTCATTTACAGTGGGCTGAAGCTGCCACTTGACTTAAAATCTGTGGCAGATACTTTGGAAATACTACTTTCAGTTAAGCATTTAAATAGGAATTGGTTACATCTATATATAACATCAGCAGATTAGGAAGAATATGAGAAAATCAAACCATTGGCTGTGAAACACTACACTAGAGAGCTGCTTTAGGATATTAAGGAAATTTGTGTGTTTGTCTGTGGTGTGTGAGAAAGAATCAGACACTGTGTTTGTATATGCGTATATAATTACTATTTCATTTCTTGGGTAAAAGTGGCCCCCTTCCTTTCCTTTATGGCAAGGAAAATTGCTCTTCTAACCTGTCTTCAAAATGTAATAACTTTACTTGCAACCAACCACTGCAGACCCTGACTGGACTCTGAATTATTACTGTGCAATGAAACATTTCTTTAACAAAACTGAGTCCTTTAATATCCCCCATCTCTGTTATTAGATGGACGAATGAATTTTACTTTGAACATAACATGTGGCATTGTCTGAAAATTGCCGGTATGAACTGAAGTTGGCAGGTATTTTCTTGCTCTTCTCGTCAGTGATTGCCATTTATTATATGTTGCACCTTTATCTGTCAAATACTGCAGAGCGCTATATTGATTTGTGTCTGCAGCAAAGCAAAGGTCACTTTGATCAACATACTACAAAACCAGAAAAAGTAGGGTTCTGACATTTCATTACCTGGGAAAAAAAGGACTAAAATAAATAAGAATATGTTTGAGAACAGAGGACTTCAATATCACAGTGTGCAGTAACTGTAATTAACAAAAGAACTGCTCTATTGAGGTTAAAGAGAAAAAAGAGAAGGCAGGTTTTCTTGCAGGGACTATTCTTTACATGACTGATTCTGTAACGTTACAGCTGTGATCTTACTGAAGGGTTATATTCATTACAAATCAAATACATTGGCTTCTCAGATTCAGACTTTTAATGAGCAATAAAACTTAAGAACTCTGTAGGAACCAGAGAAGATTTTATAAAACTTTTAATTTTGTCTAAGAAGTCCTAATGAGATTGGGGACTTTCTGTGCTATACCCAGATGAAAAGTTGGTCCCTACCTTAGGAATATAAGTCTAAAGGTATAAAACAAAGCATGGGAGAAAGAACCAGACCCACTGCTACATACAGTTTGGCCAAGGTCCACAAGGAGTGAAGGGCAGAGCCAAAAATTAAGTCCATATCTCTAATTCTAGTTCCTAAGAGCTTGGTCATCTTTCAGAAGTAACACATAATGTAAGGAAAGTGGTTTCTCAGGCAACCTAGTCTTGTTATTTTTCTTCATGCCCAGTGCCTTTCAGGCAGCCCCTACATGCTTCTTCACTGGGATCATTGATAGTTCTTTGCCTTGTGTAAATAAAATAATCCAAATATTTATATGGAAAATTTATAACTTGCAGAAGCTTCTGTTTTACATTTTGGAAATTTGCTTTTAAGATCAGCTTGCTTCCCCGTCCATTTCCCAGTAGTTTCTAGCTTGTTTCTGCAAGAAAAACTGTCAATTTTCATAAAGCATCTACTTTCTGCTATCAAAGATGATAATGACTGGGGGGGGGGGGTGGGATATTTTTGGTTTGGTTTTGCTTCTTTAGGGCACACAGATGCCCTCACACAGGAGCTCAGTTGCTAGACTGGACTTTTCCTGGGGCAGCATCTGGTAATTCACATCTCTAGTTTTTCTACACAGAAAAATTAACGTGTCCTCTTACAGGTATTACAGATCTACCTGACACAGGCAGCAGTGGCCAAACTGCTTTCCCACCATTACTGCTGTGAAGTTTTCCTCTTTCTGGTTTTATATATAGTGGTTAGTTCTTCACCTGAAGTCACATTTGCCTTGAAATACAGCAAGCAGTTATACCTAAGATCTTTTGTTATACCTATGATCACTAGGGTGAATATCACAGCTTGCATGGCATATGGCAGTGCTTATCATGTCAATAACAAAGTTTGAATAATGCAATTCTTGGTTGTAATTATCTTTTATTATTACCAAGGGTCATTCCTGGGCTCTTCATCCTTTTATCTCATGTGGAATTTTGGGCTTCCTTATTAGTTAAACAGCCAGTGTGATTGAATTAGCCAATTAGCTCTGCCTGAAAGGATGAGCATGGCTCTAAATAAAGGGCCTGATTCTACAGACTTGTTGCTCTGAGGGAGAGTCCTGCAGGGAGCTGGCTGGTAAGAGTGGGCTTGTAAGACTGGGTAAACTACCCCAGTTAATTTGCAATTACTAGAGAATGTAAAAAAAATTATTTAGATACTTTCCTATTTGGAAAGCACCTGTTATCAAATGTCAACCCTGCCTTAGGGTTGTTTCATTTTATTAAAAAAAAAGGAAAAATATTTAAAAAATCTGACACTCCATACAGTGTTCTTACAGTAACTTTTTTCTCTTTTTGTAATTTTAAATACTTGTATTATAATTTACAATTTTTAAAGTTTAAATTGAAAATGGAAACAAAACATTTTAGCATTAAGAGATGAGCCCTGACTGTTGCTCAGTACTGGAACAGTTTTGCTGTAAAATCCTATATTGCATAAAATGTCCCAAGCAAAACAATGTCCTAAATAAAAAATTAGATTCTGTCTTCAATAGTTATGGCTACCAGACAATGTATGTTCCCTAATTTTAGAGCACAGTTTACAATCCCACACGGCAACAGGCCTATGCATCTCTCAGTATCTGTGCCTAAAAGGCACAGTGGATAGGGATGCAAATGCAGGTCCTCTCTCTCATGCCCCACCACGCTCATTCTCTTTTTTCCTCTCTTTATCTTGACATGTTTACTGTTTCTTCTACACTGTGCTCCACTGAATAGCAGATCAAACTTCAAAGCAACTTTTAGTTTGAAATTTGTTTCCAAGCTCCTAAGCTATTCTTTTTCTGACAGCAGTGGATAAGAAATTGTCACTACCACTGGTGACATGTCATCAGGAGATACGGGAATAACAGATGGGCAGCAGTGAGATAGCAGGAAGTAACTTCTTTAAAACAGTGTTGACATCACCAACTATGAGAGCAGAGGTAGAATGACCCCCAGAAGGGAATCCAATCCACTCGGCTCTTTCTGATTCACAGGTGTTTTGCCTTCCTTTTTTTTTTATATAGATCAGACTGGATTTAAGATTGGAGTTTTAAAACAGCTATGTAAGAATCAATGGTAACTATTAATAAGGATTTAGAAATGGCAAATGGATTTAGCCACTAACTTTAGTGTTCCAAATGATGCTACTAAAATATTAACTGGTATTCCTTATGTAACTGGATTAGCTGAATGCCACTAATAAGAGTCAAGAATCCTTGACCACAATGTGAGATCAATGAGTTCTGACATTTTCATGTCAGGCTAATGGATCTGACTTTCTAAATGAAGAAGAATTAATTATGATTTTTCATAAATGTGGCTCATTATCAGCATATCTAGGCATGTCCTGACACCAACCGTACATAACACCCATTATGGTATGTCAAAAGTCATCCCTTTAGGTGGGTAGCCATGATTTCTGACAAAATTAATTATTCTGATTTCTGCAAGATATTATAGTATATTGCCTAAAACAAAATAGTGCATGGCATGTACAAGAAAAGTTACCATAGAAGCAAAGAAAAGAAAGTGATTTTGTTAGTCCTAAGTGCATTTTGTATGTAACAGATGGTCCCCAAAGCCTACCAGAAACCTGTTCTTTCTGAGGGTATTAGAGAAATGGTGTAAAGCACAGCATGGGCTTCATTTGCTGCATTTTATAAAAGTGTATGCATTTGTCTCCCAAACCAGGAATGACACAGACTCATAGGAAAAGAGATTTCTTGATTTCAAAGAGAGCTGTTAGTGTTAATTACTTTTAAAAATCTCCTGCTATGCTGTACTTTATATTTTAAATTTCTAAGAAAGGTGGCAGTGTTTTATTTCTAGTATATTCCATTCCAGTCCAAAGTTCTGCTCCAGAGTGTAAACTCCACTGTGCAAAATTGTTATACAGTGGGTAACACGGACACTGTCATGGAGAGTACATTAGATGCAAGGCATAACACTACTCATGGAAATAAAATAATGCCTGAAGAGTCAAGCCCATTCTATACTGAGCAATACTTTCACAAGAAGTTGATATTGCAAAAGAAAATGCTAGATGTGATTTTAAAAAGGTGTATTGAATGTGGTCTGTTCACCAGCGCATTGTGTTTAATTGTCTCCTTCAAAATTCCTGGAAAAGCTCTGGGCCAATGAAAGAGAATCGGTCACAGCAGAAATTTTTGCCACAAGGTTTGACAGAATGAAAACAGAAAATAACCAGGAAGAGACAGATTTATATAGAGAGATAAAGCACCCAACTAGTCTTTGCTACTAGCTTCTGAATCACCAGATGCTGGGTATGCAACAATTCAGGAAGGCATTTCAAACAGGATGCCTAACATGTAACATTATATTAGTTTAGCTTGGGGGACATCATAATGTATTGACTTCCCATCTAGGACACTAAGACATTGGACAATTACAAGTTCAATAATACCACTAATTCTGCCAAGTCTTGCCAAATATTCTGTCTTCCAACAGACAAAAAATACAAAAAGGTTTCATTTTTGAAATGAAAAATTTCAAAATTTTACCTTTTTTACAGAAAATGAAAGAAAAATCTACTGTTAAAAATACTCTTCTAAAGCAGGGAAGGATCTGCTGAAAGATTTTTTTTATTATTATTATTCTGGAAAAAAAAATAGTGTCTGGCTGAAATGTGGTGGCAATTACTTAGGTGGGGCTTTACTTTAGAGTGTTTCTAGTAGGAGTTGCATTTCAACTTGTGGATCAGTTTTGGAAAAGTCAAAAATAGCTAACATTTACTTAATAAATAGTAACGATTACTAAGCAATCATTTTGCAAATTCCTCTCTGTCAGGTCAAAGTGAATTGTTATTTAGGCATACCGATTTTTGTAGATGGAGTATATATGTCCAAAGAAGTGCCTTGAGAAGTGACAACTTCTAACACTTGCTATGCTTGTTGACCTATTATTTAAGATGAGTAAATAAGAGGTCTCTGTCGGTTTTGTGAAGTCACATTCACATGCCTAGTACCTACTAATACCTACATAAGACACAATTTGATACTGTTTTGAACTAGGCCTGAGCACACATGAAGAAATGGAGCTCTGCTCCATTTTCATCTGTTTTTTATGCCTACAGTGATTGTGTCAAATGATTGCATGAATTACAGGACAGTGGAGCTCTATCCTGGATCTCTGTTGCTGGAACATCATCAGCCAGCAACATCTGGAGTTTTAGTTACTGTAAATCAGTATGAGTTAATGTTTTCAGGAGAGCAATTGCTTGGCTCATTATCAGATCTTAAGAAATTCTATTAATGTTACACCACCATATCATTGCAGAGAAATCCTAGTAAGCAAATACTGGACCAGGCCCTAAATGTCAATTTAGAGTCATAGCACCGTGGGCTGTCTTTTTAACTCAGTTTCTTTTTACAGGAGAAGTGAAGGAGGAATAAAAATTGAAAAATCTGCCCAATCTGATAGATCTGATGTGATTATGAGCACATAATCTATTAACCAAAACCTTCTAAGTTGTTCAGCATTTACTGAATTTAAGCCAAAATTTTTATTCGTCCTTAATGGAGAAGTCTGTTACAATTTAATAATGAAGCTACAGAATACTAATAGCGGGTTTATAGAAATTGTCTTGAACATCTACAGTTCACTGCTGCATGTTGTCCAGCTGTGGCAGTTTGAATGCTCTGTAGAAGAGAACACAGCTATCCATATATTTTAAAAACAGAAAGAGACTGAATTGGTTTACAGTAACTCCAATACAGGGGTTCCTGGAGAGCTAAGGAAAGCTTGTGCTCCTCCAATGGGATTTGCAGGCTCCTCTCTCACCCCCTCCCAGCACATCTGTCTGCTTCTCTGGCCACCAAAACTCATGCTGGGGGGGACCTTCACCTGATACTTGCCTGGGTCACAAGGAGCTCTGTTCTTCTGGAGCTGTGTAGCTAGTATTTTGCCTAAGTCTTCCCTAATCCAATGACAAAAATCCTCCAAATAAATAGTTAAAATTTAGCCATGTGTCATTTCTCCCTGGCTGCTCCCCTTCCACCTATTGCTGTTAAATTCTGGTATTTATTTTTAATATTTTCCCCATAACCATTCCAGTTCCTTAACTTAATATGGCTCACTGAAAATGATAGCTTGGTTTTTGTATTGACTTGACAGTTACACATTTGGCATATATATATATATATATATATATATATATATATACACACACACATATATGAGCTATAGCTTAGTGAACAGAAAGCAAAATATAAGGTATAAAATACCATCTATTATGCACAAAAATGCACATAAATGCATTTTTAGCATGATATGAAGGTTTAACAATTGCAGAAGCAATATTTCAACAATGTGATTCTCAAACTGTGCTCCACAGACCACTGCTGGTCCTTGAAATAGTGTTATATTACTTGCCAGGGATTCCAAGGAATATGCCCATTACAAATCTGCCAGTGTGTGTGCACAGAGGTCAGAGATACTGAAAGACCAACACTGAGGTGTAGTTGTAGGCAATGGACACATTCATGTCAGTTCATAGGCAGACCCACAAACATTCAAATGCAGGACCAAGTCTGCATCTGTAACCAAGTAAAGGCAGGCTTAGTACTGTATTCCAAGCACTGTTTAGTCTTGATCACCTCTGAGCTAAGTCTTTCTGGAACCAGTTCATTGTGCTTTCCAGTATGAAATACCTCATATATGCCAGTAACACTTAGTAAAGGCAGACTTAGAAAAACTCTATGCCCTCAGCTTACTGAGTGTGGTAACTCATCCGTAGAAGCCCAGTTTCCAACATTAGGCAGTATCTGACTTCAAACTCCCAGGAAAATGTCAGCTCAGGGTGACCAAAGCAGCTACTTCGATCTACAGCATACCTGGGACAATTACCTTATTGCCTTATTCATTTCTGTTAGGTGTTAACCCAGACACCCAGGAATGGTAATTTAGATGTCATGAGGAGTTATTGAACTCTTCATGTAAGAAAGATCTGTACAATTTGCCATGAGTGACATCTCATCTTAGTGTCACAAGGGGGTGATAGCTGGATGATAATGCCGCTTACTTGTTTCTTCCTGCATCAAAAATAAGAAAAGCTTAGCAAAACAGAGAAGTCTGCAGTAAAGCATCACAGTAATTTGTTATATTGATGATTACTTTTTATTTTTCAGACTGTAAAATTGTTTTGTGCTTGGTGCTGTACAACTGAGGAACTAAAGATGATCCTTTCTTCAAGATTTCAAAGAAAAACAGTGCTAGCCACAGATAGATGGACTAACACAGATCAATATAGTAGTTTGTGAATAAAATTTTTGCTCATTTGCATAGTATAAAGAGTGTCAGTTCCGATTATCTGAGTTTGGTTTGAAAGCTGGAAGATTAGCACTGGCAGCACAAGCTGGAGAGCAAGTCAAAAACAGGATAGAGCTACGTAATTACCAGAAGAGTTGGAAAGAATCAGAAGATTTTCCTATGCAGTAAAGTAGTTCCTGATCTCCCCATCCTGATTGCCATTTTTTATTAGGATGAGGGCTTGATTAACTAGATTTTGGGAAGAGAAGAAGAATATTAGTGCTTAAATAAAAACACAAAACTCCAGTGAATATAAATGAAAAAGACTTTAACCACCGCATTGATGATGTAATTTGATAGGACTGCTGCTTCTCAAAGGTGCAAAGTTAAGTGTCAGATTTAGAGAAGGAGGCCAATTTCAGTTTTAGGACATCATTAGCTCTTACCCTATGGAAATTCCTTCTAGCCACTTATTCAGACCAATAAAGAACAAAAAAAAAGTAATCCATGGACTATTACTTAGACCATCATTTATGTGTTTCAAGGCTATAACTTATAGATGTGATTTTCCCCACCCCCCCATCCCATCCCACAGAAAACTTGTGATTTTATGTGCTTTTTTATGCATGTATTAAACAAATGGCACAGCTGAATAGCTTTTCTTAAAAACTGGACATTCACCAAGAAGAAGTTTGCCAGCACAGACAATTAGGCTTTCTTCTTTTAACAATAGATTGACTGACTGGCACATTTGAAATGCGAGCATATTTTTTATTCCTCCGTTCACCCTTTGAGCTGATAAACATGAACAATGGGAAACAGCTGGGACAGGAAAACATTTTAGTTTGTATTTTCAAAGCAAGCAAGAAATAAACCCATCAGTGGGAGCCAGATCACATCTTCTGCCTTAGGGGTAGTCAGCAACTGGGGGGAAAAATACGATCCATATTTTTAATCAAACATTACATATTTATTAATGTGCAGCTGGCCTATTGTGTGCATGATTTTTTTTCTTTAATGCTGTGCTGCGTCCGTCAGCCTGACATTGTTCTGTAACTGACATTACTCTATAAGGATCTGGAAATGCACAGATTTAATAGGAATCATTGAGACAATTGCTTTCTGTATTATTGGGTCTGTGTGACGTAGGTACCATCTGAAATTCAATTTTAGAAGAAAAATAAGATATTGTTCTATCAAGGCAATTTTGTGCACCTGTGATACAGTAAGAACACACACCCCCACCCTCCTATTTTCCTCCTTACTCATCTAACTTTGAGGCCATTTAACGATACGTGCCACTCTTTTGTTAAAAATGTTTGGGCAAATGTATTTTGATGCTTATTGAGATTAAACTTTCAGTACATCTCCCTGGTAGCAAAGGTTGGGCTGTTCATTAGTTGGAGGTTTGGCCTTGTCAGGTTCCATTGACTGTTGGCTAAAAGGATCACTTTATCATCATTTGTCTGCAATGGAGACAGTCTTTATTCAGCCTTGATTCCTCTGGGGTCACAGCTGTCATAACTTCACTTGCTTTATAATGCAGACCCCAGTTTCACAATCCCCTTAGGTAATTGTCTAATAGATTCAGTTTACCTTAATATAGGTAATATGTTATTTATAGAAAAACACAAACGAAAGGAAGGGACAATATTGCTTGAAACATCCCCCTCCTAACCTCGTGCTTGGGATCAATCATTCAGAAATTATGTTAAACTCAGTTCTCATTTTGAACCCAAAAGGGAAATATACTTTTTTTTTTTTTTTTCCCTGAGTTTTACCCTCATCTTTTAGCTGCAAATCTCCAGACAGAACCCTGAGGCCTGTTTTTCCACTGGTGAAAGCTGAGGTAACAGATTATGATAAGGATATGCTGTTTTGGAGATAAAGGCCTTCACGTGGTCTTATTTTCAAGATACCGTAGCTGAAAGAAGTGTGGGGGAGTTTGGGCTTGTCTTTATTTTGGTACTTTGGTTTTGAGAGGTATTGCAACACACTAAAAACTTGCAACACAGAATGGACAGAGATGTTTCATCACAAGCAACATATTTCATACTTCCTTGGTTCTCTTTTCATTAGCTGTGTGAAACCGCGGCCATGAACGGGTCCACCGCATAACAGGATGTTCCTCAAAACCACATCACTTCAGTGGGTAATGCAGGACATTCTCATGCTAGGTGTAAATGGGACCCAAGACAAACAATGGAATACTGCAATTCCTTCCTAATACCATACTGAGAATACCAATTGCTCCACTCTCAGGCCCTGGCTCCTAGTTCATTGCCAGGGCAAGCCCAGGGTACTGGCCCACCGCTCTGCCTGCAGGAGAAGCAGGACTGGTAGCCAGTGACAGTATAGGACTGACAGGGTTCTTGGAAGTGAGTGCTTTTCCAAATGTGGTGTCTCCTGCAGCATCCAGGAATATCAGCACTGGAGTGAAGCGCAGGTTCTGGGCCAACACAATTAAACTGTAGCTGAATTTGATCTCAGACAAGAAGTTTGTTGTAAGTTCAATGTGCTAATGTTCTGAACCAGAAATCACCAAGAAGCATGTGCTACTGCTGCCGCATCTTCTCCAAGGCAGACACATACCCAGGTGCTTTAAGGAGGGTCTCTTCTATAGAGCTCATCCAGTTTTGCACCTCCTGACAACATGAACTGGAAATTAAATAATTTCTCTCGAAATGAGGGCAAAGAATCAGTTGATCTCCACTTAATTTAGTAAAACATGACGTTTTACACAAACACCTCTATCAGGGCATTGTGAGAAGCACCATTTTGAGGGCTTTTGTAACTAATGCATTCGCCTTGTATGTTGGTTTAGATGTTGGCTTTCACAGAACAAAAAACAGCTTGACTGCCAAGAGGAGAGGGGCTGACCAGTCTTAACATTTGGTCTTTACAATTTCCATTAAAAAAATGAGGAAGAAAAATCACAGCTTAATTTTCACGCAATCACTACTGCTTTTACAAACTTTTATAAAATCTCCTGGCAGCATCAATTACTGTAAATAAGAGATTTTTTTATTTTGTATCTTTTAAGGGCTACACAGAAACAATTGGTATACTTCATAGAAAGTAGTTGCCACACTATATACTTAGAAGCCCTATTAATGAAGCTTTGCTTTTTACTGTTTGTTATCAATACAAAGAACACTGTTTTAAAGCAGTCATGAAAAATACATAAGAGACAGTTCTAAACAAAAAGTCCTAGTATACAGCTACGTGGTTCCAGACGTATACTTCTTTGCAGGTAACTGCTTAAGGGGAGTAATTTCACAAACTTTAATTATTGAAAGAAAGCCTTGATGTAAAGAAAAACATATTGAAAAATAAAGAGTCTCCAGTGGTGGGATTCTAAAGTTCAAGTTTGTGGGAGCTTGGACCCACACAATGGTCCCACACCTTCCTCTTCAGGAGGATCCCAACACCAAATCCTCCCTACAATTCACTGACTATTTCTTTTCCAGACTGTTTTCAAAGTGGATGGCTGTATTTTTGAAACAAAACGTACACGCTTCCGACGTCATATTCTCACAATGAAGTTTCTTTCAAATTCTGCTCGGTCGTAGCTGGTGTCTGCATTTGTACACTAGCATGTGTTGAATTTCCCACACAATATCTTAAGTAGCTGTTGAATTTCATTTACATTTCTAATTCAATGCCAAAATTCACTTCAGTGTAATACCTTAATTACAGCTGGAGGTTGATAAGCAAACAAGGAAATGGAGCAGTGATGGTGTGGAAAGTTTCTCTATAAATATTAGCTTTAATTCCTTTTTTATTCTTTTCTCCCAAATATCTTACTTATAAGAAATTAATTCAAAACAGTTATAGAGAAAACAAACATGACATACGGGAAAAAAACCACACACCACCCCCACCACTCCCCCAAGCAATCTTTTAAAGGGTTGCATAAAAACTGGATATAAATGCCTGTTTCTGCGTTTACTGCTGCACCACCCATGACAAGAGCCTATAAGACAACTCATCATACAAAGGAAAATGTCACTAGATAAACTGTTGATCATTAGGTGTACTAGAGTGCATTTGTCTGCTTGTACCCCACTTTGATTAGTATACAGCAAAGATGGTTGCAAGCACTCAGAAAGTTTTATTGAGGTTTAAATCTTCATTCAAATGATGTAAAGGGGCATTGAACGAAGATTTAAAACTCTATAAAGCTGCGTGGCAGTGTCTATGGCAATCTATGCCACATAAAAACTGAAATGCTTCTGCTTTGTTATTGAAACATTTCTACTGTAATTCTTTAATATTAGGTAGCAGCCACAGTGTTGGGATATTATCACATCTGTGAGTATTTCTCTTACTGAGGAGCTTGCCTGCTATCAATCGTGCAGGGTATTATAGAACGTACACACTGTTGATGTCTAGGAGATAATGGAAGAGGAATTGTTACTGCAATTACATATTATTATGCTTTTCAGAAGATAATGTAGGTTCATTCATGTGAGTATTTTGAAGTAGCAAATACCCTAACTGCTTACATGTCTGTTATAAACCCAAATCCAGTTGACATATCTGATGCACTGTTGTGTTTTTATCTGGCCATTTCCATGTGTAAAATTTATGATTTCCCTCCAACTTGCATGAGCTGTGCAAACAAGGAGTACAGGTGCCTCACACATTTCCTTTGCAGTTTTGGTCTAAGTAAACAGGCAGAAAAATTAAGAGACAAAGCAGTGTAACCAAGTGTGCTTTTTTTCAGGAATATAGAATTAGCCTTGCAAAAGCAGGATAAGTGCAAATGATCTGATTATGCTGTAATGACAAATTTATGAAACGAAGAGTGTGTGTATTGTTTCAACTGTCCTTTCACAATACATTGGATTGACAGAGAATGTGTTGTAAATTACTCACCCATTCGCTTAACCAGAAAACAAAGGGAGATGATTAAGAAACATCAGCGTTCTAAAGCAGCAATCAAAACGACCTAGTGAAGAGCAGCAAAACCATCCAGAAAATGCCCCGGTAGTCTTGCTTTGTAGGTTTATGGCCAGCATTGTTTCACATACTCTCCTGAGGTAGCAAGAAGGAGGACGGAGATAATAAAAGATAGCTAGATACATGGGAACAGCATAGTGCCTATAGTATTCTCATGTTGACATTGAGTGACAATGTTTAGCGCGCTTTTACAAATTCTTGCTTAATAATCCACTAGAGGGAGCTTAGGTATTACCTCTGTTAGCTAATTATGTCAAAGCTTGCTTCTGCACAATTAACAAATTATGAGGGGAATACCTATACTGTTTTCTTTTCTCCACCTGTTTTGGAGCTTAGAAAAGGCAATTCTGGACTGTCTCATTGGCATTAGCTGAGATTCACCTTCCCCATTGACATACTCAGACCTGAGCGAAGTTACACACCAATGGAAAAGCATTAGCAAGGTTTAACTTACTCTATCTTCTGTCTTTGCCTACTTCAATTCTGACAGTAAAACAATAATTCAGTCTCTATGATTAAACAAGCAAACAACCTGGATTGCAGATGTTTCTTCCTTTCTATTTCAGTAGGACAAGGCCTTCAGCACTGTATTTTTCTGGGACTGATTGCTCTCCAAGGGAAAACTGTCTCTTTTCTCTGGGAGAGAGTTGATATAAAAATTGGTATCCTTCACAGTATTTAGCATGCAAACACATTCAAGTATTTCCTATAATGTTAACCAATGAAAGATAGATTTATCTCTGTCATATCAGTAATATGAACTTTTGTTTAATATCAAAGATGCACTTGCAACTGCAATTCTAGCCAAATCTAGAGATAACACACTTTCAAGCTACATACACACAAAGTACAGTCTAGCTAAGTAGTCAGATACACTGTCAAAAAAGCTTATCATAAAACTTGAAATTGCTATATCCTTTACACTCATTTTGTTGCCTTTTTCTTTCTATTTTTCTGTTGTAATAGAAAACTTATGACTACACTTCAGCTGTCACCAGCTTTCAAGGTTATACTGATAGGAATGAGAAACATATTCCTAATCTGCATACCAATGCATTGAGAATGCAAAGGCAGGCTTTTTGCCATTGAAGGGATGATGATAAGGTCTTAAGTCTTTTGAATTTCTTGTGTTGTACTTGTATTATCATATGATTTCTTAAGCCAGGAATGAATATGTTAATTTCTTGCCACTGACTTGCTCCAAAATAACGGACATTAAACTTGCACAGTGGCAATTCAGAGTGTAAAATTGATTAATATTTGTTTTCAAAATGACATGCAATGATGTATGGATCCTTTTACAACTTAAATTAATACTTTAAAGAGATGAATGGTCTCTACAGAGGATGTTAAAGTTCAAGCTGAAAAATTTACATATTTATATTACAACCAACTGATAATAATTGTCGAAACAGAATGTAATGTGGTTCGTTTTTCATTTTAATCTGGTTGTACTCAAACACAGGACCTCATTAACTTCCAGCAACTAATACAGCATTATCAGTCCCCATAAAACAGGCTTGCCTTGAATTTTTGAATTTCAAAGACTGTTTCCAGCAGTGAATCACTGTTAAACACTGGGTCAGCCACTACCATGTGAACTCTGTGTCATATGCCATGGAAGCACAAAAGTTACCCAGGCTAAAGTGCTTGAGAATCCCGTGGCCAGTTACCTGCTTGCTACTTGATATTTGGAGTCAATATTAAAGTACGCTATAGACATCTTGCCTTTGATGGCTCACTCAGAGACAGAATGGTTTTGTCCTAAATGACCAAAGTCAGGAAATGCAATTTCATTCACTTCCTAGGTTAAGTAATGTTCTTGAATAGTAACAAAAATCTTTCTTTAAGATAAAAATTTTGTATAAGCAAAATGCACAACTTTGGATAGAGCAAGAGAACTTTGAATGTTTTGAGGATACAGCCTATGTAAATACTATTCTATTTGGATTTAAATATCAATAACAATAGAATTAGTAGTATATTGCTGTTTCAAGGAGACAAACATAAACCAAGGATACTATCAATGTGTCTTAGTGCATTATAGGCACTCTCATACCAAATTATTAGGAAAATGTACATCTGTAGAAGAAAGAACAGTAAGCAAATGACTTCACAGCTCTGTGAATTTCTTGTAAGATGGATACTGAATCTTCTAATAATGGTGCTTATTTCTTTCACTAAAAGTTGATGGCTATAAAAAGAGAGGAGGTAGTGTTTACAGTGCACCCTCTTCAACTTTTTTAATTTTTCCATGTAAGTACTGATTAAAGGATAGTGTGTTTAACTTATTTCTATGAGTAAAATTACTTTGAAGGAAATAATAAACTATTTTTTCTATGTAATTTTATATTTTAACAGCTAATCTGAACCGATCTGTGGTTTTCAAATTCACTGGCTTAAAAACTCACATTGACCAATCTCTTCAAGAATTCTGGTGTATGGCTGGTCTGGTAGAATGGGAGAGCAAGCGTAAATACACTTTAATACTGTAACAGCTACACATAACTAAGGACTGCTCTTCACTCAGTTGGCAATATTTGGAGTATAGATGCATTTGCAGTCTCCCAAGTATATTCGTACAGGGAAGAGAGCAACATTACTAAACTAACTTCCTAACATCTAACATCTGGTAGCCCAGATGTTGTCTTTTAACAAAGACCAGGTCAGTTAGGTCAGCCCTATGGCTGCTTTGCACAGTCCTGGGAAAATCATGAGAGGCTGAGAAAAAGGATGAACATTACAGAAATGCTATAAAGAAAGTAAATATACACTTCATAAGTATAAAAGTGATGTTTACTTTAAAAGTATATATAGTAAGAATAACAAGAACTTTTATTTAAATAAATAAATAAAATGTTAATACCTGGAATTCTACTATTTCCTATGAAGCCATCCAGACTTCCCATTATAATATCATGAAGAATGTTTTTGTAGATCCTCCTTTTAACTGCCAAGCACTTGGAGACAACCCTTTCCAACTGCACAGTGATTAGACATTCAGTTGTTGCAACTTCATAATGTTGTAAAAATGGACTTCTTAGATACCCCCTGCAAAACCAGTCCACAGAATAACAGTGAGACAGATGCCTTGTTGAATTCCCAAGCCTTACTGAATGAAGTATTCTGCACCCAGGCCATGACAAAACTTAAAAACAAAATCACAGAAAGGGCAAGTAAAGTAATAAAGTCTCTCTTCCAGCATAGGAATTCATCCATCCTACATGCTGGTCACTAAAGTATGACTACATAATTGATTTGTCATCATGAAGGGAATGTACCTTTGTATACAGCTCTCTACCACGATCTGTGCTGTAACATATCCATAACTGACTTGGAAAATAGAGGGGTGCATATTCTGGCCACAATTTAGTTGTGACTAGAACATTACCTAGAACGGTCAAAACTTAAACTGATCAAGACTTGGAAAAGCATCTCTGAGCAACTTGGTAATAAAATAGCTGAAGAGATAACATGCTTACAAAAGAGAACACTGAATAGGTGGGGGGAAGGGAGGAGAAAACAATACCTCAAGCCAGAAACACTGTATGTGACTCTAAATAATTTAATCACTTAGCAAAGTGAGAGAGACAGCATGGACAGTAAACATTAACTCAATGATTAGGTGAGGAATGGAAAAAACATTGTATATACACAGCACCTCTGATTCATGAATACCTTTTTGTGTTCAATTGCAAACATGATGTTACAGAATAGCATAGAGAAAAATAATACAGGCAAGCAACATTTTAGAATGGTTTCTGAAAAATTACATAGATGGTATCCCTTTGATTAGGAAAGGAAAGCTTAAGGAAGGATTCGTGAGGATTATATAAAAACGTGCCTTAAACATGGAAACAATGAACTGAGAATACATAGACACCATTTCTTATCCTATACCACTTAGGGTGCAATCTGTGAAACTACAGAGCAGCAGGCATATAGAAATATATATTTATTTACATGGTTCCAATTTCATCAAAATAGACTTCCATAATATGTTTGGATGTTAAAAATGTGTTCAGAAGGTGACTGGAGAAATTTCATGCAAAAAAATCCTCCATCAGGGATTATTAAACACAGTGATACAGATGTAAACAGCAGTCCCTGAACTCTGGAAATAGTATAATGAGTGTGATAAGGAAACTTTAATTTGGTTGCTTCAGCCTTTTGCTTTTGTTTTTTGCAGACATGTGCAGGAGACAGGATGTAAGGCTAGATACCTGCACACAGCATAGCCACTGCTGTGCTCTGACAGGAACAACAGCAGCAAAATCAAGAATGGGAACACAGGAGTGCTTGTTCTACTTTAATCACAGCTAAGCAGATCACAGAATATTTTGTTTTTCAACCTGGTAAATTTTGTTATTGTAGCAAAAGTCTTAGCCGGTGAAACTGGGTATTTCTAGTGCAAATTCTGGCAATTCCTATGAGGAAATGCGGGCAACTTAAGCCATCAGAAATATATATTTACACATGGAAATTGTTAGCAATACTGCTCTTCTTTTCCCTAGAGACAGCTCCATTGCAACAGAGCTTGGAAAACACATGCACACACACACACGCACAGAGAAACAATCAATAGATGCACTTAGAAAGCCTGTTATACCATGTTGTGCTTCATGGATTTTGATAATATCAATCATAATTGAGTTAGATATAATCCATCTGACTTTCAGTACACTGGGGTCAGCTGGGGACACAATGCCTCACTTCACATCAATTACCACATACAGTAAGGTGGTGGTGAGCAATTCCATTCGATAGTTCGCAGCTATAAATAATTATATAGCAATAGCAGTAAAGTTGGCTCTTGGGCACAATACAGAATCATGAATTTTCATTTACTTATATCTCAGAAGCTGTTAGGCCTACTGGCTTGAAATGTGAACCCTGATTAGGTATATCAGTCTTTCTATTAATAGTATATGTATAGGTGGTACATGTTTTTGAATGAACATTTTATGCTTTCTTTTACTTCATGAGAATATTTTCATTACAAATAAGATCACATGATACATAAAGACTGATCAGAAATTGCTATGTCAAAGCAAACTTGGTCTCATGCTCCTTTAATATCCTGTTCCATCTTTCATTCAGTTTAGGGTCTGTCCTGTCCAAGTCTCTATGGGATTTCAGTAAGATGCTTTTTGCGTTCTGCATAATAAATTATCAGCAATTTGAAAACACACAAAGTAAAACAATTTTATTAATCAGAAGAATAGTATAGAAAAGTTGCAAAAAAAGTGGAGATTTTTTTACTTCCTTTCTTTGGCTATATACCTGTTCCTTTTAGAATAGAATCATAGAATCATAAAATAGTTAGTATTGGAAAGGACCTTAAGATCATCACGTTCCAACCCCCCTGCTATGAGCAGGGACACCTCACACTAAACCTAGTCACCCAATACTGTTATTTATGACACATTCTGTGTTTTAAGAGCATCAGTCAACAGAGACATTGCAGACACAGGTATGAAGATAGGAATAAGGTAGGAGCATGGGAAGGAGTTTAGTTGATTTAAATTTGAAAATCAGAGAAGAACCAGGTGGAGGGACATCTAAGGAAGGCTGGATAAGTACCAGAAGAACAGGGTGATGATGAAGAGAACTGGAAGAAATATGATTTAAGAAGCCTAGTCTTCCTAAAACATAGGGAGTTATCTCTATTGCCATTAAAAATGCAATAAAATTCACTTGAAGTTTTAAAAGCAACATGGAAGAGGGGGCTGGGAGAAGTGAAGATTCAAGACGGTCTGAGAATTAGATTAATAATTTGACTTAAAAATCCCACCTACTTATAAAAATTTTATAATCAAACCTTTTCCTAAAGGTGATGAGTGTTGGTGGGGTCTCCATGTACACTCCTACTCATGTGACATGGATAAGAAATGAAATACCCTAATAAAGTTATAAATTTGGATGCTTTTCTACATTTGAACTATACAGAATTTTTCATGAATATCTGCTATGTATAACAAAGCTTTTATAGAGTTCAAAATGAGCAAAGAATCACAGCCTCCTAGTGCTTGTCCATATTCTTGACACTTTCAAAAATTAAGCTTTACACTGTCTTAGGGAGAGTGTCTTGCTGAAATAATGCTGAGACTCTCTGCAGAACTAGCATGCTGTGATGCATTGATTTTTGTCTTATCAGAAGGTAGACAAGGCTGTGAAATTGAAACATATCTGGTCTGTGGTCATTTGTATATGTACAACATATTTTTGTCAAGAAGAAAGAAATCACAGCTAGCAGCTTCTGCCATACATCATATTCCACCACTGATCACAGAATGAATATAGGAACATGTTATGTCCTCTCCTAGAGATATCTGGAATGGAAAGAGGCAAATATTACTGGTAAGCTTATTTTCAGAAGTGAGTATGCCACAAGCAGGTGTTGCAGAGCACTCACACAGAATGCTATGAGCAACTTACAAAGATGCTGGGGCTGGAGGTGCTCTGCAGGAAAAAAGGTAGGGAAAAATGGTGCTAGGGCAATGACAGGAACCAAATCCCAGAGTGCTGATGTGAAATGGGGTAGACATGACTATGTGATACGAGGAGGGATTCAACAGTCAAGAACAGGAAAGAAAAGGTGCCTCATCAGCAAGATACTGCCAAAAGATTTAGATTTTAGGAAAGTGTCTTTCTCTTTCTTTGCCCCTGATCTGAAGCCCAATTGTGAAAATTACTAGCATTTTGAACAGTAAGGAAAATCAAAACATTTGTAACCTGAGAAAGAATTAATCTAGGAAAAAGTCTTCTAAGAGGAAGATTAAATGCATTAATAGATGGATTAGATAGATGTGCAATAGATGTCATAGATATTTGAACAAGAGTTAATGATTTAAAAGAGAGGTAATTACTTGTACCAAAGGAACACATAGGTATCATTAATACTAGATGATCACTAAAAAATGTCTAAATAAAAATGGGAAGGTTTGCTGCATGATCAAGTAAGAACTGCATCCCTAATTAGGATTTGATAGGCTGTATCTAATTTTAGTAATGCAACCTATGTAAAAATTAGCACCCATGGCTTTGGGAGGCCAAGGTCACAGCCTGTATAGCAGAATCTTGCTGATCAGAGATCTAGTATTTAGCAGCATGAATTGAACTGCAATCAACAAGGAGCCTGATTTCTGTTCTAAATTAGTGTTTAGCAGCATGATATGAAAAGCAATCAAGGGAGAACTCATAGCATTTTCTAGGGGAAGCAAATGGATAGTTTCCAACCTCATTACACAAAATATTTGTAGCAGTTTAAATTAGATTGGAAAAGATCCCAAATTATTTGAACATGAGATCTGTAGAAGGAGAACTTTCTAAGTATGCTTTACAGCAGAAACCTGCACAAATCTAAAGGTTCTAGTAAAAACTTTGCTCTAGGTGTGTCTTTTCTGATTTTTTACATTGTGAAAGGAAAAAAATCTGAAAAGACACTGTAATATAATAAGTAAGTATTTTGTGGCTGTTCTTTTTTTCCACTCTGTTCTTCCATTAATTTTTCTGCCCTATAACATGCTGCAACACCTGTATGGGTTGCAGGTATGGTGGTTGTTTTTTTTTCAGCAAGCTATAATGTTTCCTAGAAAAATTGCAACACAACTTGATAAGAAAGGTATATTGCCTTGTGTCATAGATCAGTTTCCTGATGCCGCTGTTCAGAGGGTTAAAGAGCATAGCACAAAGTAATCATCCCTAGACATAATTACTTACCATGAACCTGATGCACTGCGCATCATCCCATTTGGCACTGTTTTCCCTGTAATTATGTTATCAATCAGATATTATACTCCAAAGCTGATATTTCATAATATTCTTACCACTGAATATTTTAACAACTACCTTCCACACTGATTTTGTATATTTTGTGTTTGTCTCGTGTTTTATTTCATCTTCTTCTTCAATTACAGCCAACGGTCAATTTAAAGATCTGGCTACCCAGCCTGTTGCCATACCTCTGCATATTCATGAGTAAAATCTTTCCGTATCCACATGGCAAACCTTTCAAACTGTCATAAGGAAGAAATAATCACCTTTTCTTTAAAATCTAACAAAGCCCACCAGAGCTGTGTTCTTTGTATAATAGTTAACATTGTCACTAGTAATCAATTTATTTTAATGGTAAAGACAGTATTCTCATGACAAGTCAAAGACCTTTGGAAACAGTACATCTGTGCCTGCTATTTAAGCACACACAGACACAAAGAAGCAGAATATATTAGAAACAAAAAATATGTCAGCTTGTATAATGGTCCCATTGTTTGCTCCACCAGAGAGGGATTGTGCCATAACATATGACGCTGAATGTGCTTTTCTTGTTCTCCAGCCTTCATAATAAAGTATTTGATGCAAATACTCTAATCACATGGAGAAGATGCGGATGTTAGTTGTCCTTCCTTTCATTGCTATCCCTTCTGCCCCAAGAAATGTAATTTTATAAATATTAAAAGAACCAAGAAGCAGATTGATGGAATCCTGCTTTAATGTGTTACTTTTAACAGCAGGTGCTTGCTTCATACTTGCCTCAATATAAGCCCCCTCTGCGAGACACTGAAGCTACATTATTGTGATGTTCAGTAAATGACACCTGTCTTGTGGCTTCACCATTAGGTTGCTTAATTATTTCGTATATGATAAAACAGAAGAGGCAAGGAAAGGCACAGAGACTAGCATACACCCTATGCAAATATATTAAATTGCTCTGCATAGCACTGTAACTCTATGTAGCTCTGTGAAGCATTTCCTAATGGGTAGTGTCCATGATTTACAGAAACTAAAGTGGATTTCTAGGAAGAGGTAGATAGGTCAGTTCACTCTTTTATAAGACTTCACTTCTTCCTGAGCAGGGAAAGTCTAAGGTGCAACTTCAAATACACAAAGTGACCTTAAGTTACAAGAGCATATTGACCTTTAATTATGCTGCATGGACCCTAGAATTATCCAGTGCTAAACTAGCTCATCCAGTTCAATATTTCTTTTTCTCCTCACTCATTTATTGGTGCTTGATAAAGAATGGGAAACAACTACCCACAAGAGAGGGAAAAGGGCAGGAATAACTGTTGGAGAGGACTATAGCTTGCCAAGGGGGGCAGAGGCAGAAAGGCATCGCAGGTCCTCCCCAGCTACACTGTAGAAAGTGACATTCTCTACAGACAGACAGCAAGCTGTTTGGCGAGCCTGCCTTTGGCTGTGCACATAGCTCTACGCTAACTGCTTGAAAGCTGCTCAACTTTCTGTAATGGGAAAAAAGGGGCCCTTCAGGAAACAAACAAGACAGGGATGCATTCTTTTACCACAGCTTACTTTGTGTACAGGTACACAACACTTCTATCAGAAGCAGCAGCCTCAATCCTACTATCTACTGTTACACATCTCATGAGAGCTTTGCAGCAGCTTTCTGGGTTATACAAGTTTCCAGACTTCCACTTTGACACACCTAAACAGTTCTTCCTGAGTAATTTAGTATGAATATACTAGATCTTTTCTGTCTGTCTGGAGTTGGAATGAAATGACAGGGCAAGTAGACACTCCTCTGTTTTCCCTTCCTGGGCACTCATTGATTGGGCTATTACATGCCTGTCTACATGGGAGTACTACGTGTGGTTGAGAAGCACATGGGGCTTAGAAAATCCATGGCTTCCATGTTAAATATCAAATTTCATACTTTTTTCCTTATGGAAACCAAGGAGACTTCATGTGTGAGTCAGCTACTGCAGAGTACACCAAAACCAACATTAAACCAACACTAATTAAACTGAATACACTAAATATTGCCTGCTACAGCATGCAGCCACTATGAAACACCAGAAATAAAATCAGAGACGCAATTAAAAAGGCCTGTTAAGAGTACCTGATATCATGCATCTAGGTCCATGTGGCCATTAATGTCTGGCATGAGCAGAAGGGGCCTAGAGTGGTTAGTATAATGGTTGAAGCTCCTCGGGACTCATTAACAACCTCTGCAACCCTTCCCCCAGACACTGGACAATGTAACAGAATTCCTACATCTCAAAGGCCCCCTCTATAAACAGAGATGAAATCTGAATATTCAAACCTCCAGCCCTCCTGCTGAGCACAGCTGAGCATGCTGCAGCTAAACTTCAAAGGCAAGAGAGCCATGAGAAAGGAAGCGAGGGCTTGGAGTGCACACTTGACTCAGCACTGGTGCCTGGCTAAGCTAGATGACTATTGTGTGTGCACTATTAAACAGTACTGTAATGTACACAGCAGACCTTCAGCTTTGGAAAAACAGACTCAACATTTGGTTATTCTCACACAAGCTCAAATGCACCTAATTATTACTTGACTATAATTTTGCATTTTAGAAGGCCAAGCCAGCTCTGAATATATCACTGCTATATTATAACTTACTGTGGGTTAAAGTAGTAATTCAGGCTATGCAGTGAGAGTCACATGCAAGCTTTCCCTCTGGTATTACAGAGGTTACTTTTTGCTGAGAACAGGTGCTTCAGACCATGTAGTTTTGAATCCTGCAGTGTGTGGATGGGACCATAAAGAGAATGGATACCAACCTCCACACGCTTGGTCTGTGCAGTGAAGCCAGAGCTGTAAGCTGCTGCTGACTAGGGATGGGAATTCTGATGCCTGGGGCACAAGAAGATTCAGGCTCACACTGCAATAGCCAAGGCTGTGGAGATTTAAAAAAATGCTCAGTGATTTGGAGATCCAGCTGCAGTTCCCTGTATGGCTTAATTTCTGAATTCACATCTTCTGTACACCAAGCAGGTACCCAAACAGGTGGTAGTTCAGAGGATGTCCATAAATGGTAGGTCCTCCTGGCTTAACAATGTGCCAATTTCTTTCTCTCCATCCCATTCTGTACTGCTGCACTGAAGAAAAAGCATAATTCCTCCAAAGTATTTCCCAAAATTACATGTTTAAGATTTAGACTGCAAAAAAGTAGTATTCTCTTTGAGAGAGTAAGACTAAAAAGATACCTTTATCTGACGGTCTGCTTATGGACTATACCTAGCATTTTCATCTAACATTCCATGCAAGTATCTTTAGTGAGACCTTAATACACTCAAGTTCATCTCTACCAGACAGGCACAAAGAAACCCAAGAGTTTGCTTGTAAAAGTGAAAGAAAGTGCTTTCAGGAGCAGTTTCTTTCTGAAGGAGTGACCAGGCAGCTCCCATTTAAGCAGGATACTGTGAAGAAAATGATTTGCCCATTTTTAAGACTTTTATCATTGCAATTGTTTTGTTGCTAGAACAGTACACAGCTTGAAGTGTTTGAAATGAACCACATAACTATAATGCAGCCAGATGGTAGCACTGCTGACATCCCTGACAGACCTATTAAAAGTTGCCACATCTGAGGCGAAGATTGATTTACCTTTCTTAGTCCTTTAGAAAAACCACCTGAACTGTAATCTGGTTCTGGTGGTGGACTTGTTGCTTCTTTTATCCTTACTAGGAACACAACTATGTATCTTTGGGTTACTCATAATTTCTGCTGTCTCTCTGGGCTCTCAGACTTATCCCAGTTATGTCCTTTTAGCCAGCACTTTTTAATTATCTCTACTGCAAGACCCATTCTAAAAGATGAAAGTATAAGAGAATTTGTGCAATCTATGCCAAAATATTTCAATACACCCTTGTCAGGCTCTAATAGCATCATTGCCTCTTGCTGAGTGTAGTGGATCTCTGAAGTCTAGATGGTAGCAATGGAAATGTGGGCTGGTAATACACTTATAGACTCAATTTTTCACTGTCAGTGAAAGCATTTTTATTAAGAAGATATGTTAAAAGTGAAAGGCTTTCAAGAACATGCAGTGAGGTGAATTGCAGTTGGGAAATCTATCTTTACACCAAAAGCAGACATGGAAGTCTATCCTCATGGGTATCTTTAAAGAACACAGATCTGCGATTAATCTTACTGGCCATTGTATGTCATATAAATGCCATCAAAATCTCAGCATGTATCTGGCAGTAAAAATACCTGATTGTTATTAAATAAAAAGTGAGGTGATGATGACAGTTTTCCATAGTTCAGCACATTGTTTATTTCACGGATCACAGGTTTGGGGGTGAGAAGACTAGGAGCAGGGCAGAAACGTTCATTTCAGGTCCTGATACTGAAAACTTCTAAACCTTAGTCTTATTTAACAGAGAGGCTTGTATGTATGAATTACATATGTGCACAGCTATGTCTGAACTCAGGCACTAAATATTTAATCAGTAAATTATCTAGCTGGTATACAGCTTTGACTCAGTAGTGCATCGCTACAACTGTAAACTGAACTGAAAATTCATTTCACCAACAAAGATTCTTTAGCAGAGAATATTTTTATTAAGCAACATGCCAAAACTTCAAGATCTGTCACAAAAAGAAACACATAACAAGAAACCTTTGCCTTAATAGAAGAGAATGCATACTTGCAACTAAAGATAGAATCATAGAATCATAGAATCGTTAGTGTTGGAAAGGACCTTAAGATCATCTAGTTCCAACCCCCCTGCCGTGGGCAGGGACACCTCACACTAAACCATGTCACCCAAGGCCTCGTCCAACCTGGTCTTGAACACTGCCAGGGATGGAGCATTCACAACTTCCCTGGGCAACCCATTCCAGTGCCTCACCACCCTAACAGGAAAGAATTTCCTTCTTATATCCAATCTAAACTTCCCCTGTTTAAGTTTTAACCCATTACCCCTTCTCCTGTCACTGCAGTCCCTAATGAAGAGTCCCTCCCTAGCATCCCTATAGGCCTCCTTCAGATACTGGAAGGCTGCTAGGAGGTTTCCACGCAGCCTTCTCTTCTCCAGGCTGAACAGCCCCAACTTTCTCAGCCTGTCTTCATATGGGAGGTGCTCCAGTCCCCTGATCATCCTCGTGGCCCTCTTCTGGACTTGTTCCAACAGTTCCATGTCCTTTTTATGTTGAGGACACCAGAACTGCACACAATACTCCAGGTGAGGTCTCACAAGAGCAGAGTAGAGGGGCAGGATCACCTCCTTCAACCTGCTGGTCACGCTCCTTTGGATGCAGCCCAGGATACGGTTGGCTTTCTGGGCTGCAAGCACACACTGAAGCCGGCTCATGTTCATTTTCTCATCAACCAACACCCCCAAGTCCTTCTCCGCAGGGCTGCTCTGAATCTCTTCTCTGCCCAACCTGGAGCTGTGCCTGGGAGTGCTCCCACCCAGGTGCAGGACCTTGCACTTGGCATGGTTAAACTTCATGAGGTTGGCATCAGCCCATTTCACAAGCATGTCAAGGTCCCTCTGGATGGCATTCCTTCCCTCCAGTGTATCAACCGAACCACACAGCTTGGTGTCATTGGCAAACTTGCTGAGGGCGCACTCAATCCCACTGTCCATGTCAGCGACAGAGATGTTGAACAAGACCAGTCCCAGCACCGATCCCTGAGCGACACCACTCGTTACTAGTCTCCAGCCAGACATTGAGCCATTGACCACAACTCTTTGCATGTGCCCATCCAGCCAGTTCTTTATCCACCAAGTGGTCCATCCATCAAATTGATGTCTCTCCAATTTAGAGACAAGGATGTCATGTGGGACAGTGTCGAACACTTTGCACAAGTCCAGGTAGATGACATCAACTGCTCTACCCCTGCCCATCAGTTCCGTAGCCCCATCATAGAAGGCCACCAAATTGGTCAGGCAGGATTTCCCCTTAGTGAAGCCATGCTGGCTGTCACCAAGCACCTTGTTGTTTTTCATCTGCCTTAGCATGCCTTCCAGGAGAATCTGCTCCAACATTTTGCCAGGCACAGAGATGAGACTGACTGGTCTGTAATACCCTGGGTCATCCATTTCCCCCTTCTTGAAAATGGGGCTTATATTTCCCTTCTTTCAGTCATCAGGAACTTCACCTGACTGCCATGATTTCTCAAATATGATGGCCAGCAGCTTCACAACTTCATTCGTCAGCTCCTTCAGGACCCGCGGATGGATTTCATCAGGTCCCATAGACTTGTGCGCATTCAGATTTTTAAGATGGTCTTGAACCAGATCCTCTCCTACAGTGGCCCCAAGGTCTTCATTCTCACAGTCCCTGCATCTGCCTTCCAAGACTTGGGTGGTGTGGTCAGAGCCTTTGCCAGTGAAGACCGAGTCAAAGAAGTCATTCAGAACCTCAGCCTTCTCCAAATCCTGTGTAGCCAGTTCTCCCAAGAGCTTCCTGAGAGGCCCTACATTCTCCCTAGTCTGTTTTTTATTTGCTATGTACCTGTAGAATCCCTTCCTGTTATCCTTAATACCCCTAGCCAAGTTTAATTCTAACTGGGCCTTAGCTTTCCTAACCTGGTCCCTAGCTTCCCGGACAACATCCCTGTACTCTTCCCATGACACCTGTCTTTGCTTCCACTTATTATAAGCCTCTTTTTTCAATTGAATTTTCCTCAGGAGCTCCTTATCCATCCAAGGAGGTCTCCTGGCCCTCCTGCTGCACTTCCTTCTGGTTGGGATGCAACAATCCTGAGCTTGCAGCAGGTGATACTTGAATATCAACCAACAGTCTTGGCCCCCCTGCCCTCTAGGGCTGTATCCCATTTAACCTTACTAAGCAAGTTCCTGAAGAGGCCAAAGTCTGCTCTTTTGAAGTCCAGGGCAGTGAGCTTGCTGCACACTCTTCTCACTGTCCTGAGGATCTCAAATTCGAGCATCTCGTGATCGCTGCATCCAAGGCTGCCCTGGAGCGTCACATTTCCAACCAGCCCTTCCCTATTGGTGAGCACGAGGTCAAGCATGGCACCTCTCCTTGTCGGCTCCTCTATTACTTGCAGAAGGAAGTTGTCTTCTACACAATCGAGGAACCTCCTGGATTGCTTGTGACGGGCTTGTGACATCCAACAGATGTCAGGGTGGATGAAGTCACCCACAAGAACAAGGGCCTGTGAGCGTGAGGCTTTTCCTATCTGTTGTGCCAAGGAAAACATACAGCTGCTTTTTTTTCAGTTGCTGCCTATCTTATTTATCCTACTAAGGTTGAACACAGCAAACTGAGTGACCATCAAGAAGCTCTGCTCCTTTAACACCTCCCACAATTGCTATATCTAATGTAACTTTGCATGCAGCAAATCAAAGAAAATCTTCACCCATATCTACTCTCATCAGTATCAAGAAGAGCCAATCTCTCACTGTGTCCACAGCATTTACTAAGACAGTAAGAAGGGAAAAGAGTGTCTGGAAAGATGTTAGTGAGATTGCTACTACATAATTTATAGGAAAGCCAAAGCAGTTTTAGTTTTTGAGCTGATTAGTTACTTATGTCATGGTTTTGAGATGATTAATACAGTTTTGCTCAGCCAGCCACTATTTGTGCAATGACAGATTAAATATTTATTTTAATTGCTACTTATAAACCAAATTTGTTCTGAAGGTGCTGTTAGTATATTTATAAAACATGTTTGAAGTTAGCTCAGCTGATTAAAAATTATAGGTAATTAGATGAAGAATTTATCGCAGTTTTTACTAATTCAATTCTCAATCTGCAGAGATTACTTTATTCAAAGTTTTTGTGAGACGAAATCATGATGATGGCAGTTGAGCATTATCTAGACACCCCACATGGTATTGTTTCAAGGTACTTCAAATACCTAACTTAAAAGCACATTTTATTAGAAGTACAATGATAGCTATTTCCTTGTCAAAAGAGTCAGAAAAAATTGATTTTAAGAAATTAATCATGTTTTACTTTCATTCTCTTTTGCATCTAAAGATGGAAAAAAGTGGAAATCAAAATGCCTATAGAGCTCAAGAGTTCTAAAAGTTACCATTACACTTAATGAGAAATCAAAGATATTATTTTTTATAGATTTATTCAAAAACTTTCTCTTATTCATGGCAGATTACAGAATAAGTCCAGGCACATCTGCATCCTGAAGGCCAAATGAGAACTCATGAGTGCTGACACAAATGCAGAATATGTTCGATTGATTTCTGCAGAGGGTTGTTTTTTTTTTTAAGTACCTAAAAACATGTTGCAAAATAGTTAAAACCACTATGAAATGTTCTTACTTATGTTATTAAAAGGTGCCTCTATAGCCTCATCTAGCTGTTTGTAGAGAGAAAATATTGTTCGTTAGTACCTGACTTGTGACTTGGAGTTGCCTCTGATACAACTATCATTTTAGCTTAACTGAAACTATCCATTATTAGGCACAAGTTTGCTATAGGTTTAATGACCAATTTCTTCCATATTATAAACCAGGAGATCAGATGAGGAGTAAAAATTCCATTAAAAATAAAGTATAATTTCTTTTAGTATTGATAATTCCTTTTAGTATTATTTCCCATTTTAAAAGGAAAAACGGAATCTGACAATCAAAGGAAGCCTGTTACATTTCCCTTGCTCTAATGAATAAATTATTCTGATACAAAAAAGATGAATTAGTAATTCCTGTGTATCATTGTCAGAGACTGTCTATGGAAAAAAATAACCGTTTTCCATTCGGATTGTGCTGGTAGCATTTATTTTTCTCTTTCCATCTGGAAACACTGTGGGTATCATGAGAATTGTAGCGAAGCTGATTGGGGTCATGTGTGAGGGCACTGGGATCATAGCCAATGTCACGTCCATCCTCCTGCAGCTTCAACAGCTCCCAGAGAGAGTGTAAGTACAAATCTGTGGCATATTGGGAAATGAGGGTGGTAACAACTGAGGTCAGTGGCCAGAGTGTTTCAAATAGCCTTGGGAGCAGTGATCAGCTCTTATCAGCAGATATATTGAATGGAGTTTCAATAAGGAATGGTGTATCCCACAGGAATGATGCTTTAATTCTGTTGCTTTATGAAATTTGAATTAGAAATACATAAAGCTTACAAACTGCATGTAGTTTGTCTTCATCTGCCACAGAAGTTACAACAGATCTCATGCTTTTCATTTATTTACTTGCTTAATAACATTGCTGAGAAGAAAATTAGAAGACAATGAAATCAGTATTTTAACTACAAGACTTAGTTTTCCAGTCCATCAAAGAAAGCCAAATGTGACTAAAATCTATAGCAGTACGAGTAACAGTAGGCTTTGACACACTCCTCATGCAATGTCTTCCTGAGACTGAAAACTGTGTGGAAGATGAGCTGTCCATGCTGTATTTCATATCATAAAACATGGGTTGATTTGTCTCATATGAAATTGGATTTTGTACTGGAATTATGAAACATCATCTCAACTTAGCAAAGATCGTGAATCTTGTAGTCTAGATGTGCTTACTCAAGGTCACACAGAAGATCAGCAAGAGCTGGGGCCCCCCACCCCAGGCTTTGCTCCAGCTATGCACTTGTTAGAGAAGGTGGCGCACAAACAGTGGCACAATGACTTCAGAGACAACCGTATTCACTGCCTTCACACTGCAACACATCTATATTGAAGTCAGCAGAGAACTTTGAGAATCATCCTTTCCTATAAAAGCATACAGAACCACGATAAAAAATCTGTAAGGAGAAAACAGTGCTGAGTAGCAGGTGCCTTCTAAAACTGCCTGAAGAACCTGGCTGTTACCCCACACTTCAGTGTGCTGAGCACTGCACTAACTGCGCTAAGCTATGGGATACCAAACCCCTGGGAACATACTGAAGACAAGACACGTCTGAAAGCCCCTCTCTCTGATGAACTCAATGTTATGATTACAGTGGAATATAACTTCTGTCAGAGCACATTGTGCTCCTGACTCTATTTTATACCACAGTCTGGTAGCTGGAGCATTTACCCATGATGTGGGAAAATCCTGTCCCTGCTCACCGTGCCCTGAGAGTGTTCAGTCTTGCTTGGAAGAAAGCTGGCTACATGGTAGCAGGAGGTAGCTGGGTAGAGGTGACACTCTGCAGGGTGTTCTCTGGATTCTAGTTCTGGTTCAGATGGAGAAACCAGTTCTGCTTTCTTTTCCTCTTTTCACTGAGAATCATTGGATAAAGTACCGAGGTGACTGGACTAGACCATGCAAATCCGAAGCTCCCTGTCCTCCAACAGGGTTTGCATCACGGAGCTTGGATCATTTTCCTTCTTGCTCACACCTTATGACTCATGTGACAAGAGAAAGGAAACTGAAGCCCTGCAATTTCTGCCCTAGGAGTACAGGTACCAACATATGCTCCTCAGGGAATTTGAGCCTATGTATGCTAGGTCCATGAATCCTACCAAGCCTAGGTATGAGATACATTAAAACACACATATCAGTCAAGATGACAGCTGTTGTAGGCATCTGCAACTGCCCTGTGTTCCATTAGCATCAATTAAGTATACTGTTAAATACACCCAACTTCTCAATAGTGTTAGCTACAGAAAACCACTGATTCTTTAACTGAGGTGGAAATGAATGGGTGAATCCTCCTGCAGAGGAGGCATTTTTCTAATGAAAACAGTTTGATAGCCTCAATTGACATGATGACTTTTTGTTCAGACAAAAGTGAATTCTCTAGGCTAAGGAGTCTGACTGACTGATCTCCACAGAGAGTATATTTCAATTTTATCTTGCCGCTACTCAAAGAACAACCAAAGATTCAACTTTGAATCCTTCCAAAGCCATGAATGTTTTCATTGAAGTAAGTAGGCATGGAATGCATCAGGTCATTCCCTGTCTCAGAACCAACTCTGCAATTACTCAGAACTCTAAATGTTCTTCTTCAAAAGAACCTTTTATGTGATTGTTTGTCACTCTACACTGCCATACATACATCTATGAACATATGCATGTATATAAATCTATGCCTGTGTACATGTGTGTGTACATATATATATATCTGAGGGAGAAGGAAATAGAAATCACCATCTGTGCTTTAGTATACAGTTATAATTTTCACCTCCTCAAAAATACAAGTTGCTGAATCATGGAATCATAGAATAGTTAGGATTGGAAAGGACCCTAAGGTCATCAGTTCCAACCCCCCTGCCATGGAGAGGGACACCTTACACTAAACCATGTCACCCAAGGCTCTGTCCAATCTGGTCTTGAACACTGCCAGGGATGGAGCATTCACAACTTCCCTGGGCAACCCATTCCAGTACCTCACACCCTTACAGTAAAGAACTTCTTCCTTATATCCAATCTAAACTTCCTCTGTTTAAGTTTTAACCCATTACCCCTTGTCCTGTCACTGCAGTCCCTAATGAAGAGTCCCTCTCCAGCATTCTTATAGGCTCCCTTCAGACACTGGAAGTCTGCTATGAGGTCTAAAGGCTGCTATGAGGTCTATGAAGTGGCAGATCACTCTTGGATTTCTCCCCTGATCATCAGCAACATTGCACCATTACACCTTAGTGCTTCAAGTGTAGATGAACATGTCTTCTAGTTAGAATTCACTATTATTTAAAAGGTAGAGTATTGTTAATCCCATGCTCTCAGCTTGTAAACAACAGTGAAATCAGTAGACAGCTTTCAGAAATACATTCTCTCATGCTAGCCTGTTAAGCTATTTCTGGACTTTAAATTGTGCTTAGACTGCGAAACCACATAGATATTTCATAAGCTGAAAAATTCCTTACTATGTTTTGAGATTTCTTTTGTATAAATTAGATTCTAGTTCAAGCATTTACTTACCCACTTAAATGTGAGGTTAAGACAGCTGGCAAATACAATATGCAATTCACAGTGTGCTGCCAGGTTCTTAGGATGTAAAAGAAGATTCTAATGGGAGTATCACAGACTTGAAAGTGAATAGGTATCAGAGCAGTATTTTTTTTGATCTGCTCATTTGCTAGATCCCATTTGATAATTATGGCAAAATCTGAGAAATGACAAGGACCAAAATATTTTTCACAGGCATGACTTAACCATTTAACCTCAGCCTGCAAGGAAATGTAGTCAGCACAAGTGTGATGAGCTCCAAAAATTTTGAAGTCCTATAAACTAGAGCAGAAATTCTCTTGACAGGAGAATTTAAGTAATTTAAGAACCAAGAGAGAATATTTGAACAAAACATTGTTGACCAATTTGTTAAAAGTTGCTCCAGTTCTCCCCAGTTAAGTGGATAACAGTGTTAACATAATTTATCAGGTATATTTCATCTAACAGCAAGTTTCTGACTAAAACTGGTTTTGTTTGTTTCAGTTATGAAATGCATCTCATAGTTGCAAGAGATCCTACTGCACATTATGGGAAATGCCTGGTTTGTTCTAGAGAAGCACAGTAGCTTCAGTGCTACGAGTTCTGCAGCTTGTGCTATAACCATGAAGGAGAAATATGTCTCTGAGGGAAGCAGGCCCAAGTCAGCTTGCATTTGAATGAAACTTCTAGTTTTCTACTAATAGAACCAATATAATGAGTCCAGAATGGCACAGCTGCCCATGGCACCAAGAGTTACACTGGACAATATGCAGCTGTCGGAGACCTGCTGCTGTAGGCAAGTCCTGGGTCACTTGCTGGAGCCCAGCTACAGCAGGGGTGTGCATGGGTTTTCCTGCACTTGCCAAGCACACTCAAGACACCCAAGTTTTTGGGTGCCAGCTGCAGCGATGGAAAGTCAATATTCATAATGTTTTACATTGTCTATTTCTACACGAAAAGCTTGCAAAATCTGTTTATATCCAGGAGCTATAGATATCCTATGCTATCACTGGGTTCTTTTGTACCTTTAAGCTGCCCTTTTCCATTCCAAGTGTCATGTCTCTCCCTTCCCCCTCCAGTTCTCTCCCACCTTCCGCTCCCTCTCCCCCAGTTAATATGTTGCATCTTATTTCATGCTGTGACACCATTAGTGGAATCCAATCTCTTCTCTAAAGTAGAGTATTAGTGTTGGTTGGGGCCACTTATGAGGTCATACGCTCACACAGCACTTATCTGAAGTAAATGCCTTGTAGCTAATCAGGAAAAGGTAACATGCCGTCACCCTGCCCATAGCTTCCCAGCACCTAAATTCCACTCATTTACAGTGAGAGAAACCCCAAGCAGCCCAAGCTATGTTTTTACTTTTAAATGACAGAAGCCATAGCCCTTAAGTGACTAGGACAGAATGAGAAGGGAATAAACAATTAGACAGGGCTGCTGGAACAAATCTTCCTGTTTCATTTTTCTTCTTCACTTGTCTCAGCGGGAGTAGTTTTACCTCCTATTGGCACCCATTGTGCTCTTGGCTGCTTGCTATGATGCAGCTGTTTTCTTAATGCCTATCAACCCTCTGCCTTTTTATGATGCAAAGGTGATTTGTTAATACAAATGTTGAAACCTTAATAACAATGAATCCCAGTTGTGATCAATGATAGTGCACCTTGGCAAGGAATGTATCAATGCTTATGGATTCATTTAAAAGTCATCTGCATAAGGCTGCTGATCTTTTATTTAAAAATATCTACAGATTGCTCTGTTACACTGACGTTTTTGACTCTACTGGGTGCAGTAATATGGCATTGTAGTGCTACTGTTTCCTGTGGTACCTGCTTAGTCTCATATCTACCCTTTTCTATCTGCTCTGAAGACTACATTTAAAAACAAACTCAGTCCTCTAATGAAATCTTCAAATCCCTGTTATGCTCAGCCCTCTTAAAAAGATACTTTGATGTACCTGTTCATCTCCAAAGGTAATTCCAAGGCAGAACAAACAGCCTCCTGATTCTCAATACTCTTTTTGTTTCATTATCAAGACCTCAGCACAAAAAAAATGTTACCACCATCTAAGCACCAGCTGAATTGTCCCTGGACTTACTAAGCAGTGTGATGACATCCTTCAGAAAGGACATGATCTATCAAAGCTGCACATGTGAAAGGCCACACCTCAAAATACCATTGTGTTCAAAAGTAAATACACAATCTTTAAAGATGGCAGACTGGTTCTTCTTTCCTTTATGGCACTGGTGAATGGATGTTGGTTTATTCACATCAATAGATGTGTGCTAGTGCAAAGTGATATTAGATTAAAAGCGGGTCAGAGATAATGAAGTTTAATAAAAATACCCATGTATGTAGCTGACATTAGTGTGCATAATTTATAGAGAAGTGCCTTTTTTAAATGTGAAATAAGCCTGAGCAAACTTCATTCCTTAGATATTCTCAGTTCTTGATCAGGGTATTCTAAGTCATTTCCCACTTAAGGCACTCAACCAGAGACACGATCATTGGACTATGCAGGGATCTGTTTGCCCTAGAGAATAACAGCTTTTGGTGCTAAAAACATGAAAGCTGAATCATTGAGAAAGTGAGCTACGCTGCTATTGTAATTCTAAGTAGAAGAACTATGTAGCACAGCTGCTTTATGCTTTGAAAACTGTTTCCAGTTTCCAGTGTCATATATTCCTCCACTCCAGATCATTACACTCTTGCATGAAACTAATCAACATTACAAATCAAAATTAACATAGCAAACACACTGTTTCTCATTATAAAATTATTAGGTTGCGTTACACTGTTTAAAAAATCCACACAGGGATTAGCTGGAATTTTAACAAGTGACAAGTGCAAAAGCAGGAAAACCTTCTAATTTAAGATGTAGGGTCTTCAGATTTTGTACCTCTATCGTGAACAATAGAGTCTTTTTTGGACCTTCGGTTTGTGCTAGGACTCACTCTGAGTCATCGAATATTTTATGGTCTTCACTGAAATACGGTATGAGTCATTCATGAGCTTCCAAGTATTTTTGGAATTGTTATTTTGCTTAAAATTGCAGAGAAAGATCGACTAGCAGAAGTGATAAGAAATGCAGCATTGTAGATTTAATAAAATCGCGATGGAATCAGAGCATATACACATCAGCATAAAAATTAATCTAAGCAAAAATTAGGTCTACAAAGGAAATGAGGGACTCAACAATGAATTGTTAGAGAGTTATTGTATTCTGAACAGGACCCATTTTACTGGAGCTACTTATGGTTGCCAAAAAGTTCTTGCCTCAAAAGCTGCCCGTGCTTACAATACTTATTTCCACACTCTGCTGTAGTTTACCATTTCTACATCATTCTGCAGACATGAAAGATTTTTATGAGTTCTAACTGATTAAGAGCTTGATCATAGGAACATCAGATACCCTACAAAGTGCACAATCCAAAGCTAATTTTAGTTGAAGTCAGCAAAGAAAAAAATCCCACTGAAAGAGCCAGTAATACTACAGTCTATGATACAGAGAAGTATTCCTACTGCTAGAGTGATTATTCCTAAACTTACATAGGGGTTTTGATTTTTTTCTCCTTCTTTTTTTGTTTGTTTTTGGTTTTGTTTTAAATAGTGCCTAAACCACTATATATAATAATATATATAACCACTATATATATTTATAATATATATATTATAATATATATATTAATAATATATGTAACCACTGTATATATATTTTTATATATAACTACTATAATAATATATATATATAACCACTATATTCATAAGGATATGAATTATCATCACTAGAAGACAGGGAAAATAAACTAAGTTTTACACAAAGCATATGAAGAGCAGTGGCAGAGCTCAGAGCTTGCAACCTTGTGTTTATGATGATCATCCAACACTGCTTTTCAAACAGGTTCACGCTAAATGATATTTAGTCATGGTTCTCTTGAGCAGAGATCAGTTTTGGCTTTTTATCAAGTCTGAACTAAAGCCATTTGGACTGGAGAAATAATAAGAAGAATTGTGTCAAAATCTGGAAGTTTTTCCTCTAAGGAGAGCCAAAGTTCTTGTGTCACAAGACTTTGCCTGAAAGAGAAAGTTTTCTTAGATGCATGACTGTGTTGACACTCTTATTCTTGCTTGAGAGTGGCTTTTCATGTTTTTTTTTGAAACTCCTTACTAAGCAGTATAAACTAAGTCAAATAAGAATAGGCTCTTGGGGCTTCTTTGGGTGGAACTAACAAATTTACACTTTACTGAATTCTGAACAAGCTCTCTCTGAATACACAAGATCTCAGCCAGTGAGAAGTTCACCATTTCACAAATTAGAGCTTGGTCATTTGGACATCAAATGGATGGACGTCCTATGGGGATGAGAGCAGGAGATAACAATCAATTCCAAACATTCTTCACTGTTACCAAGTTTTTGAGTGAGTAAGGGAAAAGGGATCTGCATTTTCTAGTGTCATACTACGAAAAAGACAGCAACTTACATCCAGCCTACCCAAATTATTTTAACACCCTTTCCTACTGTTTATCCCCAAACGTGTTGCTACTCAAGTGTCATGCAAGTGATGGACCTCCCTTTTCATTAAGTTAGTAGTCTGCTGGATACATTCTAATAATAATACAGTATTGTAAAATATTTGGTCAGAACACCATGATTTGTCAAAAATGTTTTATACTGTTTAGAATAGGTCGTCTGTTCAAGTGAAAGGAAGAGAGCTGGGGCTAAGTTCTCAAATGGCAATGCAAGGTGGTCAATGCATTGAACTATTCAAAGTAGAATGTCTCATCACTGTTGGTCTGATAAGGTAATATATCACACAGTATAAATGAAGAGTATTTGTAAATAAATGGTAAGATGGCAATCATTATAGAAACTACTTTTTTTTTAAATGAAAAATATTCTAAGAACTTTAATTGTCTTGACACATAAAAATCATCTTTGGGGAAAAAATTTCCCCACACAATATTAATGCGTTTAACTGCTGAAAAAAACAAGAGAAAGGGTTTGTCTGTCACTAGAAAATCTGCAAAAGTAAGATCATTGCTTGGACTTCAAATTCCTTCCTGTCATGCATGAATGACAGGTGCCAGTTGCAGTAGTTTTCTATTCTCCTTTCTGGAAAATGTGAATTGTGCTTCTCCAAAGAAAGAGCTGGCTGCCCACCCACATTCACCTGCAAAAAGTAGGACTTCTGCAAATTTCCTTACCTTGTATGGAGGTAAATTCTCCTGTTTCAAGCTTTAGAAAAATGGCTGCTTAAAAAACAAAAGGCCAACAATAAAGGGTGCAGATGGTACTGTTTCTTCTGCTACCCTGTCAAAGGACAGAATGAGTTAAATAGTTTTCATCAAAAGCCAAGAAAAAGGTACTGTTTATAACTTAAAGACACAAGATAAATGTTTTATTTGGTTAACATTTTGGAAGAGAAGTTGCCTATATTTTTGCTGACATATTTTCCCTAAGCAGATCTAACAAACATATTGTAACAGCGTCTGTCTCATTCAGGCTAGTACATCATGTAATCATATCATTCAAGCTTGTTTCAGGTATGGGTTACTTTTCCATTAATTATATTCCAAGCACATGTATACATATCAGTGCTGTTGGAATGTCTATTTCTATTAGTTTAACAAGCCCTGGTATTAATGAGATTGCTCTATAATTGAACCTTTTCATGGGTCCCTTGGTGATGAAATTATGCTAATCTGAATCTGCAACCACAAGGCATCCATCATACTTGATCAAATAGTAAACATCAACAGTGATATGCTGGGAGTGTAAATGTGCCGTTAATTATTACATAAATGAACAAGCCCCATCATTTCATCTTTATATTTGCACAACTTAATAAAACGGGTGAAGACAGAGTGTACCAGACTTCCACTATGTGGCAGCATGGTCCACTTAACAAGAGCATGAGCTTGTAAATATTGTGGTATCTTGAGGGCTGATATACTCTGTGTGTATAAGAGAGGAAAGAAGGTGGATATATTTCATCTGCTCTGAGTCACTGTTGTGGGAAACAATCATACTGCTCAGTTACATACCTTTTAAAAGAGAAAAAACTTCCAATTTCCCAGCTGCTATAATTGTTTGCTTCTAAAGCATGTGTGGTTTGTGGACCACCAAGGGTTTTAAATGCAGGACATATATGTCAGAATGTCTGCTGTGAGATGATTTATATCAACTAACAAACAATTTCTCTAAACTTCAGCAAGTAACATCTTACATACCTAGAATCACAAAAACAGATGGGTTTCCAGAATGTCTGTGTTCCTGTAGGCTTCACTCCCCACCTATGGTCACACCATACTAAAAAAAAGACGTAAAAATATCAGGCCACTTTTAATTTATAATATGAGGATGAACACAATTGTCTCAGTGAAGACATAAAAATTAAAATGTCTTTTTTGCCCATGTATTTTATCAGGTGCACTGTGCCGTACAACTGTCTGAGCAAGTACTAAATTTCAGTACAAGTTGCTTTCATTTTAACATGTACAGAGGTGAATAGAAAATAAAAGATGAGACTTGATTGTTTGATAGCATTTTAGTTTGACAAATGACAACCCCAATGTTTATCTAGTGATCAGAGTATTCTTTCACAATTGTTCTGCTGAAGGAAAACTATCTTATCAGAGATCTTATGAATATTGTGAGTAAGATATGTACGTCATTGATGTGAAATACATCAGCGCCAGATTCAGGGACTAATTCCTAAAAAAGAGAGTAATTTTCCATTTTTGAATGTACTTCATTAATTTGTATATAATGAAGTGTGGTGTGGTGATTATATTAATTCCAGTTTTTAGCCCAGTTTGACTCATGCCTTGCCTCTCCTTTTTAATATTTAACAGAAATATTTAAACTGTATTTATGGAAAAAGATATTCTGTAACAGAATATTTAAATGAGATATAGAAATATTTAAACAGAAATATTTAAACTGTATTTATGGAAAAAGATATTCTGTAAGCCATCAAGCTACATATTCAATTTATACAAAAAACATAGGGATAAATATTCTGCCTTTTCACTGTCCCTTTCATAGAAGGAACATTATAATTCAATGAAGGAGTATTCAAAAATTTATTCAGTAATTTCCAGACATGGTTCAAAATAAGTTCCTGGGACACTGTAACATATAGAAATACAAGTTGTTCACTCCAAACTGATTCTACTGCCTCTAAAATCAAGAAGAAGGTCCCTGTGAAAAAGCCTGAAAGCCTGTTCCAGTATTTATGTTACCCCTGTAAGCAAGTGAACTACAAAACCTTATGTTGATTTAACAAATGATCACAAAAAAAAAAAAAAAAAATTGTTAGGATAGCCTAGTGTATTTCTAAAAACATTGTGATTGGGTTTCTACTTTTAAGACACTTATTCAAAAACATTTCCATTTTAAAACTTATTTTCTGACTGTTTTATATAGACAATGACGCAGAAAGGAGAGAGAGCTGCCTCTCTGAGCTCCCAGGCTTATCATGTATTTATTCACTCCCTATTAATGACCTTTTGTATTCCTGAGATAGTTTGCCCGAACGTTCCGTTATTAAAATAGAATTATTTTGAGCTAGATATCAGTTGTGGTCAGAGTTCCATAACACAGAGGCAGCATAACAAAAAGTCCAAAACTATACTCAGACTTGCAACTACTTCTATTTTCAACATTTGAAAGTGGAAGCACATGGGATTTGTGCAACACTCCTCTCCAGAAAGTGCCCTCTCCAGATGGTGCTGATGCTTACTTAAGCTGAGCGACACGTTTAACAAACACAGCTACCAGAATGTGGCTGAAGATCAGGAATCAACAGTCTTTCTGTACACAGCAATGTATAGCACAGATTTACCCAGACATTTTTTCTATTAAGAACTACAACTGAATTTAGTCACAGAAAACCCACCTTAACTTGTTGGTTGTGAAAGGAGTGAAAACTGACTCTCACAGGTCTCACTGACACCTCCCAAGTCAGATGTTGCACCCGCTTCTGATCCTATTTACACTATCATCACTGTTCATTTCAGCAGCCTGACTTTCAACCAAGACTAGCGTCAGGCACTTTATTTTTAAGAGTTTGCTTCCACCCTTCCTTTTTCTTATTTTTGACAGCACTGCCTAATGCTGTGGTTTCCCTCAGAAGTGTTTTTATAACTGTCTCCTGCTGAATCAGGAGCCCCTCATGCTGACTGTAGACATGCCAGATAAATTAGGTTCACTCTGTTCTGTTCAACCACCTGTGAGTTAAACTATACAGAGAAACGCTGTGATTCAATGTCAAGGGACCTTGGAAATTTGGCGAAGGTGAAGGAGAATATCCACACCTGGAAAAAAAAACCAAACAGTAAATAAAAAATTAAACCATCTCAGGTTTATGTCACTGAATGAATTAGACCATACAAAGGCTTTAAATTCCCTTTGTAGGACTGAGGATACTGGCATCTGCACTGGCAGGCACTGCTCCTAGAGACTTCCAGCTGCTCTGTGAGCCTGCAAAGGCTTATGCTGGAATCATTGGGTCTTCACAAAGACTTTTGCTTCCCTCTAGTAAGGTAATGGCACAATTACCCCAGCACTGAGGCACTTAGAAAATCTGTCCTGCAGCTATGACTCCACAGAACAAGTCTTTGCTTTCAGATCCCTGTTCAACACTTTGTGAGCACAAGTGCATAGTCTAAAACCTGCAGCATTCATGAAACATTTCCATCACCTCCACAACATAGGCCAGAGGCTATATAAGAATGCCCTTAGCTTGGGTTAAAAGAGGACATTTTTAAATATTCACATTCTACTCTCTGTGTTTTCAGTGTTATCACGTTATTACAGCTCATGTAATCAGTGCTCATTGTCTCTCTTTTAGAAACCCACATTTTGTATCACCTGAGCTTGTCTAATTTCAGATTCCAGTTTTAGTTTTAGATTGAAGATTCCTTTAGCAATGAAGATATATAAAATAATCTAGATTTCTTTTAGGTAAATTATTGTAACCATAATTTATCATAAGCATCATGTGGTAGAAAAGCATAAAGAGGCTTCTCCCAAAGACACGCTTATTGAACATTCATACTTTTATTTATAAATATACCTGATTTCATTATAACCAGATAGCACAGTAAAACTGCTCACTGAGGTTCTTTTGATCTTGGTGTTTTAAAAATAAAAACTTCAAACTGTTCTGGAGCTGGAGACCAGAAACGAGTGGTGTCCCTCAGGGATCGGTGTTGGGACCAGTCTTGTTCAACATCTTTGTCGGTGACATGGACAGTGGGATTGAGTGCGCCCTCAGCAAGTTTGCCAATGACACCAAGCTGTGTGGTTCGGTTGATACCCTGGAGGGGAGGAATGACATCCAGAGGGACCTCGACATGCTTGTGAAATGGGCTGATGCCAACCTCATGAAGTTTAACCATGCCAAGTGCAAGGTCCTACACCTGGGTGGGAGCACTCCCAGGCACAGCTCCAGGTTGGGCAGAGAAGAGATTCAGAGCAGCCCTGCGGAGAAGGACTTGGGGGTGTTGGTTGATGAGAAAATGAACATGAGCTGGCTTCAGTGTGTGCTTGCAGCCCAGAAAGCCAACCGTATCAAGGAGAGTGACCAGCAGGGAGAAGGAGGTGATCCTGCCTCTCTATTTCGCTTTATTGAGACCTCACCTGGATTATTGTGTGCAGTTCTGGTGTCCTCAACATAAAAAGGATGTGGAACTGCTGGAACAAGTCCAGAGGAGGCCACGAGGATGGTCAGGGGACTGGAGCACCTCCTGTATGAAGACAGGCTGAGAAAGTTGGGGCTGTTCAGCCTGGAGAAGAGAAGGCTGCATGGAGACCTCATTGCAGCCTTCCAGTATCTGAAGGGGGCCTATAGGGATGCTGGGGAGGGACACTTCATTAGGGACTGTAGTCACAGGACAAGGGGCAATGGGTTAAAACTTAAACAGGGGAAGTTTAGATTGGATATAAGGAGGAAGTTCTTTACTCTAAGGGTGGTGAGGCACTGGAATGGGTTGCCCAAAGAAGTTGTGAATGTTCCTAGCAGTGTTCAAGACCAGGTTGGACGGAGCCTTGGGTGACATGATTTAGTGTGAGGTGTCCCTGCCCACGACAGGAGTGTAGGAACTCGATGATCTTAAGGTCCTTTCCAACCCTAACTATTCTATCATTCTATGATTCTTACAGTTCCTAGTTTATAAGTCAACAACAGAAATCTATCCTTTCTTTGGTTTTATTTCTATATACAGTGCCTTTGTTACATACTTCTATATAACTTTTAATAATTAATTTCACTTTCTCTCCACACAACAGTAACAAACCATACATAAAATCCTATTGCTTTCTTGCCCATGATTTCTTAACATTTAACAAAAGTATTTGAGCAATCTCAATCTATTAATGCTTCTATTAAAACCAGAAAACTTTTTACCTAATCTACATTTGTAAATTAGGTACAAAGTTTGTTAGATGCTACTTTATTATTAGAATTATTATTATTTATGTACACCATGTAAGTTTCTAGTTTATAAACTATTTATTTTGACTACATATTCTAACCAGGGGCTTGATTAGCTGCTTGGTTCTCCTGTTTCTAGAAATCATCTATCATAAAATTTGCCTGCAATAACACTGGTCCTTTTCTATGTGAGACCATATATTTTCAAGCTGTTAATGACAGTGAAAGAAGTAAACACACTAAAGTAACAGTAAATTGCAATCCTCTTGCATTTCATCCATTCATATTTTCCTAAATAATTTTTTATCTGCTGTTCTAATTTCCTATTCATAAAAGTCTTTCCACTATGGCTTAGTAGCAACTTTGATCAAATTTATTATTAGCAAGCAATTACAATCCTTAATGGTTTATTAGAAATTCAGAATGGTTTCTTATTTGTATTCAATATTGCATAATAATATGCATATACTTAATCAGTTTCCCTGATGACAAGTATATTCATTTTAATTTTAATTAAGAATAACTGTATAATATAATGTTCTAAGTGTACTTCTAGATTAATAGTTTCCCTTGTGTCAAGGATATCCCTCTGTACTTTTAAAATCAATAGTCATGATCCTTTCTTGACTCCTTTCTCTTCCCAAACCAAGCAAACAAACAAGTAATCCCAAAATACAACTGCTAAAGGCCAGCACTGAAGTTGAGAGCCAACTAAGGTTTTGTAATTAGCGGAGATTTTTCCAAAAAGTTTTTATCCCAGAAACTCTGACACTTGATGGCCAAGATTCTACCCCTCTCAGTATTCTATTTCTAAGTAATTTATCTCATGAAACTCAAGATGAATGCCAAAACAATTATATGCACGTGTGAAGCTTTCAGGTCAGTTTATAGGAGTTATACTCCACACTAAACAATTTATATTATTTTCTGGACAATCACAGTGTTAGTAAGAAGGAAGGTCTGGAATTCAGTTAGTCTAACCCTCCACTCAAGCACGGACTGCTGTTAGCACTAGAACAGCCATTTCTTTCTGCAGCAGACTCTTGAAAATCTGCACAGATTCCACAACATATCTGCGTAACCTGTTCCAGTTGTGTAGCCATATTTGGAACACCATTGTCCACAATAAAATAATTAAGTATCCAGAATAACATGAAGATCCAAAAAGATCAGAAATTTTCAGGTGCTCTTGGAAGACAAATGTCCATCTGATTTAGATATGAAGGGGTAAATCTGACAGTTACAGCTACCACAAGAATTTGGTCCACGCCAGCCTACAATATTAATTTCTCTCAGACTCCGTATAATCTTTTCAGGTAAATTCAGATGCTTGTAATTTCTAATTCATCATACAAAACGAAAAAAGAAAGTATCACTGATACTGCAAGAAGAAAGATATCAATGCAAAATATTACACTCCAGAGTAATGATAAGCTGAATTTTCAAGAAATTAAATTCCTTTGGTTAACTATTCCAAAATTCCTGAAGCAGATTTACTTTTGCACCCTTCGTAATATCTTGTGCCTGTTAATACACGTCACCCATCTTTCTCTGGGTGAATATATCTCAATCAGTAAAACTGAGACAAATGAAATGCCTGCAGATATACACGAGTTAAATACGTCTGCATGCTTAGAATCACTAAGGGATGAGAGAACTGGCCAATTAGAATAAAGCACGGAAATGGAAATTTTCCATGAAGAGTTGATGTAATTGTTTCAGTGATATTCCAGGAGTAAAGGAGAAAATATTATAAAATTTTAGCTGAAAACTTTAGAAGGCAGTGTAGGCTTAAATTGTAGGTTTAAATTAACAATAGTGTGTGTGTCCTTAACATAGTAGAATACAGCAAACTGTTCTAACTTGCTAACATACAGAGAAACAAATGCTTGGCTGATGGGGAAGAAACATCATGGGACTGGTAAGAGCTAAGGAGACATTAAATAAGACCAAGGATGCTAGCTTTTAAGATAACAGAGTGGTGCCCAATGCGGAGTGACACCGGAACAGAACAGAAGCAAGGACCTACCAGCTACCAGCTGCTAAGTCAGCACCTGGACTTCATGAGCATGCACAAGCACTGAGGTAATTCAGTAAACTCAACACTGCCCACAGACTGATCAACTGCAACCTATTTAGCACATTTCATTGACAGGATAAGGAAGGGTAAGTTGTGACCCCCAGATGAGGGTACTGTAGACATCACAGCGTAAAACTAAGAGAGATAGAGTGAGCTGAAGGGAGCACAGAGGCTTTGTGGAAAGAGGAAGAAATAGCTTTGGAATTGGATATGGCTGTGTGAAACCAGCTTAGTTTTTGGGAAATATCAGGTTGCTTTGGAGTGGGACTGGAATAAGAAGTGGGGATTTAGGAACCTGAGGAGAGACTGAGGATGCCATGCACCAGCCTCTTGCCCTGGTAGAACACCCTAAACACATTTCAGACTGGAAACATCCTCAGGACTGGTATGAATACACCTACCTCTCTTCCCACATTGGACATATGCTTAATGCCCGATTTAGCATAACTTCTACTAAACAGTACAGTCTTCAGTTTTCAAATACACGAGCATAGTTTTTACTTCACTACTAACTGTTTTCAGTTACACTTAGACTACCTGGCGAAAAGTTGCCACTGATAAACTTGTTACGGGTGTTTAAATTAGCTTACAGACTTTTGTAAACAACCTGCTGCCTTCTCCAAACCCCAAAATAATCTGCAGACCATCCTGATCTGTGGAATTCTAAACTATTAGATGTTCAGAACTTAATCACTTCCTTATATTTATTCCTTAACCATTTCATTCACTTGTTTTGCCTTCCTGGGTACATCTAAGGTTTAAAAACCTTTAGTGCAATCATTTAATGAGACTTCTTATACAGTAATATGCTCCATGGCAATAGGTTGAATAAGGCCAGTGCCAGCCAGATTACGTGTTGCGCAGATGGGGTCATGCGTCAGGGAAAATGGTTAATATTGAGAAGTTATCACCTAATTCTTGGCTCTGTCCTTTGAGAGAAAATAGGTTTAGTAAGTGAATCATCATGTAGTTTTAAGGATTACTTCACTTCCACACTTTCTTCACTGTGTAAGTTTATGTCTCTACCTTTCGTTACTCAAAATATTGCAGACTTTCTTAATTTCACAGAAGGGAGACTATAGCTTCATATATAGATCAAATTTAAATCTGCAAAAGTCAGGAAGCTTGTAACAGTTAGTTTAAGATTATATTCCACTACTGAGTTAGAGAATTATTATGTTCATTAATGCAGCTATGGCTGCAAACCCCCAGTGTGTTTACCACCACAATAGTTCTGTGAAAAAGCATTATGCCTTCAAAAGGTCATACAAAACCTTCAAAGTTCAACCGCAACAAGCCTGTTTGTTTTTACAAACCTTTCATTGTTTTATAACTTTTAATGGCTAAACCATAGTGATAATGCCTTTTCAGGCTAAATGAATTATCCTTGCAGGACAGACTTCATAGCTATATAGTGGATATAGATTATCTGGGAAAGGGGGTGAACTGAAATCTAATTAGATTTCATTTTAAGTCTAGCTGCTGCAATTATGACTTCTGAATAAAAGTGGTTATTTAGCACGGTAGCCTAAGCAATGCACATAATTATTATAATTATTGTGTACCTAATGATATCTAATAGGAGTCAGCATTGTAAATAAATGCTGTAGACTGTTCAGCAGGGTGGCCTGCACTTCGCAGAAAACTAAATAACAAAGGTTAATAAATATGTTTGCAGACGATTGTTTTACAGGAACCCTGGGCAGCACTATCTGTTGGAGATTAGCTACATTAGGACTCAACAGACCAGAAAACATCCAGAATAATAGTCTTGGTATTAGCTTATAGATGTAGTGTATTAAAATAGCTGAACCAAATTCCTTCTTTCCCCAACTCCCTATTCTCGCCAAGTACAAGCTATACTGTTAATTTTTTTCATAAGATCACTTAGTGGACAAAATTCAACTTATTTATTGAATGGCGTATATAAGAAAATGTGAGATCAACCAAACAGTTCTGTTCAAAGCTCCTACTTAATTCTCAGAATTTAAGAATATGCTGTTTGAAGCATGGATTCCAGTAACTGCAGATGCTGCCTAAACTCTGTTTGCACTGTATTGACAGAAGAATTGTATTTATGTAATGAAGACAATGTCCACTGCTCATACAGATGACACATTACAGATTTAAAATTGTATATATTAGCAAAGTGTTTCAGAGCCTTCAATTTCCGAAGTCCATTGTGTTTTCAATTATCTTCCCGCCCAGGCAAACTAGAGAGAGACTAATCAAGCACAATGTCGTCACATACTTCCCACTATGCCCTCTTTAGAGAGGTCAAAGGGCACTGTCAAATCACGGACGCAGCTTGCTCTGCTATGGGAAACACTGGTATGATTTACAGTTTATAGCCTGCATCACTGAATGTAACCATTAGTAACAGTATCCCTAGCTACAAAACAATTAAGCATTTTGTTATTTAAGGTTCCCCCATATGACTTTTGAGATAATTTTGGCATTTAAAAATTATTTTGGTATTGGTCAAGTGGTCAGTTACGTTCCAGAAAACAAAAAAGTACCAGCCTATGGAAAATATTACAGTAATGTGTATAAGGCTTGTGTATTGATTTGAGTGTAAATACTTGGTTTTGAATAACACACATGATACAGGCTGTAAATGAAGGGAAAGGATATGTATCTGTCACATGTTAGTAGATGGGTTATTAACTAATTGGTCTGCTAGAATAAAAAGGCACAATCCAGATAGTCACCTAATTGCCTTCTGAATTGGAGGTTTGTAGGTCACCACATAAAAGCTATCCTCAAGAGAACCTTCCATCAGAGATGAGAACTGGCCACTCATTCACTCAGTCACTCATCCCTCTGTTGAGACTCCTCATGTTAAACTATCATTGCTGTGAGAGTGAGTACATTGTTATACTTCTCTATCACATATAACAGGCACTGGCATTATCAGGTCACCTGGGGAGGAGAAAATTTATCTGAGGTTCTGCAAATGACTTCATTTTGTACACCCGAAAGAAAGAGATTTCTAGGACAGCTGAACAGGATAAGAGCAAAAGTCACCCCTGTTTATGTATGTGCCCTTTCCTATATTCACTGTTAGTGGAAGGCAGAACAGCTTAGAAATTTTATCCCACTGTATAGATATCATATAGAAGCCATAAACGCATAACTAGAAACAGTACATAACATGTACCTCTGAATATAGTTCTTTAAATATATGAAGCATATACCAATAACACTAAAGAAATACTGCCTTTAACCTAAGTTGGGCTTACTAGAATCTGTTAAAGTTGCAGCTGCCACAGTGAAATTAGTCGGTCAACTGAACATTCTTTTACAGTATTAAAGATGGTAGCAATGCTTTTGGAACAAAGAAGAAGGCTCCTTTCTGATTCAGCTTTCAATACAGGAATAACGTGAAATTATAAAGTTGATTCAGCTCAGAAAAAGCATAATTTTTTAATCACAATATTTTTTAAGCCACAAATGGAATTCATTTTAACAATTCATGAATTAAAGATATGCTTTGAAATTGAGTCCAGCTTCCTAAAAGCATATATATTATATCTACACAGCAAACTTAGGCACTAATGTAAACCAAGTTCTATTTACATTTTGATTGCTACCTCATATCTATCAATTAATGTACTGTACTCATAAAACACAACCTTCAACACTCAGCTGACGTGAAGAACTTCCATATACATTTCAGGCTCAGTCTCTATAGACTACTTTGTTGGCAAAGCTATGTGTAAAGTTAAATTCTGTACTACAGTTTTTATCTATCTAAAATTTATTTAGCTAATATTCTATCAATCAATTTTTCTTCAGTGAATTCCATGCCTTGAAAAATACAGCCTACTAAAAGCATTAAAACAATAAAGAGTAGCCTGTTGCATACATGCTAACAGAGCTCTAACAAATTGCATCTGAAATCAGAAACCCCATTTTTTCACTGAAATGAGTAATATCTTTGATTCAGACAAATAACATTTTCCTCAGTTGAAAAAAAAAGCTCTCCCTAAATTTCCATTTGCTTTAACAGGAGTTTTTGACAGGCAGAGCTGACAAGTTGAGTCTATCTATTAGACATGGGAGGTCAGTGGGCTGGAAGAGTCTGTCAGTGAATAAAACAGCCTAAAAAAGAGGCCAAACTCCACTTCTTTCTCTCTATATATGATTTCAGTAGTATTATGCAGTTTAACAAGGGAAGCTGAACTGGTGTTAACGTGCTTGTTTATATACGACTGACCTGAAAAACAAGCAAAAATATGCCCCAAATGATGGATTTGATTACACAGATAGCAACTGAATATTCAGATGGAAAAATAGGATTCAATGTATCACTAAAAATTGCAAATCTCATCCCTGTTTATAAATAAAAAAATACACACATAAGCTATGAACAGTATGGAACACTCTTCTCTCCCTTTCTCTCATTTATAATCAGCACTTTCAGCAAACTGGATCCAGTTTATTGAATAAAATGGAAGGAGAGGCGAGGAAGGAGGTGGTTGCCTGCACTGAAAGAAAACTAGTCAGCATGTCAGAGAAGGGACTTTCAGAATAAGCCACAGTTTGGTACTTCAATCTTCTTTGAAGCAAGAAAGATTATTTATTTAAACCAGGTTGAGTGTTTGTGTTTTGTTCTGTGTTCAGATCCCTTGATAACCACCATTTGCCTTTCTCCTGAAGCTGGTGCTGTGAATACAAATGGTTTGTTAGTCATGGCTACAGTGGGATATTTAAGCAGATCAGAGGCTACGGAAAACAACATCAGCGTGAAGTGAGGAATAGAAACTGTTTTGCTTTGGGAAAGAATGATGCCATAAGGAACTTAGAATGCTAAACCAGGGCGAGGGTATGCATGTAGGCAGTACAGCTGGTGGAGTTAGTGGTCACTTGTATGCAAATAAGTTGATGAAAAGCTTTATGCCATTGCAGTGGATCAGTGCCCAACAGGATGGATTTCATGGCACTGGCCACTGAGCTCTTGAAAGATCAGATTGCAGTTTCTCAGTTGAAAAGATGTCCTGCAGAGATTTTTGCTAATTCATTTCAAAATCTGGCTCCAGTAGTATCAGTTGCACTGGATGAGACTGCAAACCTGTTCCAGTAACTAGAGTTTGTCTGTATTTATTGTACACCCCTCAAGAGCCTCCTCCTCAAGCAGGAAGTCTCATGTACAGTATTGGGAAGCTAAATTTGGGAGCTTTTGTCTTAAAGCTTTCTAAACATTTGACAGGTTTCTGTGCAACTGGCACATGTATGTAAGTGTTATCCAGGCAAATAAGCCTCCTAACTCAGGTGCCTCGGTTACGCACTGTGTTGCTCAGGGTAAAGATCACCATTTAATTATAATGTGCTAAAACTGAAATACTGCCATTATGCTTAGAAAGAGATGTTTCCATGAGAAGGAAGGTTTGCCATTACATGAAATGTCAAAATTTACGATGTCTAATCTGCCAGAAATCACTTTTCTGCAAATAGACTTCCAAAGTTGACTATAGTCTTGTCTTTTTTTCCTCATTCCTTTATTTTCCTGAACTGGGAAGCTTCTACAGAACACAATTAGAAAGAAAAAAAAAAAAATTACAATAAGAACAAATCTTGTTTGTCCTTAGCAGCTCAGCAGAAGGATAAGTGGCAATTTAGGCTATCTTTATTTTTTAAAATAATATCTACCCACCTGGTCAATGGGGGAAAGGCTGTGGATGTTGTCTATTTGGACTTAAGTAAAGCATTTGACTCTGTCTCCCACAGTGTTCTCCTGGAGAAATTGGCTGCTTGTGGCCTGGAAAGGTGTACTTTTTGCTAGGCTGGATACTGGCTGGATGACTGAGACAAAGAGTGGTGGCAAATGGTGTCACATCTAATTGGTGACCAGTCACTAGTGGTGTCTCTCAGGGCTCAGTGTTAGGATTAGCATTGTTTAATGTGTTCACTTATGATCTGGATGAAGGGATTGAATGCACCCTCAGTAAATATGTGGATGAACACCAACTTGACTGGCAGTGTTGATCTGCTGGAGGGTAGGGAGATGTCCCTCTTCAGAGGGACCTGGACAGGTTGGATCAGTGAGCTGTGGCCAATGGTATAAGGTTCAACAAAGCTGGGTCACAAACACCCCACGCAATGCTCCAGACTTGGGGAAGAGTGGCTGGAAAGCTGATCGGCCGAAAAGGACCTGGGGGTGCTCATTGGCAGCTGAACATGAGCCAGCTTGTGCCCAGGCAGCCAAGAAAGCCAACGGCATCTTGGCCTATAGTAGCAATAGCATAGCCAGCAGGGCCAGGGCAGTGATCATTGCCCTGTACTCACAGTATCACAGTATCACAGTATGCTAGAGATTGGAAGGGACCTCAAAAGATGATCTAGTCCAATCCCCCTGCCAGAGCAGGAACACCTAGGTAATGTTACACAGGAATGTGTCCAGGTGAGTTTTGAATGTCTCCAGGGAAGGAGACTCCACAACCTCCCTGGGCAGCCTGTTCCAGTGTTTCGTCACCCTCACTAAGAAGTTTCTTCTCAAGTTTAAGTGGAACCTCTTGTGTTCCAGTTTGTACCCATTACCCCTTGCCCTATCATTGTTTGCCACTGAGTAGAGCCTGGCTCCATCCTCGTGACACTCCCCCTTTATATATTTATACACACTAATAAGGTCACCCCTCAGTCTCCTCTTCTCCAAACTATAGAGACCCAGCTCCCTCAGTCTTTCCTCATAAGGGAGATGCTCCACTCCCTTAATCATCTTAGTTGCCCTGCGCTGGACTCTCTCCAGCAGGTCCCTGTCCTTCTTGAACTGAGGGGCCCAGAACTGGACACAATATTCCAGATGCGGTCTCACCAGGGCAGAGTAGAGGGGAAGGAGGACCTCTCTCGACCTACTAACCACCCCCCTTCTAATACACCCCAGGATGCCACTGGCCTTCTTGGCCACAAGGGCAGAGTGTTGGTTCATGGTCATCCTGTTGTCCACTAGGACCCCCAGGTCCCTCTCCCCTACACTGCTCTACTCAACACTGGTGAGGCTGCACTTGAATACTGTGCTCAGTTCCGGGCCTGTCACTACAAGAAAGACACTGAGGTGCTGCAGCAGGTCCAGAAAAGGTCAACAAAGCTGGTGAAGAGCCCGGAGGATAAGTCTGATGAGGAATGGCTGAGGGAACTGAAGTTGTTTAGCCTTGGCAGTCCAGGAGTAACAGTTGAACTCAATCATCTTAAATCAACCTAGTTGATTCTATGGCTCTGTATTCAGCTTTTAAGACACAAGCAAGTAATAAAGCCAGATTAGTTCCTAGACTATAGAAGTATCCACATATTGAAGTCTTCAGCATGTGTGTATTCACTTTTTCTCTTTTTACAGACCCTTGCCATCTCACCAACTCCCTCTGCAATGTTTAGAAGCTTCCTTTACTGTATCTAAGTCCAGCAAAGATGCTAAAGAGTGTGAGGAGATTTCTCAATCTTTGCATTAATTCTTGCTGAGTGCAAAAAAAAAAAAAAAAGAAAATTAAGAAATAATAATAAAACCCTGAATACTTATACCTATATTTAGTGATCATTATGAAAGTTATCAGCACTAAGCCCTCAGAATGAATGGACTAATATATGTTTAGTTTGTCTTTTCAGGATTTTCTCCAGTCATGAAAATATCAAACATGATATTGGAGTAAGCCTCTCAAGTGTTTTCTCTTAACTGTCCATGGATTGAAACAAGAATTACTTATTAAATCTCCCTCACAAGAAATTATTAAATCAGTTAGGATTTGTGTAGATTTATGTATTCAGATAGAATCAGCACATAAATGGATTTTTATAATAAGCCTATGTTTAGGAGGATTATTTAAATTTGTTATGTAGATATGACCTACATTTTCAAAAAACAGTACTAATTGCTCCAGAAGACTTTGATACTACCTATGCTTGTCAGTTCACTGTGATTGAGAACAAACTGCTTCTGAAATTTTGACCAAAAAAAAAACCAAAATCAAGTTTTGCAGTTAGTATATAAGTTTTGTTTGTTTGTTTTTTTTTTCAAAAAAGACACCTTTTTATTTCTGGCGTCTGTGATTCAAGAATTGTAAAGAAAGCTCTCATGTTGCTTCTCCATTAGCACCAAATTTCTTTACTTTTTGAAACTGTTATCATGCATATACTTGAACAGGTTTTTGATAACTAGTTTAAGTAAAAGGAAAAAAAAGCACCACTATTACACAGAATATTTAGAGAAGAAAACCTGTAGTTTCCTATGAGGGTCTATTTAAGGACAAGGAAAATGAGTATATTTCTTTATACATGAAGACAGATTTTAATCTAGAAGAGCACCAGCACTGGCTAAATAAATGCTTGCCATATGAAAGCATTTACAGTGTATATTAGACAAGCAATTTACATTTTTTATGAACTGAAATCTAAGGCTAATTTGAACATCAGCTGTTAGACTGGTGACTTCAGGTTTTTATGCTGGTTTTGATTGCATTTCCAACACAGTGGAGGAAAAAACCAAACACCTCACATTCTAGTTATGTACTGTTGCCTTATTGCTAAAAATCTGTAGCCTCAGTTCTGATTACTTTCATCATTTGAGGTATTATCTTGAAGATTACTCATTGCACTGTTGCATATAAAAAAATCCTGACAGCAAACTCAACTATGATAAACTGAAATCCAGTTAAGAATTATTGACATCAGAAAATATTTATTATTTTGTATTTGTACTTCTAGTAAATTCCATGCATTATTAGAAGCCCAACAGAGAGTCTGAGGTGGTTAATTTACCAGTGTAACAGAAGCTTCCTCTCCTTCTTAGAATCATAGAATAGTTAGGGTTGGAAAGGACCTTAAGATCATCTAGTTCCAACCCCCCTGCCATGGGCAGGGACACCTCACACTAAACCATGTCACCCAAGGCTGTGTCCAACCTGGCCTTGAACACCTCCTTCTCTCATGGAATACTTTGGTTCATTAAGTACAGTTCTAGTTAACTTTTATACTCATGATAGTTCTTTAATAACTTTGAAAGAATTTAATAGTATATCCTTTTAACTGCATGGGTGTCATATCCAAATCAGACTGTCTCCCACCTATGTGTTTTTCACATTTAGGTTTGGCTAATATAGACACCTAAAAATGGACACCTAAAGAAAATTCTTCCTGCATGTAAATTTCAAGTATTTTAGGATTTTATAACCATATAAGCTGGTAAATATGGAGCAACAAGTCCCTTGGGTTTTTGTCATTTTTGAGGAATCTAGTGACATTTCTTCAGCATCGCATAACTTTGAAATAGAAACACGACACCAGTTTTGCGTCTCTGAAGTTATTATTCAAGACTGGGTAACAATTTCAGAAATCAATCAAGCAAAAATCTGCACACTTATTTTTTATCTCCACTGTTAATCAGGATGTAGCAGTATGGTTGATGAGGGACTCTTGAGCAAATCCCTCCTTTTTTTTTTTTTCCAGCAAATGATCCGTCCCACCTGAAAATAAAACACCTGAAATGTAAATGAATTATTTTCCTCTCTGTTGACTATTAAGTAGAAGGAGAAGAGATGATGAATGTACACTAGACTCTTCAACTTATTTAAAACTGAAGTTGAGTAGGATGGATTATTTTTTATTTGCGCTTTCAGTAATTTCTATTATACAGTCAAGGAAGCAGAGCAATCCAAAGACAGCTACCCATGAGAATGGTCAACCTGGACTGAAAATCTAGACTACAAGGTCAACTGTGGTAGGAAGGACAAAGGAAGGAGTACTTGTACATAGCTTCTAAGGGAAATTCAGAAAGTAACCCTTTTAATAAGCTCTGAGTAGAACTTGTGATGCATGGAATGCCTCAAATGAGAAAGAAGTGAGTATGATGGAACAAACTCCATATATAGATCAGCTGGGCAGACAACTCAAACTTGCTCCTGCTGGAGTGCTTGTTGACTGCATACTGAACCTTTCTACTCATCCCCAGTGAATAATTATGATAGTATTTTTACTTGAAGTACAGAGCTCATAACACTGAACTAAAAAAGGGAGAGGTTAAATTAACCAGGACTCAAAGCCATTTGAGGAGGGATTCCAATCGGCAGCATATTGCATAGGTATTGTAATCAGTTATCAAAATTATTGCAATCAGTTATCAACATTATTGCTGTAGTATTAGTCACATAAGGGGCAACTTAGGTTATCCACACCACTGCGCCTCTCTGCTGGTCCATCAGATCAGAAATTTATACAAGAGAGCTATCTGTGAATCACATGCATTATCATAATTGTCAGTAAAACTGAGTCAGTTCAGAATAATAACAGCAATCTTGGAATCAATCCAGATTACATAGTCAGTTTATAAACACTATCTAATTAAGCTCCTTGGGATATGTTATCTGCTTCTGAGAAACAGGTTAATATAGATTCATAAATTAAAATGTTTTCCTTAATTCTTTCATGAACTGAAATTTTACTTTATAGACAACGCTTTAATATTGTCCTTTGTAATGTAACAGTGACCACTAGGCCTATAATATTGCAGGAAATCAATTGCCTTATTGAAATAAGCATCAGATCCCATGTGTTCACATAAGGTTAAGTGATACTCAGAAAAGCAGCTTTTTCTAGAAACTGGCACAGATAATGTGATACATTGAGTTTCCCCCTCAAGTTGTGAACAGGATTTTTCCCACATATTATGAAGATATTTTTTTGTTGAAGTGAATGCATTCAGATAAGATACAAGATTAGGGGTTTGCATTTCTGTAGCCACTTTATTTGTCAAGCTGTTAACCCTCATGTCCTAATCAAACAGCAGACCCATAGTTGTGTTCTCTTTGTCTAAACTATATCAGGTAGCTGGGTGATGTTCAGATTTGGGAATGATATCGAAAAAGTCACTGTTCCTGGAAGAGGATAGCCTAAACTTTTCTGCTGGGTTTGTACAAGCTAGACACTGACCTACTTTATCACCAAACTCTGTATTTAAAAACCAAACTGTAAACTTTTAAAGTGAAGTAGTATCTACCCTCAACAAAGATAAACAAGAGATGTTTCTCTGCCCTTCCTTATATGGGAGCTTTTAGTTCAGATGCTTGGCTGAAGTCAGGCTGAACAGATTTTATCACGTAATTCTCTGTCGAACGAAAACAATGGGGTTCTCAAATTTCCTGAACACACATAATGCTGGGAAATGCAGCTTATCATAAGCAAGAAGAAGGTACTGTGAGAATTACTGGTTACAATATTGACAGCATGTTGCTGATGCACAAAATGTACAGGTGTGGAAGGAGATGAAAGTTTAGTTTAGCATGTCACTTATATTAGCCTAAGCATTATCAAGCCACTTCCAATCAACACAGCATTTATCAAAGCTCTTGGAAGCAAAAGGAGTTTACAAAGATGAATGGAGGTGTGTGGGGCTGGAAAGTAAAGGAAAATTAAAGTAATAGTGACAATTTTGCTAATTTAATTAGTTTATTAATAACTTTTATCATAGCGAAATGCAAAACAACACATTAAAAAAAAAAACCAAAAACATTTAAGGGGACCATACATTTTACTGTTGAAAAGGGATCTTTTCTGGGCAAAAGTTAACAGTTATTTCCTCCATACAGAAGCACAGGAAAAGTCACAGCTAAATAATTTTCATATAAGATTGCAAAACTGAATACCTGAGCCTAGCTGGAAAGCTAAATGGTTATTTGGAAAAATGTTGGCTGTAGTCGCACAGGTTAGTGAAATGAATGTGAGGTATTTGATACAACCTATGTGTTTCAGAGCAGATCAAAGTGGTAGAGTGGATTGTATAAGGTGGTAGGGGGAAGGGAGAGAAAAGTGCGATTTAAGGATTTAAGCCAAAGAATTTGGTTCTGAGCATACAGGAAATTCAGCATTAATGCTGAAGAATCAAATCTGCATGCCTCCAACTGTGGCATGCTCGCAGAGATGAAAAAAATCTCAATATACTATTGAAAAGCTTGCATAATGTCTCATGCTCAGACGACTGAGCAAGTTTCTCTAGGTAGCAGACCAGTCACTGATTCTTATAAGCACCTGCTTGAGCTGAATTCTAAGAGCATACCAAGCCTGTCCTTTTTGTGTAAGTTCCAGTTTTACTGTTATTTTAATCCCCAAATTCAATCTTTAGAATTATCCTGTGGTTACTTCACTGACATAGTATGATTCAGACTTCATACTATGGCATGTCATACTATGACATGCCAGAGACACGTAGTACTCACCAAAGCTGCCTTAAAATCAGAGTCATGATTAGGAAAGAAACAGTGATTCTGGTAGGCATAGGTAGAAATAAGGAGCAGACACAGAATACGTACAGCATCTTGAATGTTCCTTCCAAGAGATGCAAGTAAGAATATCCTGATTTCCTCACTAGTTGCGGTGAGATCCCATCATCTGTTATCATACGTGGCACAGGCTGCTATACAAAGGTTATTAGGCAGACATAAGCATGCTTATTCATAGTATTACTGATGACAGTATGAAAAAACAATGGGACCACAAGCCATCAGCAGTGGCAGTCGAGGCAACATGCACCTATTTGTTTCTTGTAACAATTTGTCAAACTCGGAGTCTCCAACTTCGTTTCTCCCACTAGCAAAGGGAATACTAAAAAGGAATAACAACAGCAACAAAAAAAGCTACCATGTAAAAATAAATAGTTCTGTTCCCTTGGAACCTCACTGCCAGTATCTTCCCAAAAGTACCACACAAATGATCTGGATGTGCTGTTTGATTGCAATAAAGAGTGGATGAGAGAGGCTCTGGTAAGATTTCATGCTTTATGTTTTCCTCAATAGCCTGGGGACTTTATTGTAACAGTAAGTGGAAGCATTGCCCAAGAGGATGAGTGCAGGATTATTTCACCTTTATCCCTAGGGAAGGAGGTGTTCAGCATGTGACCTCACTCTGCAAAATTCAATTGGGATCAGAGGGCTACCATTCCTGATTTTCTAGTTACAACCTCAGTTTGTTTCCCAGTGCTGCAAAGCAATTGCTAGCCTCTGAAAAATCCCAGTAATCCTCTGATTAAAGTTCATTATGGGTCTTTATTTGTTTTGAAGAAATATGCAATAAGGAAAAGACAAGCCCCGTAAGTATAACATTTCATTACAACTAGTTCCTCACTAAAGGCAGATTGCAGTTTCAGTTTAGTTAAGTCAACTAAGTGAACAGAGGCTTGATTCCATGAAGGTTTAAACTGCCCTTCATTCAAATAATTTTAGCACACAGACGGCTGGAACACGGTGTATGAAATACTTTTAAAACTGTCATCTGCAGACAGTTGCAACCTGTTGTGTTAGTGATTTCACTTGCAGGAAGAGAAGATAGCTTCTCTGTCTGTAGGGGTGATGGAATTAAGAAACACAAAGTAGACAGCTATCAACATGCAGAAAGAAATACTATGGGAGCATACACAAGCGGATGTAAGTTCCTAAATCTATTAATATGCTCCCCTCCCTCCTACACTGCCACGGCAGCTATATAGTCCACCTGCACACCATGTGGCTGTGGCTCTTTAGGGAGCAGTGGGCCAAGCTTCTCTCAAATGACTTCATTTTGTTGTCACACATTTCCATAGGAACAACATGTGACGATGATAGATGGAGATCAAGATAGAAGAGGAAGACAACATCAGAGTATGCCTGATCATACAGCTGCTGACCACCTTTCCTGTTTTCCAGAAGTTTCGCTACAGAACTAAAGTACTTCAATACAGTACCGCCACAGTTCTCAGCTCCCACTGCCTGCTATGAAACTAGTAACTTACAAAATACAAACCCAGTGCTTAACAGTACTGACAATCATTGCAAAAGCAAGCGACCATTTACCTATGCCTTCAGTTTTCACTCTCAGGTGCTTTGTTGGTGTTTTTTTTTGTGGAGTTTTGTTTTTTTTTTGGTTGGTTTGGTTTTTGCTGTGGCACATGCTTTTGTCTTTCTCTCTACCCGTAGTCCCCTCATGCAACAGAAAATTCACAATTTAATCCCACAGACAATTGCAGATGGCTTTTTGTTGTTTGTTTTTTGTTTTTTTTTTACCAGGCAATATTTTAAGGGGAAAAAAAGAAAAAAAAAAATTGATATTTTCAATTTTAAATAATTAGTTATTTAAAACCTTAGTTATGTTCAGTTACAATTTAAAAGCCCAATTATTAAAAACTTCAACTAAGTGAAACCAGGCATGTTAAACCACAGATCTGATAAGAGTGATTACTCTGATGTACTGCCATGGTATATAAATACTTGTGGTAACTCTAAATGAGCTGCCACCTTTAGACTGCAGGTGTGCATTGAGAAACAGTAGCCCAGGCACCAGAAACCTCAAACTGAACATAATAGAAGTGCACTATTATCTTGCTACCCTGCTTTTGACTGAAGAAGTGGCTTTTTCCAGGTTAGCTCAGAAATCAGCATGCTTTGCAGTGCAGCACAAACTTAGACACTTTGCTGAGGACTGTTTTTAAAGTCCTAAGACCTCAAAACCCAAGTCATTCAAAAGAGAATATAGCTTTTCAATTTACATATATTTTTTAAAGTTAGCTTTCTGTTAAAGTGTAACCCACTATTTTAGGTCTTGTTTTATACGTTTTAAGTATGCTTTTATTGATATAGTACTTTACAACTTTAATACATTCTATTGGGATGCAAAATAGTTCCTGCAGACTAAGACACTCGCTACAATAACCTTTTGTTTTGCCAAGTATCAAACTTGATACTGTTATGTGTTCTACTCTTACACCCAAAGAGGAAAAAAAAAGAATGTTTACAGAATGAGAAGTAGGCAGTAGACCTGATTTGTTCTCTCCACACTTTAAACTCAAGAAATACTATTATCTTAAATTGTGTTACTTTCAATTTCTCCTATGACAAGACAGGACTTCACCCTTCCTACCTTTCCTTTTCTCACTTTTAATCCCTCCTTCTCATCAGATTCCCACATACATGAATCAAAGGAAAACAAAGAACAAAACCCGCCATTAAGATTTAAATTCTTCACAATCTGAAGGATCAGATCATATAACCACAATAATGGTATTACCATAGTCAGATATTGCAGATTTTAAGTTTCTAATAGACTATAAACCTGACCTATTGTATGCATTATTTTTTAAATCTGGCAGAAATATTTTGGAGGGATATTAATTCACTCTTGTGAATGCAATAGACAAGAAATCACATTCAGAAATTAAATGTAAATGGGATTTTTAAGAAAAACTTTATTAAATATATAACATTTGCCTGAATATGGAGATTCACATGATTTATTTAGTAGCAAAGAAAAAAGTAGGTTGTTAAAAACCAAAATCAATTAATCACTTCTGAGCAAAATAGAGATAGTTTCATAGTAGTCTCCACAGATATATTTTATTTTGTAAGAAAAATCTCTGACAATAATAGTGGCAATAAAGCCAATACAGTGTTACATTTACACTGTACTGAGAAAGTTTTCTAACAATTAAAGAGGAGGAAAAAAGAAAACTAGGCTAAAATTTCTCTTTTGTTTCTGACTTTGAAAGTTTGCTATTGAATTTATTTGATAATATTTAAATCAGTTTTTTTCCTAAACATTACTATAATTTCTCAAATCTCCAAATCCTTTGGTTAATTTGACAGCAAATCTTTGTGTTCTACTGCCTAGAACACCAATATCTTCAGAAATAGTCCAGAAACAAATATACAGACTGCTATCCCACTTTGTGTTTTCCTTTTTTTTTCCAAAAGCTGTCCAGGAATTTTTTGCTACTCTCCTATAAGAAATTTTGATTAATTTCCATTAAGTGACTAATTTCTCAGAAAGTATATTTCTGAGTGGTTCCATTGATGTATGCCAATTACACCAGCTGACAAACAGCCACTGCATTACAAAAAAAAAAATCCATATTTTTAATGACTCCCTTGCTGTCCTTCATGCATGTACGCATGTCATGACACACATCTTTCTAGCACCTGCACCTCTTCCTTTATATATATGCATTTTGTTTTATAAATTGCTTGGCTGTGAGGTATCTTGACATTTGACATAACAGCAGGGCTGGGGGGGGAACATAAGTGCTGATCATTAGATTATTGCTGAAATATTCTCTCCTTTCCTTCCCTCCTCCCTGTGTTCCCTGGAGACACAGGTGTTAATAAAATCAAACAAAATGAAAATGGGTAAATTATTGCAAGCTATGAACACCTACATTGTACCATGCCTCACTAGTTTCCAATACCACCTCATTCTTGACACAACCAAAGAAAAAGATGCAATTTCATCCCATAGACTGAGTGATATAAGGAAAGGACAAAAGAGACAAGATATTGCAATCCAAAGGTCAGTGACCCACTCCGTTGTATAATTATAGTATTTCATTTATATCCTACCAATCTGTCTTTGGATGGCTGATAGTAAATTAGTAGCTAAAAAAGAGCAATTTTAAAAATTCCTTAATAGCTAGTAACCGAGTTCTAAAGCTGGACCTTCATATAAGGAGATAAGGATAAGTACTAGCTTGCAACTTATATTCTAAAAACAGTTAAAAAAATACTTCAGAAGTCATGTCTGGTTTAGATGTGTGTCTCACTGCTGTACTTCAGGAATACTGAAAACAGATTTAATCCTTATTCTACATATCACACAGATTTTGAAGAGCTTCAAGGGTCTGAACCATTTCTGAGTGCAAGACACATCCAATTGAATCTTCCATGATGGATGCAGTTTGTACCTTTTTAAAATATAAGCAGTATATTTTTGCGCTGCGTTTCTCATTTCCCATGAAAAAGCACATACTAAACTGTGTTCATTCTAGCGAGAAGATTTCATGCAGTAACAAAAACTGTGTAGGAACACTAATGTTGATTTTTTTGCTGGTATATATTAACAGCTTATACCTAGATTTGATGTTTGTGTTTGGTCCTTCTCTAGGTACAGGGATAAGCTTGGTCTAATGAACCATGTAGGGTCTTAATAAAAAAATCAACCATAGTAAGGAGATAATTCTAGTCTTGGCTTAACATATATTGCATTTGAGAACTTAAATGATCTGGACCACCTTTAGTAATGAGTGGAGGCCAACATTTTAATAGTCTGCTAGCTATTGTTACTGGAGTTGTTCTTTGCATTGTCATCTACTGAACAACCAGATAAGCACAATATGAAAAAATTCTAAATCTGTAGAACTGTTCAAACAATCACCCGATCTGTATCCATCCAGTATATCATGCAATGCCAATAACTTCACAATTCAATGTAAGATACTAAAATGTTATATATCATTCAATTTTATGAGAAACCAGAAGGGAAATAATTCTCTCTAAAGGGCTGGTAGAACAGCACAGATCAAGCACCACATGTTAAGAATACTGGAAACTTAACTATTAAGGCCAGATACTTCAGAGAGCTCCAATCCCTACAACTGCTCCAGCTAATCACAAGCCACACACATGTTTCATTTACATTCTAAATATTAACCAGAATACTGATTTCAAGACTACAGCTTCTTAGAAAAAACATGGGATACCTTACGCTAAATCATCTCACCCAAGGCCTCGTCCAACCTGGTCTTGAACACTGCCAGGGATGGAGCATTCACAACCTCCCTGGGCAACCCATTCCAGTGCCTCACCACCCTAACAGGAAAGAATTTCCTTCTTATATCCAACCTAAACTTCCCCTGTTTAAGTTTTAACCCATTACCCCTTGTCCTGTCACTACAGTCTCTAGTGAATAGTCCCTCCCCAGCATCCCTATAGGCCCCCTTCAGATACTGGAAGGCTGCTATGAGGTCTCCATGAAGCCTTCTCTTCTCCAGGGGGAGCTGGAACTAGATGATCTTAAGGTCCTTTCCAACCCTAACTATTCTATGATTCTATGGTAACTTTCCCCTTGCAAAGCTGTCTGTCTATATTTATTTCAAACAGACCACAGTAATTAATATTTATGAGGATGAGTGTAAGAAGGTTTCTCATAGCATAAGGGGATTATGAAAAAACAAGGACCTGTGAAGATGCTGATGGGACTGAACGAATTGCACCTGAGACATGCATGAAGCAGGCACATCAAGTGAGAAAAGGACAAGACAAAAGTATGTATGTATGTAGCATACTTTTATTATGTGCTTTTTTCCATATGCAGTCCAGGAGAAGTCTTGGCATGTACCAGATACATTTACTACCACTTATTTAATGGTTTTATTTGACTGTTACAGACATCTGCGACATCTCTGATTTCAGTAATCAAAGTAATAGTGGCTGGCATATGTTAACTTCTTAGTGGTAAGTACTAGATCTGCTACGGGTTTTAACAGTGTATGTGTTGCATATTTCTGGATTCATAACTTACATGAATATGAGTAATAAAAAGCGGACAGAAGAAAAGAACTCCGGAAAGAGCTGGTCAAAAGTATTTTCAGGTGAAAAAGAATGAAGAATAGGTGGTTTTGATCTGCAGAATGTGAAGTGTACAAAGTACAACAATTAAAACAGAAGAGTAGATACTTTGAACTCATTAAAATTTCTTTTGAAGATGAAAGTCATTAGATTTCAATGAGAACTTGGAGCAGAAGTTCACATTGACATGAGAATATTTAACCTGTAGTCTACAGTGCTTCAAGCAATTGATAGTATGATAAATAATTGCTTGGCTGTAGTAACCACATAGAAGGGAAAAAAGGATTAACCTAATCAAATACAGTCAGTATGGTGCTGCCTGTCTCTGTGCTCCACATTTCACTCTGAATTGTTCCTAAGTTTGCAGTTATAAAAACGGAAATCCTGAGTTCTTAAAGAGGAAATTTTAAAGGATTTCTCTTCCTGTCACTTCCAAGAAACTTTGATAATATTCATGGTCAGTTCAGCTGGCATAGATGTGTTAAAGCCAGTGGATCACTGCCAGTTTTTAACAGCTTAACATCTGCACTTACTACAGAGACAACCCTATTTGAGAAATTTTTGCTTCATGTCCCTGCCTCTTTATATTTTATTTTTTTTTTAAGTGAAGAAAGTTAATAGCCAAATATAGTATTTGCTGTCAGGAATACCTGTTCTCCTCTTCTTCAAGGTACAACACTTATATTTTCATGTTAGTGAGTTGCACTGTGATTAACTCTCACTCATATTTCAGTATCACTACAAAGAACAAACCAGGACTGTACAGTGCTTTATCATACCCGTATTTTTTAATGCTACATATTTTAGATAAAAGGGAGCTCACTCCATTCAGTGCTCAGAGTGAAAAAAGCCAAATAACGATGTTAACAGGCCTTAAACAGAGATAATGGACCCACCTGAAAAGGTAGAGCAAGCTTGTGTTAGACAGCAATATACACTGTAAACAGTGCTTTACAGTTAGCTCACTGTAAAGAAATAAGAAATGTCAGGAAATGGAAGACTCTTGCACAAATGAAGGCTCCATGCTGTAAGGCAATGGCAAAACCACTGGATGTGCAGTGCCCATCCAGCCAAGGGTGAAACCACAGTATATCCATAGCAAGCAATAAATAAAGACAGTGGGGGAAAAAACCCAAAACCTCAAAACATTTCCTAGTAAATCTCTTTTCACTTTCTCACTCAGATCTATATTATAATATACAGTGCTCAGCAATGTTCTACCAAAACTTCTTTGCATCTTGGGCAGCATGATCCTTACATAAAATATCCCCATAGGAGGTGAAACTGACTTCTTTTTATCATACACATATTTCCTGCATGAATCCAGAAGATAAAAATTAGGAACATGCTCTGAACTAAGAGATTCCCCTGAAGGGCTGTGTAGGCAGAGGTTTTCATTTCATTAACAGTATGCAACACCTTTTTAATCCTAGGCAGTGCTTCCTTCACCCAAGAACTCTTTCTTTTAAGAAAAAGATAAAACTTTTATGCTTTACTTTGAAATTTGAGAATGCACCTGGGGCCAGCAAGTGGTGGCCTCAGTAGCCCACTCTGCAGTGAACGGTCTGTGGGGCAGAGGGGTATGAACCTCCCCTCACTCACAGGCAGCTGACCTCTCCTTAAGCACACCTCTCCATGTCCACATTGCTCTTAGGCCATGAGCTGCACACAGTCAACAACCTTTCCTTTCTGACCAAACTCCAAATAACACCCTCCAGCCTTCAACTGCCTGCTGGTTTATATCACAGCTTTCCCCTCATTAAGGTAATGAAGTAAACAGCCCCCAGGTGTTCTTAGGGGCACAGCTCTGTCCTGAGTTCAGGTAGCAGTCATTTTTCTCCTTAGTAGTTGTTGCAGTGCTGGGTTTTTGACTTTCAGCCTGGGAACAGCGCTGATAACACCGATGTTTTTAATTGCTGCTCAGTAATGTTTACTCTGACCAAGGACTTTCTGAGTCTCATGCTCTGCCAGGGAGGAGGGGAAGTCGGGAGGAAGCAGAGGCAGGACACCTGCCCCAAACTAATCAAAGGGGTATTCCATACCATAGCACAGCATGCCCCGTGTATAAACTGGGGCAGTTACCCAGAAGGGCTAGATTGCTTCTCGGGTCAGGCTGGGTATCGGTTGATGGCTGGTGAGTGGTTGTATTCCCTTCCCTTGTTATTTCCCTTATCATTCTTATTACTGGTGTTAGCAGTAGTGGTTTGTGTTATACCTTAGTTACTGGACTGCTCTTATCTCAACCTGTGGGAGTTACATTTTGATTCTCCAGGAGCAGGGGGAAGGAAAAAGGGGAAGTGAGAGAGTGTCTGCCTGGTTCTGAGTTACCGGCTGGGCTTAAACCATGACAAGCTCCCAGACTTTCTTTATTACGTTTTTGACTGACTTGAGTTGCACAAACAGACCTTTGTAGGTCCACATGACAGCCAGGAAGCCTTATGGTGAGTGATCACTATGAAGATTCTAAACCAACATCCATTCACTTTCAGAAAGACAGAAAAAGAGAAAGCCCTATACTCATCTACAAATATATATATTTATATATATACCTTTATATTTACATATATACATACATATATGTAAATTATGTATATATATACACACATATATATTTACACTATATATATACACCCCCCCCCCCCCCCCCCCACACCCCCGCCCAAAAAAAAAAAAAAAAAAAAGACTTTTAGCTAAATTAGCCCTAAAACCATTTTCCAAGAGATTATGACTCCAGGGCTGGACATGATGGGAAACAGAATAGTCACTGCACAAAGATGGTGAGAGTATAAGGAAGGCAGCTATCAGAAAAGAAACCAAGTCATGAAGCAGATAACCTGTGGGAACCTGGCAGAGAGGTCACACAGACTGAGCTAATGGAATCACTGGGAAAGGGGAAATGTGGATGGCCTCCTTCAGTCAACTTCGCAATTTTCCAGAAAGACTTGGTTTAAATCAAGAAATGAAACTGTAGCTGGTTTGTTTCTCTCCTTAGACATAAGAGTTCTACTAAACTTCAGATTTATCTTTGACACACAAAAAAAAAATGTTATTTTTTTTTAAATCAATCTAACTTTCTGAAAAAAAGAAATCCCCTTTTGATAAAATGTCTCCTCAAATCCTGTCATCAGCAAGGATTGTTTCAAATGAACAATTTAAAAGCCACATTTACCCTTCAGGCAAATACCACTGACATTGTGGTAGTTGTAAATAAATTTGAAATTTAGCCTCTTGGATGTACAGCTGAGGCTCATGTGACCCTAACTAACCAGCAGTGCCCTGTCAGTAGTGCAAGCCTACAGTGATGTACTGATTATTACAGAAGAGACATTTTGGACGCTACACTACATATTATTTTCAAATTGCAATATATGAAAAAAATACTTCGAGCTATGATAAAAGCTTGAGTATTACAGCTGAGCAGAAAAGACTTTTGGAAAGTTAGTTTTTTATTTAAATGATAATGGAATCTTTGGAAGAGATGATGAATAATGCCCTTCGTAACTACTCAGAGGATCCAGCATCCCAGTAATGTGCTCATTTGGCTGGCAATGGAAGTAACCAAAGTTCAATTTCTTGTTTTTGTAAAATATGCCAAAAGTCTGCATTGCTCATATCCCAGCTGATTCCTGGACCACCCAAGATCTGCCAAGTCTGGGCATGTCTACCTTGATGTTCCCTTTTAGCCCCTTTACAAAATATGTCATGAGAATATCCACTGAGTTTTGTTTTTCTACAAACCACTTGCAAAGGAAGGTGAACCTAGGAGTTAAGAATGACAGATGCATCACCTGGGAATGTACTCTGTTAACCAGTGATAACTGAGAGCTAAACCGGTAACCTTCGTGAGAACTCTCTTATCTGATTGCATACCTCAGATACCAACGTGATAAGCAGCAACTACTGAGCTACTACCTATTTTGTTGCAAAGAAGGTATCTTGCTGGAAATCACACTACTAGTGAAACTGAGGAAAGTTTGATAGAAGCCACTATCACTGGAAGATTCCCCATCTACACCTCTGTGAGTGGCTGTTTTGCATAAAAACAGAACTTTCTTTTGTTACATGGAGCTACTGAAAAAATTCTGGTGTACAGCATCTTGTGTGGCAATTGCTTCTGTGGTGGTTCTACAGTAAGAGTAGAACAAGACAAGGCCGTGACAGTGGGTCACTATCATAAGGCTTTGTCCCAGTCTCTGGCAAAATCTTCAGTCGAACAATATGGTCTGTATTTGCACACTGTTAACTAAAGGTTTCATTAAAATCAATAAAACCTCCCTAGCATTCAACAGAAAACTGACTTGTGTTGTTATGTAGAACTATTACTACTTTAAATAACCCAAGAAACTTGAACACTTTTCTGAATATACTGAATATAAGAGAAAAATGTTTTCCAAATATTTGAAAGCAGGCAGGAAGGCAAAAAAGGCTAAAAATATTAAGTTAAACTTGCATAATACCCTCCCAGTACATTACTGAGTAGCTGTCATTCTAAACACTGCACATTTGAGATCAGTACCACAAAATAAAGTATATGTATATACTTTATATATGTATATAAAGTACAACCTGACTATTTAGGAATAAATCTGGGAACAGAACTCAGGCACACTGTAGCATTTAATGCTTAGAAAATCTTTGGTCGTTGCTGTATTTGTAATCCTATTATGTTAAATTTAGCTGGTCAAATTCTGGTCTTACTTGAACTTCACATCTGTCAACACAAGAGTGTACAAGGCATACATCAAGGCAGCATTTAGCTCAGCATAGGGAGAGATCTGGTGTTTGAAATACATTTTATCTTTTGAAAGCCATACGTTTTCCCAGTAATAAATGTTGAAACAAGGTTCCCCAGAGTCATGCAATCTGTGTTCTTTTCCACTCAGCTAAAGATGGTATTAAGGAGCTAAAATAAAAAGAAATATTGTCATTTGGTTATGTAGTGCAATGTGCTTGATATCATTCTTCTGACACTTTGGACACTTTGTTTAACAAGAAAATCAACATGAGCACACTAGCTGCTGAGTACTTCCAGGTTGATAGTTCGTGACAAACTGGATTGGCAGCTCGAGGGCTGTGTGCGTGCCACCAAGCTGACAAACACAGGCGCTCTGCGGCACAGCGCGAGGAGGGGACTGGCTGCCTGGTGAATGGTAGAGCCTTAGCAGCTGGTAAAGCAGTAGCACTGCAGGCAGCTGCCAACCCTATTTGGCAGACAACAGCTGCAGACATCAAAGAGAATAAAAGAGAAAGAGGAAGGTGCAAAGATTGAGGAAAAAAAGGAATTAGATCTACACTGTTTCATGAAGTAGATTAGTTACTTTTTTAATGATATAAACATACACTAATATTATCAGTTTGCCTAACTTTTAAAAAGGAATATTAAAAACACTTGCAAGCATACCATGAAGCACTAATTCCTAAAGCATCTTATTGGAGTCCCAGGGGGTTAATCCCATTAAAAAATATGAGTACAATTGAAAAAGATGCTAAAAAAAAAAAAGTCAGGTAAAATTTTGAAGTTATTTTTCTCAGGTAAGCAGAAATTCTGAGAGCAGTAAAATTATTATGGGGCAGTATTTACTGTCATTAAAATGTCTTAGTTTTTTTTATACTGGGTACATGGAAATTGAAAACACAGCTGCTCAGAGTGCCCAAGATGAGAGAAGTCATCTATTAAGAAGACTTTTTTTTTTTTCTCTGACCCTTTACAGTAGTAAGCCAAAGTAGAAAACATAAAATACGCTAGCTTATGCCTGTAGTGTACACAGTGTGTTTGGGGTGGCACAAAATGCAGTAGTTTCTTTGGGCTTTGTAACAGAGGGCACAAGTTATTAGCAATGTTCTAACATGTAATAACCACCTGTATTGAAAGATGGAATGACAGTAGGGTGTCAGATTAGTATTGAAATTCAGTTTTAAATGTGTAAGCAGTGAAAGAATGGTACATATTGCCCAACTTTCAAACACATGTAGAAAAGACCCAAATTGGGCCTTATGCATTATACAGGGGAATTCCAGCCATTTTAGCTGAAATTTTTGGGAGCCAAAATATTTTCCCAAAATTTTCTGTAGTTATTTAAAACTTTCTGTACAGACACAACAAGGTGGAAACAATAAAATTAGCTGACTTTCAATCTCTGGAACGTATTGCAGTAACTAAACCTTTCTTTGTATGTTTTTTTTTAATTTAGTTTATTTTGCCACAGAATAGAACCTGGTAAAACATTCCACTGTTACACTTGTTTATTATTGGAAGCAACTGCATTTTTTTTTTAGTGAGTCCTGGGAAATGGAGGCAGATTTTCTTTCCAGCTATTTTAGGTCAAATATTTATCTACATAGGTAGCTACCTGGCCACTTAAATCACACCTAAACTTACTCTGAGCTTGCTTGATGATTTATCTCTATTTCTTCTTTTTTTTTTTTTTTTTTTGCACAAAGGTATTATACTCCATCAAACAAAGCAACTAAATGTTTGACTAAGTGGTAATTCGACTGAGGGGAATACAATCCTTTGTATTTACAAAGTTAGGGATATTATACTTCATTTTTTTTGATGCTGTTCAACAGCTCATGGTTCTAACAACATTAGTTTGGTGCCTGGTGCTGTCAGTTGAAACACTGACATTTAAATTTCAAGGCAAATTTTCACATATAAAAATATTAAGATAGTTCTATCAACTGCAATACTGGAGTGTGCACGCATACAATGTCATATTCAATCAGGCCATTAGAAAATATCGGATAGTATATACAATGGCTTGTTTCCCAACTTGATTCCCACAAAAACCTCAACCAAAAATCATCAGTCTTCTTTTTCCACATTGCCTTTTTCCTTTTCTAATTGTTTCAAATTCTTCATAGAAGCTATTTCCATTCAACTATCTAATATAATATATCATACCTAATGTTTTGTAAGAGATATTTCTGCAATTGCCTTTATACCTTTAAGCTTTGGGACTTGACGTCATTATGGTCTTGATTTATTAATTGTCTGCAGTTATATCACCCATCACAGAATATGTCTTGACATGTGGAATGTATAGGAATGTAACTTGCATATGCGTGCAAATTTCTGTGTTGGTCTACTGGAATACAGACATTTGGGTTGGGTGTAGTTAGCATGATAAAAATAGATTCAAAACATAAAAAAAAAAATTATTTTGCTGTATTTGGGGCTTACAGATTTTTACTTGAATATTCAATGACATATTTGCTCTTAAATATAATTCAACCAACAAATTCCTTTTTTCTTATTGCAAAATATTTAATTATTTTAGTTCTGTAGTCTTGCTGGTTCAGGGTTCCCAATTCTTAAATCTTCACTGAAGAAACCTGCTGGGAAGCTTGACTCCAGTCCACCCTACTTTTCTGCCAGGAACAACACTTTATGTCTACATTGACATTATATGTCACACCTTGCCATCAGCAGCCAAGTCTGGATGGAACTTGGACTCACTGGGCTATGCTCCATTATCCTTGAGTTTAGACTTCTAACCCTTACTTCATATGAACTCCTAAACTACCGAGCCTTTCTAACTACTCCACTGTTGTATTTTGATCCTTATAGGGTCCATCTCTAGAGCATTCTACTACTGAGCTCCATCAGCCTTTATTCTATGCAGTATGAGCAAGGCTTGTAGAGCTTGAAAGCTCTTTTCTCCCTCACAGTCTTAACCAAATCACTTTTCTAGGCTTGTTATTCCTCAGAACCCTTCCCAGCTTTGCTATCACCATCCCAGCATTCCCAGAATGCAGTTAGATGCTTATCACTTAAAACTTTAAGTGCTAATTGCTTAGTAATGAAAATTTCAATTGCTGGGAGATTAAACCTTTAACTGCTAAGTGGCTGGCAGTGTTCCAGTCCTCCATAACAACCAAAATTCACTAATATAACATTTTTTAAATGCCCTTTGTATGAAAACTCTTCTATACCCAAGTGTGTGAAGGCCTAAATGCAAGGCTTTTAAGTATTTCCAGGACTGCAAAGAAAATGTGGCTGAATTAGCAATGGCTAATTTGGGATTAAATAAAATCTCAGTGTTCATTTTAGAAACGTCTAAATCATTGAAAAACATTTCCCCCCCTTCCTTTATTTCACCTACCTGTGTTTACAAGTAAATTGATCTCTCCTGAAAATGTATGCATGACCTAGTCTTTAGAATGGAGATTCTGTTGTGTCCCCACGTTGATAAGTTTACTATTGATTGACAAAGCTACTCTGTAACCTGACGAACTTTTCTCACCTTCTGAAACAGTATTCTAATCTTGATTTTCACAACCACAGAGGAAACACTGCCAGAAATGAAGTAGCTAATTCTCTGTAGATTATATATTTTGCCTTTTACTGCAGGTATAATGTAGCTCAGTAGAGATGTTTAATGCAGTGTTACTTGTGAGACACAAAATGGCTTACACTGGATAATGAAAAGGAGATAGAGGTAAACTGAATCTCTAAAGTCATTAACTACTCAACTAGAAACTGGGTTGGAAACTGAATTCTTCAGTTTGCTTTCTAGTTTCTAAAAATGCAGAAAAGACGTCATGAAAATAAGTAACACAAAGCATCAAGCCTATCATTGAATCACAGAATCATGAAATCATAGAATAGTTAGGGTTGGAAAGGACCTTAAGATCATCCAGTTCCAACCTCCCTGCCATGGGAACACACCAGACCATGTCATCCAAGACTCCCCCCAGCCTGGCCTTGAACACTGTCAGGGATGTCACAACTCCCTTGGCAACCTTTTCCAGTGCCTCACCACCCTCACAGTAAAGAACTTCTTTCTTATATCTAACCTGAACTTCCCGTGTTTAAGTTTGAACCCTTTGTCCTATCACTACAGTCCCTAATGAAGAGTCACTCTCCAGCATCCTTGTAGGCCCCTATATTGCTTAACATCTTTTCACTGTACTTTGTCCACGTTCAAAATTCCAACCCATTCCTTTAAGATCTTTTTCGTGTCACAAGAGCTTTGCAGAGGGTTTGGACAATGTTCCTAAATACAGAACAAGAATAGCTGTCTCTTGCCTTTACCTTCAGAGCCACAGTATGAGAAGCTTCTGGCACTCTAATGTTCTGTCACTTTTTAATGCAAACTCTGGAAGTCCACGGACACAACATTGCACAATCTGAAGAAGATAAATCACAGTTACTTCAAGCCAGCTGACAGCAGTTTAAGCAGCTGCAATCATCAACCACCAAGGGAGTTTCTTCTTTTATCTTACTAAATGCAAAAGTATACTAGGAACTGGTAATATCACTGGACTATCAGGAGTCCTGCTTTTACATAAATATCAGCAAGCTGTAAGTAAATTCTTTTGACTAAATGTAATAAAACAAAGACAGTTTCAGATATGACCGTTCCCTGATGCATTCTGTAGCCCTGTCTTACTCACTTATTGCATGCTGCTGAGATTATAAGGTTTGCTTTTATCTGTCAGAAATCAATATTTCAAACATCGGATAAAAGAGGAAATTGAACTGGGAATAGGCTGAAGTGCTGTAAAAACTACAAAGCACAATTATCAAAAAGCACTTAAAGTACTTAATAGGACACACATATAAAAATGTTCAAATTAATGTCAGGGAACTATAATGAGAACTTTTTCTATGCTTTTTGATCCAAATGCAATGTAATTCGAGTGCAGTCTGGTCAGTCAATACAGTTTTCAATTTATATGAAACCCTAAGGATTTCTAGCAATCCATTTGCTAGAACTGAACCATTACATATGATTGGTTAATATTTCAATTTATTGAAAATACATTATTTTGTGTAAAGTGTTTAAGTTGTTGAGATTTAATCATTATAAACAGTTATGATAGAAATAGATCTTTGGGTAAAGAAAGACCTTACAGTCAAGCTTATAATAAATACTAGTATAACTAGAAAACTGGATTTTAAGAGGAATAGAAGTAATAAGGAAAAACTGCAGGTATGGGGTGGTGAGATGAGGGGGGAATGTTGTACAGAGCTGATCTATATCAGCACAAATTAAGCTGAGAAGGAGCTTATTTGTAAAATGTTGGAAGCCAAAGTTATTTTATGCAAAAAAAAGTTCATTATTAATTTTGGTACTTTCCCCTTGGATTTATATATTAATATATCATCTTTAACGGTATTGAGCTGGAGGTTTTTACAAAACTATGCTAGGTCAGAAATCACTGCAAATGAGTATACAGGTCTGTATGTACATACTAGCATATATAGAAACAGATTGTGTGGCTTTAAATAATGTGATATTACCTAAGCTGCAGCCCACAGAGGAGTTACAGCTATGATTTGAACAGCCATGACATACACAAACTAAATGGCTGTATCAAACTGTATCACTCTCTTTTCTAATCTACTCCCCATATTTTTAATACGGAGCAACAAAAGATTCTTGGGAAATATTTTTTTTTGTGGAAACTATCCTTAACACACTTCACTTTTAAACTTAAACCAGGACAATTAAAATGTGCTTTTTATTGGAACTACATCAAACTCCTTGAACGTTGGACCAGCCTGTGGTTTCCACTAGCCAAACATCTTCCGATCACCTCTCTTCATTAACTTTGGGCCTAATCCAATACAGCTTCTTGGTTAACATCGCTACTTTGTCATCCAAACTAAGTAAAAACTTTGTTGCTTCTTCTTGATGCAAAACTTGAATTTCAGTCACTTGAATCCTGATTTGGGTCATAATTCACTGCTTCAAATTCACCCTTATTCTTTACATTCTTCATATATCTTCCCTTTTCCTGCTTATCTTCTCATCAGTGTGTCAACCCCCTGGCATACAACCACTTTATTTAGCAAAAAATGCCATCCCAACATGCTATATCATTCTCCTTCCTTTCAGTGTGCCATTTCTGGTTTTTCCCTGCTTATTTTATATGTCTTGACCTTCCTAAGTTAGTTTGGAAGCTTGCTACCTTTTCAGATTTCACAGCTTTTCTGAATGCTTGCTTTTACTTTAATGCTTGTGAGAAGTTCCATGATTGTAAGAAGTTCCATGAGCTACAAACATTAAGTGGGTATGCAAATGTAAAAAAAAAAAAAAAAAAAAGGCAATATTTCACACAAAATATTATTTCTATTTTTTAACAGTATTTTTAAGATGTAACCAAAGAACAAAGTATGCATAAGTCATGCAAAAACACTTTTTTTGCGTACATAAAAAGGAAATTGAACAAAAAGCCAGAAATGTATGCATGATTCTATGATTTAGAATATAACATATGGTTTGCTATCTGCCAATGTGGCCTTTATATTTTCACAACGTTACACATTATATAAATCATGCAACTGCTGGCTACCATAAAGCTGGATAAAGCCAGAACAACATGGGCCAGACCCCAGAATCCAAACTCTGGTTTATGACATCGAAGTTTTGTTTGGATAATAGAAAAAGAAATGGGGAGTTGAGACAAGTGTATCTGTACAATTCCAGACAGCTGTTGTTGAACTTGTTCTTGCAGATCTCTAAAGACAGAAATTCAAAATTTCCCAGGCAATATATTTAAGTGCTTTATTATCTTACTATTATAAAAATTGTGTTGAGGTTATTTTGTTTTTTTTTTTAATCTAATGTGAATCTTTGCAACTCTAATTTAAGTCCTTCTTCTTGTCCTATTTTATGTGATAGAAAACAGGCTGTAGTATTCTCTTTTGCAACAAATTTGACTGCATAAACAATGATCAAGATTCCAACCCCATTCTTTCTGCACTTCCTCATGCATCATGTTTTCCCCAGAGGTACTCGCAGATCTGAAACATTATTACAGATGGGAAGAATGGTTTAGGGTATTCACATTAAGTGAAGGCTCCTGTTGCTCTCCAAAGTCTGCAACTTCGAAGAAATCAGACTCTCATCCTATCAAATGCGTATAAAGCTGCTGTTGTTTCAAGTTGTGCAGTTTGAGGTCTTTTTACACCACACAGCTTCTTTTTCAGCACAGAGGTTGTATGGCTAGTACAATCAGGCTCTGACCTAGATAATCAACAACTTACGAAATTCACTGGGTAAGAAACGTGTCAAGGGCCTCTTTAAAGTTGAGCTGCACAATACATAGCCAAAACCCATTTTCCGATAACTCTGGTTTTGTGTATATTAAGCAAACTATAACATGATTTAATTGAGGGAACTGCAAAAGAAATCCCCTAAAACCAGAGTTTTCAATATATAAAAACAATGTTGACAAGAGTAAAAAAATTGCTTCAGGTGGATACTATATTCACTTTAATTGTGTCTGGAGTTTTCAGATTTCCTGAATTAACACACAGAGCATACAATCTTTTCCAAATAGTATATATTTACAAATAATAATAAACAAATATTTTGTTTCAAAAAACAGTCAGAATGGAAAACGTAATATGATCTGCTAAGGTAATTGTAGTTATGGCAGTCATAATTGCACAATGAATTTCACAGAAGCTTCTTCTATTGCACCTTGTGGTATTTTTCCATCAATTATTATGTTTAGAGGCCTAACCTCAAAAGCAAATGCACTTGTCTTTACATGCACTTGAATTGTTACTGCCATTTAAAACTAATCAATGTTTTCTTTAGTACCATAATAGCTTATTTGCAAAACACCTCTTTTAGAAAAATTTACTTGGTATCCTGGAAGGAAACATGTTTAACATTCTAAGAAAACCTCCCAATAAAGAGAAAGAGGGCTTGATTCTTATCTCAAAGTTTAGTGCAACTGAACTGCTTTCAAGACCTTTAAAATTTGTGCACAAAGGGAGTTGCTAGTAGATTATACCACTGTGTACCTACATAATAGAAGAAAAAATTTTACATTATACACCATCCTTATATCCCTAGAGAAGCCCAGGAAATTAATTTGAATGGGCTGAGCATATAAATGTAGGATTTCATTATAATGTTAACAGGAAAACAAATGGTTAAAATTTTATTATTAACCAGTGTTTACATACACATTCCTTGGAAATACACCACTCCTGACTTGGACGTTCAACTGCATAAAACTCATAGGACACCAAGGTCTCATTGAGTGGTGGAAAGCCCAAGCTACACCAGTAAAAATATATGCACTCAGAGTGCAGTTCGACGCGAACAGGAATGTTCACACCACTTTCCTCTAGGAATATAAGGGAGGTTTCTAAATTAGTCTCTGTAGACTCCTTCAGAAGGAGGTCAGAGAAACAAAGTTAAGGAATATAAGTACCCCTAATGTCTCAAGATCTGCAGTTATTCAAGAAAAAGAAGTCTTAATGAAGGAAAAACAAAGTTTGTGCAAAATGCACAAGCAGGCTTTTTTTTTATTTCCAAATGCAAACATCTACTGCTTTATTAAGCAGATCAACTCCAGTTCAAGCTATGCCTGTACTTGAATACATACAAACCTATTGATTCCAGGAGGGTAGTAACTAGGATGAAAGTTATAAAATCAAGTTAACCTCTTCTGTCTACAAATGTTCTATAGCAGGTTTTAATAATTGAACACTTGTAAACAGAAGAGCTATTACAATGCCTATGATCAGAACTGTGAATTTGATGCAGTTTGTCCCATGCATCTTGTTTAGCTTCACAGTGATACCTGTCTGCTGTAGCTCTACAAAATATTAAGTCCATTCTATTTTGGAACACAGCCTTGTCTGATGTGACACCTTATGCTTATACTTCCAGACTCTCTACCTTTATCTTAATCTATGCACTGTTCTCAGCTGAATGTTGCTAATACTAACAGTGGTAGCAGGTGATTTGCTTTCCAGTATTAGCCATGCAGAAGATGCAGAGCGGAGCTGCTCTTCAAAGTTTTGTAGCTTTGCAGATAGGTGTTAAAATCACACAAGGAGCTGAGTGCCTTAACTGGTATACCTGCAGTGTACACTGAGTAACTGCATTCATGGATAAGTACAATTAGCAGTTCCAGAAGTGAAAGACCTTGTGGGCAAACAGTTGCCTGTTTAACATACACCAAGCAGAGGAGTGTGATCGTGTATGTCCTTTCCCCACTACATAAAATGTATTTTTAGAAAACTGACTCTATTCCAAATATAATGAGCAAAACTGACAAATTTAGAAGTAAGGATGCAGGCTTTTAATGACAAGAACAAGAAGTTATTCACATGAACAGACAGTTTACAGGCAGAAATGCTTACCTATGGAAAGTGTGTGGTTCAAAAATACATGTATTTCAAGATATGTGTATTTCCAAGCCTGGAAACAAGAAACAGACATAAAAAAATAAGTAATCAAATCCCCCCAAAGTTGCAATTAACAAAATAAGTTCAGCTGAGGAATACAGAGTGCCAAGCTTTACCAAAAGGAAGAAATAGAATTATAATTCAAAACATTGAACAGAGTAACTGTCCACAAAGTAATGCAAAAACCTATGCCAAAGCATTTGCTACCAATTTATTTGCTGCTGACGACTGAATAGACTGAAGTCTGGGTCCTTTGTTAAATTACATGTTTCAGAATTAATCCTGTAGCCTGCAGCAGGTAGCAGATGCTTTATAGGGTGACTTAGAGCAGACAGTCACCTATTACTGCTCATTATTTAATAGCACCGCTTTAACTCTACTGTGATTGCATTCACTGCTGGGTAGGTGCTTTTCCAAGCTCATGTTTTCACAGTTCCTTCCCAAGATTTCACACCTGATTCCAGAGTATTACATTGACTCCAGTTGGCCTAGTGTATAAGCAGCAGCAGCTGGGAGAAATTTGCTGTACAATTTGTCCTAGATAGGTTTCACACGACAACCATGAATTTGTTTTCTTACCAACTAGTTATCATGAGATCCCAGATACCAAAATTGTGTATATGTTTTCAATATTATTCACTGTCAGTTATGTGCAGTACAAAACGAAAATATGCAGCTTATGACCAGAAGTCAGAGTCAATGATATAACTCATTATTATGTAATGGATAAAGTAATTCCATTTGCAAAGTTAAAAAAATATGCAAAACTTGCAATGTATGACGAAGTTTATCCGGCACTAGCAGAAAGGACAGAGATGACAAATTTCCTTGTATTTCCTTATCTAGAAGTTGCAGAGAAATTGCCACACCATTGATCCCACAAACCTGAGGCAAAGCCTTAGAATTTACTTATTTTTTGGTGAAATTAATTTTTCTTCAACAAGATGAGATGTTTTTATTTTTCAGTGATTCTTTATTTCTGCAAACATGATTTCCATTTGGTTTGTCTCTGTAGTTTTAGAGAAATACTCAGAGAATGTCAATGGGAAAGCTTATCTATTTCAGAGTTCAAGGAACTCACTGAATCCATTCAAGTTATTCCAGATTTTTTTCATTATAACTGGCAACAGGTTTTGATTCAGATTTTTCTACATCATCAATAATCTGCTAAGGTACCAGCTTTCATGTTATATATAATATTATTTCCTGCATAAGCTTTAAATCATAGTTTTCAGTTTTGCATTTTTATCAGTTTGTTGTATCTAAGTGCTGATGATATGTGGCATCTATCACATATGGCATGCACTCTTACATTATAGAAATATGTTCATCCCCTGATTTCTTTTTATTAACCAAGATTGTTTTTCCAGGTGGTCTTTAATTAAGTATTTCATTAAGGACCATTAAGGAATTATATATAAACTCTTCACAGTTCTCATCATCAATCATAAGCACTTCACTCACAAGCAGCTATAAGTTTGAAATATATTTGCCAGTTTTACTAAAAAGCCTTTTTAGAATATGTATTGAAAATCAAACCAAAACAAAACTCCTCTTCATTTCCAAAAGGGAATTTTCAAATTATATTAATTTAAAATAATCAAGAATTTACTTAGAGAGTTTAAATAAAGTGATTAAAAAATGAATATAAGGATTTTTCCATTCTTCTTCATTCTGGCTAGAGTAAAGGCAGCTCAAAATTATAGATTACGCCCTCTCTTTAAACAAGGTAGAAAGTGGTGAAACAATGCTAGGTAGATGCACAGTAGTAATGGATTATGCAGATTTTTCTCTCCTGGGTCACTGTTATGAATCTGATCCAAGATAGCAGTGACGAAATGTCACTGTCATTTTATGGCTTTTAGTGTGAAATCCTGACCCTGTGAGGTCAATGGCAAAACATCAGTAGTGCCAGGATTTTCACCTTTTGAGTCTCTAGGGTGCAAAAAGTATTAAAGTCTGACTCAGCATTCATTGACTTTAATAGGAGTTATACTAAGTTCAAGGTCCAGATTTTTAAAAGTCCTTAAATGCTGCTTTGCTCATGCTTTGAGCATAAGAGCTGCATTCTTCAGATGTTTCCAACACTTAAAACCGTAGCTTTAAAGTCATAAACTTTTATCTTTAAAGTGAAATGTTCTGACAGGCAAGATAATACAGGGATGCTAAATCATACACAGTGTCAAAACAACACCCACATGAGATATGGATCTGCCATCACTCCTGTTGTCCACCTCTATGTTTAGCCCAACAGTACTTCTAACTCACACCCCACTTCCAACCATTTCTCTTTCCTCTTCTACAATATGAGAAGATCTAAGGGAGAAGATCTAAGTCCTGAAGGCAGAAGATCTAAGTCCTGAAGGCTTCTCTGCTACAGTTATGCAAGGACTATGCCCTCCTGAGCGTTCCTCTCTGGACAGGGAAATGCCAAGTGGACATTCTCAGAGGGTTGTGTTTGGGAAGTAATCCTATAGTGAGGTGTTAAATGATGTTGTCCACCCAGAGTGTAACTTGTATCTGGACCAACTCGGGCTCCCTCTTAGTGTACTAAGAGAGCTGAGCACCTTAGATGTGATTCACAAAAGCTGCCTGCTGCCCCAGCCAGTGTCAGCAAAGGTCCAAACATTGCTGCCTAAAGCACATCAGTGAGAAAACGCTGAGGAAAGAAACAAGCCTTTAAATCAAGTTCTTTTCAGCAGCACAAAAGACTCAGCCAAGTGAAAGCCATAGTCTGAGATAAATTTATGAGCAGAGCTCAATTTTTAAAACTGTGATGGGAGAATCTGTGGCCATTTGCTCTGCTAAACATGATGCAAAGCTATCTTTTTATCTAGAGATTATATTAGCCAGAGGAATCTCTGACTCTTGACCTTTGTTATCAGATGGCACACATCCCCTCGCTCTGTTGTCTGGATTATTCTGCTCCACTAGGCTAAGCACTGGACAAGGGCTGCTTTCACCATATTATTCACTCTTTTGCTTCTTTCTCTGAAAGCAAAATCCTTGTCCCAGATGACAGGAGGTTCAACACCTCTTGGTCTACCATGTTTGTGGCCGTCAAGAAATTTAGCATAAAATGTGTCTTCTAGTCTGCATTCTGTCTTGTCTGACTTATGGTCAATTCCCAGAAAGTTCACTACTACAGAATGTGAGGTCTCTGTCGTACAGGAATAGTAATCCTTTGTGTCAAAGTAAAACAGGAGACGTCATCAAACACCCTTCCAGGAGTGATCAATTCAAACAAACTCTGTATCAATTCCTTAAAAGCAGGCAGAGATGGTTTAGTAGCAGCTTTTTTTTCAGAAAAGACATTACAAATCATTTTAAACCAGCAGCTGCAGGACCCTAACTCTCAAATCTTGCAATTTTACAAGCTTGAAAAGGTTTGATTCTGAAAAGGAAATAATATAATCTAAATGAGTTGTCAGATTTTGAGTGTTTATCTGAAATTAAAATCCCAGTATGAAATGATTTGTTCATTCCCCCCAAAAAATTAAGGTACACAAATACAAAAAGTATGTCTTGTTGTAATATGTGCTTTCCAGACATATTTCACTTGTACAAATGCACAATTCAGGCCTGTGTCCCTAAAAGTATTTAGTTCTGCTGAAAACCACCCAGGAATTAAACTGGATGAAAGCATGCTTGAGAAGTTGCTGGAGGTTTAATTATCTTTTCTTTTTTTCTCTTTAGTAGGAGTTCTGAATTCTGGAGGGGTAAAACTCCAGTCTCTACTGTATTGAAATGACATTTTTTTAGCACTCCAATCATTGTCTCTACTTGACTAAGACATTTCTGTGCTGAAGCAGGTGCATTTACTTTTCAAGTATTATTTTACTAATCAATTGAAAAATTACCTTCATGAATGACAGAAGTGCAGACCTTTGGAGTATTTCATTAAAAGGAGCAAACATTAATTACAAATCCAGCCCAGCCTTTGCAGACATAAATTATGGGATGGATCTATTTTCTCCATGCTTAATTGCAAGCAGTGACTAGCTCTTTAAATTATTATCTCCAAGGCATGAATGAAATTAGAATGGATTTGATGATATTCTCAAGGCTTATTTGTATCTAAATAACTTGGCCATGTACTGTCTGGTAATATAAGGAAAAGTAGATGAAATACCTTTGAGGCTTTAAAAAGAGATTAGGTTACCATGTAAAAATTGGGATTTGCAAAATGGAATTGGAAACTCAAAGTCTTTGCAGACAGGGAGTCTAGTTGCAGATTTAACAATGGAAGAATTAATACTGTCCAAGTATTTTTCTTCTGAAGTCTAAGATTTTTAGGTGTTTGTAGTTTTCTGAAGCATTCACATTTCAGGCAGAATTTTCCAGGTAGTATCTTTTCTGAAAAGCAATATTTGCATTTCAAGAAAAAGAACTGTTTTTCTAGTGAAGTAGGACACCCTTCCCACAGAATTAAGAAGGTTGAAAATTTTGATTATTTGGAATAGCTACAATGCTAACATGTTTGTGTTCAAACTGAAAGCTGGCAGGGAAATAGATGAATAAAGTGCCTTTAATTGGTCCATTGAAAACCAATTTTGAATGAGCTATGTTTGTTGATATGAAATAGGATTTGAAAGACATTCAACAATGGCCAAATTTTCACGTGGTCTTTTCTCCCGACTAAGACATGTTTTTACAGCATATTTTCTACTTGCCTTTTTGACTTTTTTAAATACCAAGGATCAGCATTTTTTTCTTTGTGTCCTAAAACTCAGATGAACAGTTAGGCTATTTTTTAAGACATTTGAAAGTAGTTTAAATTGGAAACCCTGAAAACAAATTTCTCAATTTTAAAACAAATTTTACTTAATATATGTCTCTTCTGAGTTCTACTTTACCTACCTACAGTTTTATAACTCCATCTGTTTTCCAAGGAGAAGTATTCAATAGTTACCATTTATGATGGTATGACTTAAATTATTACCATATAATGAAACTCACTTCCAATTTCTAAAAAAATATTTGTTCAATACATGACAAAGAGATGGAGCAGAATAAAATTAAAAATTGAACATGCATAAAACTCAAACAAATGAACATGAAACTATTTGATAAGCCTCAGTATAAGGCAAAACTGATCTTGAAGTTTCTGAGCAACTCAGATATGGAGATCTTCCAGTCCTTTTCTGCTTAAAATAGTTTAAGAATTCATTCCCACAGGAACAGAACAGCACTGTATACACGTAGATAACAGAAAAGGTGGTTTACTATGACAAGCGAGGAAAAGATGTAGACTGCAAGATTTTTTCTTTTTATAAAAGAATGATGAAAACATAATTTTTTTATTTTTATGCATTTAATGGTTTAGACTTTGCACTTGAAAAAGAAAGCATTCTTCATAAGGACTATGACCTTTATATACTACACAGAGTGTGGACAAAGGGGTCTGAACAAAGACTCTCAATAGGAACTGCCTGCCTCATGTTTTTCACTCTTCTTCTAGCAAAAAAGTTAATCATTTGGCATTGCATACTAAAAAAAAAATAATAATAAAATAGATAATGACCTGCTTGCAGCTCAATTTACTTGTGTCATGATATAATAAATACCAAGCTGAGTTTTCACAATATTAATCATTAACCTAGGAGAGGGCATTCGCTTAAAATTCTTGTTTCATGAATACATTTGCAGTTATTTTAACAGCAGTTCCAAATATGCTGAAGACATAAACAAGCCCAAGTGCCCCCAGAAGCCAAACTCCTTTTCATCTTTTAACTTTTGGATATAAAGTTATCATCCATCTCCCCTGATCGAACAGTCTCTGAAACCTGAACAACTGAAGCAAAGTTGGATTCCGGGAGGTACAGAGGAAGCCCAGCTCAGACTGAGAGCTTTATTTGTGCAAGACACTGAAACATGCAGGGCAGGGGTACATATATAACTCAAAATATTCTGATACAGTACTGATTTTTTCCAGCTTTTCCTCTGTGACAGACTTCTCAGGCCCACAGAAAATGTTTCAGGTACTGAACTGAAGATTCTGCAACAACATTAGAAGATTATTTGGAAAAAAAATCTATTCTACTAGAAGGTTAGAGATTGGTTCAAAAAAATTTAGAAATAATTGGTCCAGCACTGAGAAGACTTCATGGGCTTAATATTGTATCTTGTTTAGGAGAGAGAAGAGTGAAAAATCCTATTTGCTTGGATTTTGTATTTATAATAAAGGTGGAATTTTGTATTTAAATTATGTTCCCTTTTTTCTCCATGATATTTCACCCTAATTTAAAAGTGAGGAGTTAAAGATTGATCTGGAGCTTGGGAAAAGCAGTCAAGCAGTGGACCACTGCAGACAGGGTGAAACCTTTAACCATATTGCCTGAGAAAGGCAGTACTTGGCAATCTATCCCTGAGAATGATAGTATCATAGGTAACCTATTTGCTCTGGAATCTAAACCAGAGCACCCCATTTAAACCATCTGCATCTAAAATTAAAGTAAATATGTTATGGGGATCTCCCCACTTACACAGGCCTGAATGGAATGTCTGATTTTTAACAGACCTGGACAAACTCCTCATTATTCTCAGTAACCCATTCAAAACAAAATTTGTTCTTTTTTTTTTTTTTTTTTTTTTGTCTAAAACCAAAAACCATCCAATCCTAAAATCTCATTTAGATCTAGTCACTGAACATCAAGTCCTTTGGTTTTCTTTATAAGAAAAATATCACTAGCAATTATTATTTTTAACACCTTGCAGAATATATATATATATGAGAGAAAGAAACATCTTAGGCACTGTTTGAATCTAACACCAATGTAATTTATACCATCTAGAAAGGTTGGAGTAGAGGAGGTAGGAAATTGGTTAAAAGGGAGTTTTAAAAATTAAGATACTTTCTTTATCAAGGGTTATGGAAAATATATGAAGGAGGAATATTATGTACCTTTCGTCAATGGATACATGGTTTTGCTTCTGAATACAAAATTGCAGAGACTTTGCTTCAAGTTTCAAAGATTGTTAATGGAAATATTAAGAAATCATAATTTCCATCTAAATACTAAACAATGGCCTATTAATGCCTGGTTTTTAGTCTAAATGGAGGCAAATATTTATTCAGATATTGCTATGCACCAAAGCAACATGCATTAATTATAGCTAACAAAGAATATGAGCAAATACTGCTCTGAGGCAGATCCCTAGTCACAAAGCGTGCAGCACAGCTTCTCTGACACATGGATGTTATAGCCTTTCTAACATGCATTTCATGGAGTGGGCTGTACCATACTAAACGATGTAAGCCATAGAAACTTTGGCTTACACTAAGGACAACCACATGGGACTAATAACCAGTTCCAGTGCAACTCCTGCATCAGGACTACAACATGAGTTCAAGTAACCGGAGGACCCAGGAACACTTCTTTGCAGACTCTGGTGCAAACATAGGCTACCCCCAAGCTGACAAAAGGACAAGATCCCAGGGCACATCAGTGCACCTGAAAACCAGTTTCAGTGCACTCCACATCCACGTGTCTGGAGATGGAGTACTGCATGGAAACAGCCCCTGTGAATACTAAGAAGACTGAGGCCAGTCAGAATCTGATGAGTAATGCCAATTTTTGTTTGCAGGAAAGGTGAACTAGTATGGACCATCAAGACCAGCATAGCTGGGTTTCACAGGCCCACATCTGACCCTGTTCTGGAGTTTGAGGGTTCCGAGTTGAGAGAAATGCAACACAATAGAGAATCATAACTAGTTTATTGATACAGGGAATATATAGAGGTAACAAAAGATACAGTAAAGGATATTTCTGATGTTTGGTTATCTTACCAACCCCAAGGACCATGTAATGACAATCAGGAAATCAGCTCCGAGAAACATCTTTGGAGTGCGAGGTGGCACCTTATCAGGTGTCCCCATAGAGGCAACGTTGACCTGGGTGGCATGAGGTTCTGACCCCCCATCACATGAGGCTCAGGCTTTTATACTAACAAAAATGCACACTCATTCTGACTCAGGGGCCAGCCTATGTCAGAAGAAGTGACCAGCAATATCTAGAAAGGTCTCCAAAGGTCGGGACTTTTCTGGGCAGTTCTAAAGCTGAACTTTCTGGGGAGGAACCAAAGCGGGACCTTCAGGGGAGGAGCCAAAGCAGACAAACAGTACTTTTCTATCTTTGTGTGTTTCACAACGGGCCATTATCTATTGTCCCTGACACAGACCCATGCTGTACGGGAATATGAGGCCCCTGCAGAGAGCTGCCCAGAGTCTCCCTGTGCCCCTCAGGGCTGTGGTGTGTGACCTACAGCTGTCACATGCTAGGGTTGAAGCACATGTCTGACAGGAAAGCTGGTCACTCTCATCACTGCTGGTCTATGCAGATAGAGTTACAGACACACAAAGATGACAAGGGTGTTAATGATTATCATACTGGGGGCCACAAAACACAACAGTACCTTCCTATAAGTTATGTACATAGTTCTCATTCTGCACTTCTCTCTTTTTCTCAGTCCAGCAAATTCTGAAATAACAAGAGTAGCATCAGTACGAGAGAGATGCATCTGTGTAGTGATTTTGAAATGAGTTGACTCCTGGCTGTGTCACCTCTCCACCTTACCTTCCTCCAACTGAGTTTGTTCTTGTGTTTTTAAGCTGAAATCTGACATGGGAGAAAAATTATTATTATATCCATCTGAACCTTCCCAACCATTTAAATAATCATATCACCTGTAAATTGTGAATAACGTTGTTACACATTGTGTAATTAATGTGGGTTAAACTCCTGAGGGATAAAGGCTTAGAGTGTTTCAAATAATAGTTCTTGGTCTGTCTTTCTCTGACAGTGAAATGTGAATAACAATTTATTTTAGCCAAAACAACCAATTCCAGGTGAATTTATGTCCTTAATGGGAGAGCTGCCATGACAAACAAGAAGCGGATGTAGCTATACAATTCAGTGCATTCTAGTCAAAAGTGAAGCATCTTAAATCAAAAGTTTCAGTAGGCTTAAAGATTCCTGCTAACCCCCTCTATTAAATCTTCATAATAACGTGACAAGCTAGAATTCGTGTCTTCTACTTTATTAAAAAGAGGGCAACTACTACAATAAAATAATATTGAGAAATAAAATTTACCTTGGATCAGTTTCATGTAAACATAAAAAAATCAACTTCTCAGAACTCACATGAAAAACATAATGTAGTTAATATTAAATACGATTATGCAACCCATTACTTTTACAGTTTGTGCTTCTGTGTCCTTGATTTCAGCCCTGTTTTGCTTATGATTAATGAATGACTAACCTTCAGTACTCTCATTTGTTTCATACCTCATTATGAATTTGAAAATGTCAATTTACTATTTGAAAATAACAAAACATGCATGGAAATTGAACAATGTTCATAAATGCAACTGACACCTGTATAAAAAAATTCCCAATGCCAAGTATTGTATTTTGTTTTCATAGTTCACATATTCTGACTGGTTTTGATATAACTTTGAAGAGTAGATAACTTGTTCCCATAAAACAACCGGTTAAATTTCTGTATGTGTTTTCTAAGAACATCAGGAATGTCCTTGCACACCCTACGCAGTTACTTTCACACACAGATCCTAGAATAGCACCTGGTACACTTAACTGTTTTCTATTTTGACTTGTCAAGGTCTTATGCTATAATTTCCCATGGCTTCTTATCTGTTTTGCTTGGAATTATTTTATCAAGGTTTGATACGTTGTGATGTTATGTGATTATACTGTTAGCATTCAGGTAGGGACAAAATGTAGGCTAGAAAAAATGATAGAATTTTGTGTATATTAAGCTCATAACTGTTAAAGCAAAACCACTAACTTATACTAATACCAAAGTTTCACACCAACATGTCACAGTACTACTTTGTTGTTGTTGTTATACTCTTTTTACGTATTGATAATTACTTGCAATTACAGAATCTGGTAGTTGAAAAATATTTACTTAAGCAGGAAAATAGGCCTGGGTGACATCAGGAAAAAATCATATTCTGTGGAGCACTCAAAAGCATAAACCAAAAAGTCCACCTTTTCTCTCAGTTTACTGGAGGTAAATACTTAAATCACCTGGGCACCACCGTCAGAAGATGACAGTTACCAACTATAAATGGACATCTGTGATAAACATAGCTTGAGGAGTGGATTATGGTAGGGTAAGCTCAGGGTAACTCCATTCAAAAGTGTCACTATCGTAGCCGGCAAGCTGCCTAGGGAAGTTGGTAGTGGCACAGAAATCTTCCTTTGGACATAGGGCAATCAATGTTATTCACAGTGTTCACCTCTATGACTATGTAAGAACAGGGCCTGCGCTGTCTACAGAGTTATAGCCTGTGAAGCTGTTAATGGATTGAGCTACATTTCAAATTGTATAGACATGCCCAGGCTAACTTGGACAACAAGTTTGGTCATTTCTGGTGGAGCTGCATATACTTCAGCGTGGGCTAATACAGTCCATACAGAAGACTGTGCAGTCTGCTCTTCTCTCATCACTTTTGGCAATGCTGTCTACAGGAGCAAGTGGGGTTTAAAGTTCTGAAAAGAGACTTCACTGCAAAAATGCATTACCTCTAAAGCCCCAGTGACAGCTGCACCCAGCTGCTTCTCAGAAGATAATCTGTTTCTATGCCTTACCTTTTGGTTTCTGGCTCATAATGTGCAAGCAGCAGCACCCACACCTACTATTTTTGTCCTGTCTTATTTGCAGCTGGATTATGGCTGTGAGGTTTATTCAGGTTGGATGCTGAGGCTACGTTTGACTGAGAGTAGACCAGAGTCCATGGACTTTATAAACAGAAATGTAAAAATCAACCCCTACTGATTGCATACTATTTCACTATGTACAATAGACATGGCTGTTTGTGGTGCCAAGTTCAATAGCTTAAATGTTACGTCATTTATAACTGAGCATGGTTACTAACTGCAGGCTGACCTTCAGCTTCGGATTTGCTTAATATTTTAGCTTTATGTTTTCACCAAATTTGCTCAGAACTCTTTGTACCATGGATTACTAATCTATAACTAAATATTGTCCTTGGTGTTCATCTAGATGATGGTATTTGGAACTCATGCAAATCAATTATCTTTTCTTTGAACTTTGTAAGCAGCTTCATTACAGGCTTTTATTCTTACAATTTTAGTGAAAAGTACAAGAAAATAAAGTAATTGTTTACTTGGGCTCATTGTTTTAAATCACATCCCCCCTATGAAGCACTTTAAGGTCAGTGAACAGTTTGTCCTTAAAATTAACAGAACCAAATACCCACATCAATGCTGTACCCTTATTCCTAGCAAGCTCTATGTTAGTTTTCAGTGTGAATAAAGAAGAGAACACCTTTACACGTGACAAATGTAAGGAGGTAATAATAGATGGTAAATCTGACATGAGTTAGGAAGTGTTTGGGGGAAAGGGGGAGGGAGGGAAGAACAAAAAAAAAAAACAAAAAAAAAACAAAAAACCAAAACCAAACAATCTATGATTCTATGATTCTAACTTCCTGAAGATAAAAGAAAAACAGAGTTTGTGGTGGACATGGCATATTTGCAGAATAATAGGGTGGTTTGAATAGGTTAGAAGGGACCTTAAAAAGAGAATAATAGAATCACAGCGTGGTTAGGATTGCAAAGGACCTTAAAGACTACCCAGTTCCAAACCCCTGCCACAGGCAGGGACACCTTCCACTAGAGCAGGTTGCGCAAAGTCCCATCCAACCGGGCCTTGAACATTGTCAGGGATGGGGCAGCTTCTCTTAGCACCCTGTGCCAGTGACTCACCACTCTCATGGTAAAGAATTTCTCCCTAATATCTAAACTAAGTCTACATCTTTCAGTTTAATGCCATTCCTCCTTGTTCTATCACTATATGCCCTCTTAAAACTACCTCTCCAGATTTTTTTGGCACCTTTAGTTACCTGAAGCCTGCAGTCAGGTCTTCCAAAAACCTTCTCTTCTCCAGGTTGATGGCTTCCCTCCAGCTTTTCAACTGCACCACACAGCCTGGTGTCATCAGCAAATTTCCTGAGGGTGCACTCAATCCCACTGTCCATGTTGCCAACAAACAGCGCTGATCCTAATGCTGACCCCTGAGGAGCGCTACTTGTCACTGATCTCCACTTGGACATTGAGCTGTTGACTGCAACACTTTGAGAGCAACCATCCAGCTAATTCCTTATCCACTGAGCAGTCCATCCATCAAATCCATATCTCTCCAATTTAGAGACAAGGATTTTGTGTGGAGCAGTGTCAGAAATCAGAGAAAACTACACAAAGCAGGTCTGAGTATATTACTACAATGAGTATTACCTTCAGTATAGAAAGATCTAACCCAAAACATGTATATTATGGAAGAACTGAAGTTACATAAGGTAAGGATGGCTTATCTTTAATAATTTAGTCTTTAATAAGTGGCTTCCCATTTAAGCAATGAGAGCATTTAGTCTCCTTACTTAGCCAGAATGAGAGTTTATTTCTTGAGGAAAATGCTTACAGATGACTAAAACCAGCCTGAAACTTAATAGTTGTTACTTTCATTACTTGAAGCACAACTATTTCTAGATATCACTTATTCATTTTTATTATAAAAATACCAAGAAATATCTTCAGGAACTACCCAGTCTTCATTTTGACCCAAACCAATCTATATGGCTTAACTGGATGATTATACTAGAATTTTTGCAAAGTATTTTAAACCAGAACCTATGGTAACTCATTAAAATAGCCTAGCATTTCTACACAGTATTTTTAGGTAGCTATTCTTGCGTACCCTTGGGAAAGCAAATACAATTAGGTTATTTCTGTTGTTTTCAAATCCCAAGAGAATGTAAACAAGTCTCCTTAGACTATCAAGAGCACTACATGTTTTTGCTTCACTATTAATATACCAAACATGATTTTCCCAAAGCATTCTTAAAAAGAAGTCTTCCCATTTTATACTTCCCCTGTAGAAAAGCATGTGTATAGAGCTAGTGAGATGGGAATATTGTTATTTTCAAGTGATAACATAACACAGTAGTGAAATGACACTTGATTACTGGGATATTTCTTCCAAACGGCACTTACGATGGTCCCACAAAACGAATAGCATAAAAAAAGCAGCATTTAAGAAAAATAATCCATTTATCAGCATCTGAAAACATGAAATACAAACAAAGTCCAAAAGAATCTGAACTCCCACCTTGACTTTCCTACCTTCATCTCTGCCATGGGCAGTGACTCATGAAAATACCATGCCAGAAAGCCTCTATCACTTACAGTCCCTGTTTTCAGCCATAGGAAAGTGCACATTAACTCTTTTAATGCAGACCCTGAAATCTATGAACTCCTCAGGGGAGCGGTGGCAGTATTCTCACTCCTGTATTTTTTTCATGGTTACTGAACAGACTAGATTTAATGCCTGGTTCCTACATGTATTGTGAACTGCACAGAAACTAACTTTTAGGAAATATATTCCTGTGTATTCCAGAAACCAACAGTGCTTTTATTTGCAGGTAGCTGACATAGCTAGTTACACAAGAAATACTCTAACACATGAATTTAAAGAGGGAGAGGGAGAAAGGAACCATATTTCACAGAAGCACAATATTCAGAAATCTTGAGTGTTTGCCTTTGGATTGACGTTGTTCAGACCACGAGGCCTGCATCTCTCCCATAAGATGGCATTCAGCTATTGCTAATACTGAATATAGAACCATGGAGTCAACTAGGTTAGAAAAGACCTTTAAGATCACCAAGCCCAACCATTAACCCAGGACTGCTCAGTCCACCACTAAACCATGTCACTGCAGGCCTCATCTATACAGCTTTTGAACACATCCAGGGCTGGTGATTCCACCATTTCCCTGGGCAGCCTGTTGCAATGCCTGATCACCCTTTCTGTGAAGAAATTGTTCCTAATATCCAATCTAAACCTTTCCTGGCACAGCTTAAGGCTGTTACCTCTTGACCTACAGCTTGTTACTTAGGAGAAGAGGTGGACCCCCACCTCACTGCAATCTCCTTTCAGAACAGTAGGATTCCCCCTGCACCTTCTCTTCTCCAGACAAAACAACCCCAGTTCCCTGAGCTTCTCCTCCTCACACTTGTGCTCTGGACCATTCAACAGCTCTGTTGGCCTTCTCTGCACCCACTCCAGCACCTCAGTGTCATGGTTTTAGCCCAGCCGGTAATTCAGAACCACACAGACGCACTCTTACTCCCCCACCCCACCTTCCTCCCCTCACTCCTGGAAGGATGGGGAGGAGAATCAAAAGAATGTAACTCCCCCGAGTTGAGATAAGAACAGTCCAGTAACTAAGGTACGACACAAAACACTGCTGCTGCCACCAGTAATAATAATGATAAGGGAAATAACAAGAGGAGAGAATACAACTGCTCACCACACGCTGACCAATACCCAGGCTGACCCAAGCATCAATCTAGCCCTTTGAGGTAACTGCCCCCAGTTTATATACTGGGCATGATGTGCTGCGGTATGGAATACCCCTTTGGTTAGTTTGGGTCAGGTGTCCTGTCTCTGCTTCCTCCCGGCTTCCCCTCATCCCTAGCAGAGCATAAGACTCAGAAGGTCCTTGGTCAGACTAAACATTACTGAGCAACAACTAAAAACATCTGTGTTATCAGCGTTGTTCCCAGGCTGAAAGTCAAAACCACAGCACTGCATCAGCTACTAAGAAGCAGAAAACTGACTGCTGCTGCTGAACCCAGGACACTTTCTTGTAGTGAGGAGCCCAGGAATGAAGACAAAATTCGAGATGCAGCCTCACCAGTGCCTAGTATAGGGCAATGATCACTGCCCTGGTACTGCTGGCCACACTATTGCTGATACAGGATGCCATTGGTTTTCTTGTCTGCCTGGGCACAAGCTGCTTGTGTTCAGCTGGCTGTCAATCAGAAAATATAATAAGTAATGCTTGTCTTTAGAACAGAGTGACCCTTGCTATCTATCATGCACACATTTACATTGCTGACTGCTAGTTTTTGACGCTTACCAGGCACCCATGGTATCAGGGCAGCCCAAATAGAACATGCATTATATAGACTCACAGAAGATGAAAATATCAATATCATAAGAAGGAATGGCAAGAAATAATAGAAGGCCAGATTCTTCTCTAAAGCTCTACTAGAGCAAATTTGCCAGTGGTACAACTTCAGGCCCAAGCTCATATCTGATTGTGCAAATTACACTTTTGTCACTCTGAACTAACAGGCACACCTGCAAAACTATGTGAGCTTAAGCTCCTGTTCAGATGCCTGGATTTACTTTCATTGCTTTTTTGAAGATTGACTTACCAGTGAGGATAGAGTACATGAAGCTTTCAAAGAGGAGGTCTTGGGGAAGGCAAAGTAATGGAATGCTTAGTACATTTTATAGATATGTCTGGGATATAGGATGTGGATATTGTGAGAGGCAAACAATGAGCTGACTGGCAGTAAAGAACTCTGAGCTGGAGCAAATGTGAAGGTAAAACAGAATCGAAATAGTGAACCATCTGCTTTCTAATGAAAGCAGCTCTACTTGTCAGCAATGTCCAGAAAAAATGATTTCTTAGTTGGAGTGTATAACCGAGAGAAGTAGCTTTTTTGCTATATGAGGTAATACACTCAAATGATGTATGACTTAGAGAATAGTGTGGGTTAATGATCTTCAGCTGGATCAGGGAGTAAAACAAAGTAATTTCATAATACAGAACATGATGGATTAAATCATGTTAATACTGGGTATATACATTAAAGAAAATGATCTTTCTGGCATACTAAATGGCAAAATAAAAAGCACTTTTAGTAAGTTATATGATTAATTAGTCTGCCCTTTTATTTATGTACCATGATAAAGTAAAATGTACTTCTTGTTACCTCCCAGGCAATTATTCTAAAAGTTATATGGAATACACCAGCTTCATTGTATTGCACCAGTCCATCAGGAACTGCAGAGTAGGTCCCTGTCTTTGTTTTAAGTCAGTGGTTTTTTTTTCTCTCCCTTTCCTGTCCTCCTTGAAGGTTATTGAGGTTTGGTTTTGTATGTTTTTTAACTCACAGAAACATGAGTTTGAATACAACATCTTGATATATTGAAATAATGTGAACATTTCTTTGTCTTGAGTACTATTAATTAGAGAGAATGCAAAAAATTACAGAGTACAAAGTTATAGCTCAGGTGCAATTCAGGCAAATATTTACATATGAGAAGCAAATGGTTCAGAGCCTGAGCTTTTCTGTTTCCTGCCTTCACGACTTAATTGTGTAACTTACAAATTTCCACCAAAGATTCAATCGCATCCAGAATTTTTGAGAAAGAAGCTGGAAATGGATTTTCAAAAGAGTCTTCAAATTCAAGTAAAAATCTCAAATTTCAGAAATAATGATACCTACAGAGGGTGGAACATTTTTTTTTGAGAACTATGTCGCTTCCAGTCTCATTTTACATCCTTTTCAGTAATTATGCCAATGATGTAAGACACAGAAGTTTCCCCTAGTACCAAATTTGCCTGGAAGAAAGAAAAGAGATTATTATCACTGAATTTATGTCTTCTTTAACATCTTGTGAGCCTTAGAAATAGCTAAAATTCAGGAGTTAATGAAAGATCCATTTCAGTGACCTTTTTTTAAACCAAAAGCCAAACCAAAACCACCACCCCCACCAAAACACACACAAAAAAAAAACCAAAAAACAAACCAAAAACTGAAAAAAAAAACCAAAACAAAAAAAAATAAAAAATAGAGAGAGCTTTAGCAATCCATAGTCTATGGGGAATAGAGTCATACAATTCTCCTTCAAGCTGGATTGCCTTAAACAGATGTTCTGGACAATATGGAAAATCTGAATGACCCAACACGGAAAGTTTTCTAATGCTAAATTCAGAATTCAGGTGGGAAGTGTCTTTGACAGTGAAGCGTTTCCACAAAAGTCTCAGCATTCACATGGACTTATTCTGTTCCACAAACTTGTACAAAACAGTGGGTCATGATTCTAAAACATAGGGTTGAAGAAAATGACTTTTAAAAAGAACCAGGCAAGAATAACTTCTTTAAGCTAGTGCCAGACATTTGTCTACTACAGCAAATACCTTAGATTTCTGCATGAAATCTTCCTGATATTCTAGTTCTGGATTCTCTCACACAGAGTTCACCAGCTGATACAGATTCAGTATATGCTGACTGATCTTTTATTTGCCATATAACTGATGCTTTCATCCAACTCTGTGGTTTTTGCCTTCTTGACTGCAATCTGAAATTAGTCTTTACTGGGAATTAATCATGGTAAATATAAATCTATATATTTTCAGTATTTATTCCATCTGTCAATTTCGTGTTTATACACTAGAAAAAGGAAATGCTCTATCATCATGCTCCACAAAGGCACCTTCTATATCATTCTATGCTTTCCTCCTGTAGTGCTGTTCTGTTTCTAGTTCTCATCACCATCCAAGGTGCACAGTGCAGTTTCGACACCTCTCAAATTTCTATTTAGTATGGAAAGCTGCATACAAATTTTCCTATTGGCAAAGGCATCTTGTTAGTCCCATCTTTTTCTACAATCAACAGTCCCAAATATTATTCTGTACACCTTTTTCAAATGGTCTTCCTTATTCTGAGGATCATAAAAGTATTAACAAAGAAGAATTCTGCATGCTACTCAGCAGTATCATATCTGGACTACTTTTTTGAAGTGAGCAGATTTATGATATTTGCTTTATTTCTCCATTTTGTTTAATGGTTGTTTACATATTTCTAATCAGCTTTTCAGCCTAGAAATACTCAATAGATACTGTCTAGAAATTCCAAACAGATGCAGAAGCTCATAAATAGAAAGAACCTGACCACTTATTTACAACTAGTAAATTAACTTTAAAACAGACTTTTTTAAGGCATGTGAATTATTAGTTGCTAGTGAGACAAGCTGTAAGAATATAGAAAATGAGTGAAATTTGTCACAAAAGAAAACTGTATAAGCACAACTTCTTCTAAGCATTGGTCTAAAATAACATTCAATTAATGCTTAGTTTTAAGCTTCGTAAGATATAACACCATGTAGAAGTGTGACTTTAAAATTAGTGTTTGCAAGTGGCTGTGATGTGGTTGAGGGGTTTTAGCAAACAGCAGGTTTTAAACCTAAAATTATATTATTTGCTTCAATAAAATTAGGTAGATTAGTTATTGTTCAAATGGATTTGTTACATAAAAGAACAGCTTTATATTACAAATTTAAAAAGAAATGCTGCTGGGAGAAGAATTTGTGCCCTTCCACTCCACTACTGTTGGAAAGACTAAGCTAGAAATGCAAGATATGTATGAAGAGTAATTTTGTCTCATTAAATGACAACACTAGTGGTTCCTCTTCATCTCCTTAATTCATTTCTTATAGTTTTTCTTGTCACATCCACTTGTTTTATGGCTTACTAACTTGCAAGTTATGGTCGTAATTTATGGTCAAAATTGAGCGGTGGCAAATCACAGAATATTTTCATTGATTACCCTAAATTGTCTAATCTCCTATATGTTTTTAGGAGTTGATTGGGTGGTATTTACTGATTGCCTTCATCTAATTTAAAAATCAATCAATAGCAACAATGAGAGGTGTGGATAAATCGAGTCTAATGCAGCATAACTGCAGCAAATATCCATCAAAGGCTCATTCTCAATCAAATTTGTGGGAGGTTTTAATACGTAAACCAAAATGTCTAAAAGCCTTACTTCTAGAGCACATCATTTTAAAATTGTGCTCTGCAATGTGACATCTTATTGCTCTTGTGCTGTCTAAGATGGTTTTCCACTGCTAAAATGAACATATTTCACTACAGTAAAACTGTAGAAAACAAACAAACAAACAAACAAAAGTAAAAGTCATCAGCTTTCATTTAAAGGCACTTTGTTCCATCTTCCTCAATACTATCTGTATATAATAACGGAAATTAACATAACTTCAACTTTCCATATAAACCTTGTGCATTTTGCCTGAGATAAAAATTCTAGTATGTGTCTTGATAGGAAATGTGTTTTCTACATTGAGAAATCAATTAATTAAACTTATTCTTAACATTGTGGGGTTTTTTTTAAAGCATAAATAATTATGCTTTAAAAAGAAACTGGAAGGCAGTATTCTAATTTTTTGACACTATCAGGGCAAAGACACCTCACGCAGCAAAGTAGAACAGAGAATAAATGCGAACCTTTTCTTTCCCAAGTGATGGCAGTATAAAAGTAAAATGCTTCTTTATAATTTGTCATGATAAAACATGAAACACACACACAAATGTTGTTCTTTCACTAGATGCAGGCCTCCAGTTTATAATAACTCAGACTAAGTTTTCTGTAGGCACATAGGGGTAGAAACTTACATCGGTTGAGGTCAGAATTATGCCATCATATACAACTCAATCATAGTTCAATAGCCTGGAAAAACAACTTAAAGCTGCCTCTATTCTTGAAATAATTTTAATGCTTACTCAGAATCAGATATTTAGTACAAGAATGTACTAAACAAATACTCTATATACATAGCTAAGGAGATTCAGCTTATATTTCTTGACAGTGGGACACATGATATGATATACTTCTTGGGCAATAGAAGGCTCTGTCTTGTGCCTGCAGGTATTTAATATATGACCAGTGAAGGAGAGAAACCTGGAGGATTTGGGCTTTTCTTTAATTTTGCAGCTATTTGATTTTAATTTGAGCTAAGGATGCTTATTAGTAGATTTATTTTTTTTTTACTGTATTTAAATTCAAGCATACAAGATAATCAGTACAGCCATGGAAAAAACTCTGAAACATAGGTTGGATGGGGCTTTGACCAACCTGGTCTACTGGAAGGTGTCCCTGCCCATGGCAGAGGAGTTGAAGCTAGATGATCTTTAAGGTCCCGTCCAACCTAAATCATTCTATGATTCCATGAATTCCATGAATACAGAACTGAATTTGACAAAAGATGTCCATTAAGTGGAACTTTGAAAGCGAAAGCACATATATACCTTCCTAAATATCAAAAAAGGACAAGGGTTCTCAGTTAACAGGAACACAACTGCAGAAGTTGCACACATCAAGACCTGGGAATTCTTTGTGTTAACTTTACAGCTGGCCACTCTCTGAATCACAGCTGTGATTCTTAATTTTTACACAGTCCGGATTAAAAGGCAGAGAGAATCTTTATCACCATGCTTTGACAGCCATATTTTATTTAAAGTGTTAAATATGACTTATATTTGTAAGGATTGTTCTTATTAATGTTATTTTCATGCCCTTCTACAATTCTGATTTCATCTGGGATTAAGAAGAAAAACTAATGCTAAGGTATTAAAGCATTGGTTTTCCTCTCAAGTCTACTATATTTTCTCACCAAAACAAGTAAGCGCAAGGCATCTTGTGAAGTATTTTTCTGTATTAAGAAAGAAAAGTCCAAGAGCTTTGGATGGTCCTGAATCCACTTGGATGAGAACTGCATGTTTTCATACTTATCTAAAGAATCCACTTGGATGAAAATTGCAAGTTTTCATACTTACCTAAAGAAAGTACAAGTTATATGGGTACAATACACCACTACTACAAACAGAACTGCAGATCAGTTTTACTAGATCAGGCAAGCACCACCATTGGCAAATAATTCTTCCGTTCTAATCAATTTTAACGTATCCTTTGTTGCTAAGCACTCTTAAAAAAATCTCTGGCCCAAGCAACAGATCACAGCACACATTACAAATATAAAAGACAACCACCAAAGAGAAGCCTACCAGCAGCCTGCTGTTTATTAAAATTCTGACATTCTGAGATATCTTCTTGCCAAGGGCCCTCTTACAATGACATCTGTACACTTGTCATTACATTGCAGTTCACATTACTTACATAAACATGCCACAGGGAAACCATGACTGATATAATTTTTATAAGATTGAAAGGTAGCCATTGTGATCATTAAAACAAACCTTAGAGAGCCTTCCTGATGATGGAACAGATTCAGTTACTTCTTCCTTCTTTGTGGGTCATTAGTTAAGAAGGCAAAGGGGGAGGGGGAGGAGGGAGAGAAGGCCATATACTGCAGGTGTTTTATCCTTTGTAAGTAGACTGCACTGAGACAAATGATTCTAGCTGGCATTTTGTACACACCGGAGATTGCTTATCGATCCAGATCAGAATATTCAGGCTGGCCCCAGGGAAAAGGCAGAGTATTTTCTGAGGGAGTTAATAACCTGGCAGCTGAGCTGTCTTGTCCAATTCACTGAACCTAGGGCTCTAATCAGGCCAGAGTTTTTATTTTGAGAAATCTTGCCATATGTGTCTGCTAGCTGCCTTCCACTCTATTGGACCAGTGACAGTGATTGAAATGACAGCCTATAGATAGAGCCTAATCAAATTGTTTATTATCAGCCTAAATCAATATGTATAGATTGTTGAAACATCACTGTCATGCCATGGAAAAGTCATACTAATACCACATGCTGCAGGTGTAATACTTAAATGTATTTTTCCATCTTAAATTACACCTGAATTTGACAAAGTAAAAAAAAAAAAAAATGGTGTATGAGACAGTGAAAAATATACATGTTTACACATTTGCAATAAAATAGCATTAAGGATTAATGTTAAAATGTCATGCTGTGCACCACTTAAATACATTATCATGTTCCCTATACAGAAGAGAGGCAACAGAGCTGTACAAAAGGAAAAAGGGATTGAAGAGAGAAGCATTCTGTCTTTTGGATAGAAAGGTTAAAATCTCACAAAGGTCTATATGCATGTTCAAATTCCATTACATCTAAAAAAGCAAGTTTTGAGACATCCAAACTACAGAGGTGAAACATACAGTAATGTGAATTCCTTTGGTACTACACAAATAATCCTCCCAAAAGCCTTCCAAAGAGCTTGGCCCATGACGTCTAACAATTTGATAGGGAGGCTAGCAGGCAAACAACCTATGTTCTGAATTTAGAAAAGAGACTAATTGCAAGCACCTAAAATGAAACCCAAGGGTCGATTTCATAGAAAAAACTGTATCTTCTGAAGACTCTTAGATAACCTTTTTGCACAGGAAATGTATAAAAATGTTATATGGAGAAAAATAAAAAATATTTGGTAATATGCAGTGAGTCAGATGCTACAGGCTTAATTAACATCCCGAGCAAAATTGTTCAAACACTAAAAAATGAGCTGAAGAAGAGATATTCCTGAAAGCATGGGACAGGATGGAAGTCTCGGATTTGGAAAAGAGCCAGTAAACTTTTTTGGCCCTGTGAAGCTCACCTGAGCAATATGCATGTGCAATTCTTCTCTAGTGGAACTGACCTGGAATTGAGGCCCAACAAGAGTCAACTGTGTAGTTTATAACTTTTGAAGTAGGTCTACTGGCAGAATTTTGCACTGCCCAACATGACCTGTGGAATAATTTATTGCCTTGGTCTTCAAAAGACTGTTTTAAAGTACCTTGGCAAGGTAAACAGGACGTAAGCTTAAAGCAAGTTATACTTTTTGCCCCGAAGAATGGTGTAAAGTAACATTCAGGTTAATTAACCTTTGCGATGCAATACGCTCCTGTTTCAATATCATTCACATTATGTGATTATGGGGTTGAGTCAAACATATAACAACTTTAAGCATTACAACATATGTGTTAATAAGAATAATATTGCCTTATAGGTTGCACTGCTTTAAAGTGGTATGTTTTTCCTTGGATAAAATCTACTTTTCTTAGTGTGTGCATTCAAAGCTCTCCAAACAGCAATTACCTTTGACTGACTGATTCTAGGAATTTTCCTATTACATTCAAAATAAGAATTTCTTCATTGCCATTTTAAGAAATAAAGTTACTCATTCACCATAAAGCTTTGGTATGTAAGTCTCTCTAAGTTTATGCTTAAGTCCCCGCTGAATCCGGAAAACAGTTATGCAGATGCATATCCTTAAGTTCTAAACTATTTTAGTGTGACTTTCCCTTGTCTTAAGTTTTGAACATACCTGTGGCATACTCATGTCTGAGTACACAGTATGAATACAGGTGGCTGAGTTTGGTCCACAGCTGGCACAAACCCAAAATTTAACATTACTTTTAAAGTGCTTTGACTGAAATCCAGCAAAGCACTTAAGTCTACACGCAGTCCTGACTTAACTATCTCAGTTTATAGTTACACTGGTGCAATTTCCTAGCATGGATATAGTTCTGCTAGTATTTATCTTGGCATAACTTAGCAAGATGCTTTTACAGAAATTAATGCCATTGAAAGTCATGGAAAGACAGGGCAAGCCTGCAAGAGATAATACCAAAATTGCATAAACTCAGGAGGGGCAACAGCAATTGCAACAGCAGGAGGGGCATAAGAAATGGAAAATCTAGTAAATGAAAATACTCTGGCATCTTTCTTCAAATGCACAATGAAGCATTCTGGAGTTTTAAAGTCACGTACTCTCTCTCCGAAGGGTTTGTCCTGCTCCCTGAAGATGGAACACTTGCCTGGTGATGTATTTCATCCACACAGTAAGAACAGTATCACTAGCTCCTTCACCCTCTTTGACACAGAAGTTAGAAATTCTGCAGTGAACAAAGACAGAAAAATCTCATGATTTTCAGCACAGTGATTCAGCCCCTTCAGCACAGTGGTTCTGCCACTGTAGTCGAAAACTGTTTTTGAAAACTGCATTTTCCTTCTTCAGCAAAAATCTTCTTATAATGCTGAAAGAACAGTGTTCCTTTTCTCCCCTCCCATATCAGCAATGGATAGGCATAGCCCTGCCAAACACAATTTTCCCAAGAAGTGACTCGCTAATTTTCTGGGTCTGTGACTTGAGACTGCAGTCATCTACTGAGCCAGCAGCAGTAAGCCATTAGGGTTCCAAATAAAATGATACATGATTTAAATAGCGTGAATGCTAAATCACCGGAAAAATCAGAACTTTGGGGCTTTTTTTGAACTGGGAATTTCCTGTGAAATATGTATCACATTTTTTACTTGTGCTCAAGTTAAAGACGATTTTTGCTTTAATTTACACATGCAGGTTTGTGCATGAGACATACCCCTGTATCTAGCACCGTGAAGCAAACTCACTGCTGATCATGAAATATACCACCAACTGACCACAATACTTCTGATCTTCTCCAGTAACATTTGACACGCACATTTGACCCATATTTCTCAAATATTGATACTGAGATATTTTTTATGAAATTGTCAGTTTAGCTTTTGGACCTTGAAGTCACTTGTTACCTACTTAAAATATTTGAAACTCTTTGTCAAACCTTTAAAACCTTCAACAGACCAGTTTCTTAGCACACTTTTGCCAATCTATCTATTCATATGTGAATTCATTTCACAAATAGTAGCTCATTCTGGAAAGCACGGGTAACATGCCTGGTTTGTGTCTTGTATGATGTAAGACCCATTGAGCTGGATATGCTTTAATTGTTGGGTTGAAACATGGAAAGCTCTTTTAGTTTCTGTATGGCATGCAGCGAAATCCCTGTTACAGTCTTCTGCGCCTGTTGGGAATACATTATTTTTATGTTCTTCTTTTGCTTTTTTTGAATCTTAATGCAGCCAAATGACTCAAGAGAATGGAATGCATTTTTTTTTTTTAATTTTCAAAGGAACTTCAGGGGAAAAGTTTGACCACAAATAAAAGTGATAAAAATGAAGAAGAATGATGACCTTGTTATCATTATTTACAATGCATAATAGTGGTCAACAGTGCCACTGTTATCCAGCTTTCCAATACTTGTGTCTCAGTTATGGATATCAGATCCTAACAGGAAATACACCTAAGAGCTTAGTACTGCCTTGAGAAAGGACTGTGTCGTGGACTCTCCAATAAATCTACTAAAAGTCTTAGTGCTTTGTTTATTACATTTCCCTAGGTCCATTCATTTTCTTTTTGGTAATTTCTGTTACGGGCCTATTTGCTTTGTCTTTGCGTTAAATGAGATGCAAAACTAAGCACTACTGATACACGTTCTACAGGTTTATCTGTTGCCTTCTGCCACCTTGCTTTGTATAAACAACAAATGTATTAAGAGATGAGCAGCATATCAAATTCTCATCCTATTCAAAGAACATAATGTTTGTAAATTAAATTCTTCAAGAAAAAAAAAAAGACGGTATTAGAGTCACCAGTGCAAATCTTATCCTGCCTTCTTCCCCCCCAAAAATTCCAACTGTCAGACTGTTGCCATCTTCATTAAATGCATCACTACCTATCAGCATGTGGGCATACTAAACGACTTAACATTAATCCCTATATACCTGTTCTTTAACCGTACTTAATAGCACAAAATAAAAATATTTTATTTAGTATTTTCAATGATTTTTACTATGCAGTAATTACCATAATTTTCTATGTAAAATAATAATTCCAAAATTAAGACTTCTAATTTCTATTAATCCACTATTAGTTTTCATGCATACCATAAAAAATTTAAAAACTTCCTTTTTTGTCATATGAATCATGCAGCCAGTGACTATAAGATTAAGTAGATTTTTCTACTACCAACAACTGAAGCCCTGTGCTGAACTATTTCTGGGTTTTTTTTTTCAGTTGCATTGTGATGCTGCTAACTAAATCCAGTAATGTCACAACAAGGCCTTACTATTCCAATAAGGGAAAATATACTATAATATATCCCCATGCCCCACAAAACCTGTATGCATAGTACTGTTTTCACTTCAGATGCACAAATAATTGATGTACTTTACAAATCATGCCTGCAAACAGGTTTGCCTTCCAAATCCCTTCAAACTTCATTACATTTAATAGTTCCGGACCCAAATGCCAAGTCACTCAACAAAAATTCTGGCCAGATTTACATACTTAAAAAAATAGTAATGAAACAAAGAAACATGAAACAGTGAAACACTAGAAAGTTCTAAATTCAACCTACACTTCAGCAGCATAAAGGGGGTTTGATCAACTGTGATTGTGAAATCTTAGAAGAAAGAGTTTAAGAACTGATATCCATTTCAACAGTGCCATGTCATGCTGTTAGGCTTAATTGCAGCATCTTGTCTCCATCAATTGCAAAAACACTCTCCGTGCTGTTTGTAGATAGTACTGGTAACTGCTCTGCTGCATATGCTATCGTCTGACTCTGTGTGGAGTTACACATAGCAGAGATGACATGTGATCCCCCAGACAGTCCAGATACATTTCTGGGCAGCTAATTCTATTTTACTTTAATGAAAGATACAGTGGTAGTACATGCTGACCTCATATGTTAAGATTCCTCCAGTATATGGATGATAACTTCCTCCTGCAAATGGTGGATGAGCCAACCAGGAGAGGAGCGCTGCTGGATCTCATCCTCACTAACAAGGAGGGTCTGGTCAAATCAGTAAGGGTTGAGGGCTGTCTTGGTTGCAGCGACCATGAGATGGTGGAATTCAGGATCTTGTGTGGTAGGACCAGTAGAATAGCAAGTAGAATTGCAACCCTGGACTTTAGCAGGGCAAACTTTGGCCTTTTCAAGCAATTGCTAGGGGAAATCCCATGGGCAAAGCTGTTTGAAGGTAAAGGGGCCCAAGATAGTTGGTTGGCATTCAAGGATTGCTTTTTCTGAGCTCAAGATCGGAGCATCCCAACACGTAGGAAGTCAAGGAAGAGGGCCAGGAGACCTGTGTGGCTAAATAGGGAATTGCTGGCTATGCTCAAGTGGAAGAGGAGAGTTTACAGGTCATGGAAGGAGGGGCTGGCCACTTGGGAGGAATATAAGGCTGCTGCTAGAGGATGTAGGAAGGCAGCTAGGAGGACTAAGGCCTCCTTAGAATTAAACCTGGCGAGAAGGGTCAAGGACAGCAAAAAGAGCTTTTTCAAATACATGGCAGATAAAACTAACACCAGAGGCAATGTAGGCCCACTAATGAACGGGATGGGTGCCCTGGTGACAGAAGATACAGAGATGGCAGAGTTACTGAATGCCTTCTTTGTCTCTGTCTACTCTGCTGCAGGCAGTCCTGAAGAGCCCTGTACCCCTGAGACCTTAGATGAAGTCAGGTCAACGGAGCGGTTTGCCTTAGTCGATGAGGAATGGGTTAAAGACCAGTTGAGCAATCTGGATATCCATAAATCCATGGGTCCAGATGGGATGCACACGCAGGTGCTGAGGGAACTGGTGGAAGTCATTGCTAGACCACTCTCCATCATCTTTACCAAGTCCTGGGAAATGGAAGAGGTGCCTGAGGACTGGAGGAAAGCAAATGTCACTTCAGTCTTCAAAAAGGGCAAGAAGGAGGACTGGTAACTATAGACTGGTCAGCTTCACCTCCATCCCTGGGAAAGTGATAGAACACCTTATCCTTGGTGCCATCTTAAGGCATATCAAGGATAAGAGGGTTATGAGGGGCAGTCAACATGGCTTCACCAAGGGGAAATCATGCTTGACCAATCTCTTAGCCTTTTATGAGGAAATAACACGGTGGATGAGTGATGGCAGAGCGGTGGATGTGGTCTACCTTGACTTCAGCCAAGCATTTGACACAGTCTCCCACAGCATCCTCACAGCTAAATTGTGGAAGTGTGGTCTGGATGATCAGGTAGTGAGGTGGACTGCGAACTGGCTGAAGGAGAGAAGCCAGAGAGTTGTAGTCTATGGGGCGGAGTCTAGTTGGATGCCTGTAACTAGTGGAGTGCCTCAAGGGTCAGTAGTGGGACCAGTATTATTTAATATATTCATCAACGATTTAGATGAGGGAATTGAGTGTACTATCAGCAGGTTTGCTGATGACACTAAGCTGGGAGGAGTGGCTGACACGCCAGAAGGCTGTGCTGCCATCCAGCGAGACCTGGACAGGCTGGAGAGTTGGGCAGGGAATAACTTGATGAAATATAACAAGGGAAAGTGTAGAGTCCTGCATCTGGGCAGGAACAACCCCAGGTTCCAGTATAGGTTGGGAAACGACCTGTTAGAGAGCAGTGTAGGGGAGAGGGACCTGGGGGTCCTAGTGGACGACAGGATGACCATGAGCCAACACTGTGCCCTTGCGGCCAAGAAGGCCAATGGCATCCTGGGGTGTATTAGAAGGGGGTGGTTAGTAGGTCGAGAGAGGTCCTCCTTGCCCTCTACTCTTCCCTGGTGAGACCTCATCTGGAATATTGTGTCCAGTTCTGGGCCCCTCAGTTCAAGAAGGACAGGGACCTGCCGGAGAGAGTTCAGCGCAGGGCGACTAAGATGATTCAGGGAGTGGAGCATCTCCCTTATGAGGAAAGACTGAGGGAGCTGGGTCTCTAGAGGAGACTGAGGGGTGAGCTTATTAGTGTATATAAATATATAAAGGGGGAGTGTCATGAGGATGGAGCCAGGCTCTACTCAGTGGCAAACAATGATAGGACAAGGGGTAATGGGTACAAACTGGAACACAAGAGGTTCCACTTAAACTTGAGAAGAAACTTCTTCTCAGTGAGGGTGACGGAACACTGGAACAGGCTGCCCAGGGAGGTTGCGGAGTCTCCTTCCCTGGAGACATTCAAAACTCACCTGGACACATTCCTGTGTAACATTATCTAAGTGTTCCTGCTCCGGCAGGGGGATTGGACTAGATGATCTTTCGAGGTCCCTTTCAATCTCTAGCATACTGTGATACTGTGATACTGTGAGTGATACATCTGTAGACATGTAAATCAGTCCTAAGTTAGTATCAAAATCTTTTTTTTTGTACCAGAAGGAGGTGGGTACAGCCTAAAAAGAGAGACTTCTGAAATACTGTGTGAAACTGTTGATACACACTGAGGAGAAATCCACAGATTTTGTCTGCAGAAAGAAAATTGTCTAAATTGTCTGGAAAAACCCATTGACCCAGTCAGATTGCGTGAAGCTTGTGATCAAATACAGCCCCAGGCTCTCCTGCCCTATGTGCTTGTGCATCTTGCTCGGAACACATAGCTCAATGGAAAAAAACCACTATTTTACTGTGATAAACACTACAATAGGATGGTGTTTCCAGAGGCATGTGTGAGTTGCTCTTCTTTAGCAACTTGAAAACATTACACTGAAGGTTTGTAAGGTGTAAATTTATAGACACTGCATGCAAAGAATTTTAAGGTTTTGGTATTCAATTATTTTAAGTAGAACAACGAGTACATCAATGCTACAACAATACAAATTAATCAAACACGAAGAAGTAAAGTAATTAAAGCTGAGCAGTGAGATTGATAAATTCTAAGGTGGAGAAAACTTCTGCAATGCCTATTCAAGAGCCTGAGCAATTAGGGATAGCTTTAGAAAGATTGTGTCCTGGGTTCAGCAGTAGCAGTCATTTTTTTTCTCCTTCTTAGTAGCTGGTGCAGCGCTGTGTTTTTCACTTTCAGCCTGGGAACAGCGCTGATAACACCAATGTTTTTAGTTACTGCTCAAATGTTTACTCTGACCAAGGACTTTGTGACTCTCATGTTCTGCCAGGGAGGAGGGAAAGCCAGGAGGAAGCAGAGACAGGACACCTGACCCAAGCTAGCACACAAACCTGACCCATACCACAGCACATCCTGCCAAGAGGTAACTGGGAGTTACCCGGAAGGGCTGGCTCACTGCTCGGTCATGCTGCGTATCGACGGGTGGTATCGTATTCTCTTCCCTTGTAATTTCCCTTATCATTATTATTATTGGTGGCAGCAGCAGTGGTTTGTGTTATACCTTAGTTACTGGGCTGTTCTTATCTCAACCCGTGTGTTACATTCTTTCGATTCTCCTCCCCATCCCTCTGGGAGCGGGGAGGGGGACGGGGAAGGGGACAGGGGGGAAGAAGGGGGGAGTGAGTGAGAGGGCTGTGTGGTTCTGATTTACAGCCTGGGCTTAAACCACGACAGATTGTTAATATGCCTTTTACTGTATATCTGTGAAATCTATTTCACTGAGAAGTCAAACACATTGGGTTTGTGGTTCAGTTTGGACAACTACAAAAACTTAGCGAAGATGGTCCTATGATTTAGGGCATGGAACAGGAGATAGGAAGCCTCTTGAATCTTATGATTTCTTATTATTTCCTTGTATTTCCAGTCGCTAGATATTATCAGATAGTCTCAGCTGTGGAAGCCCAACTAAGTCTGTGCTGAGTTCCACAAAGTGCTGGTTGTATGTGAGAGAATCTGAATTTCTGTGGTACCTATGAGACAAAGTTTAAGTTTAACCTTGTGAAGTTAGTACCTCCCCCAGAAAGTGTTTCAGATAATCTAGTTGAAGTTTCCATTCCAGCAATTATCATGCCTGTAGTTTATAACTACAGAATGTAGTAACTGTCTGATAGGATTTAGGTAAAGTATCACATACGTAAGTATTTCAAATTAAAGTCAGGTTATCCTAATGTAGCACTGCAATTAGGAATGACCTTCACTTACTGCATTCTGTCCAAACATGAGTTGTCCTGGGTTTAGCTTAAACTACCTCGACACGTTTGTGAGGTGGGCTGATGCCAACCTCATGAAGTTTAACCATGAGAAGTGCAAGGTCCTACACCTGGGTTGGAGCAATCCCAGGCACAGCTACAGGTTGGGCAGAGAAGGGATTCAGAGCAGCCCTGAGGAGAAGGACTTGGGGGTGTTGGTTGATGAGAAAATGAACATGAGCCGGTTTCAGTTTGCACTCGCAGCCCAGAAAGCCAACCGTATCCTGGGCTGCACCAAAAGGAGCATGGCCAGCAGGTTGAAGGAGGTGATCCTGCCCCTCTACTCTGCTCTTGTGAGACCTCACCTGGAGTATTGTGTGCAGTTCTGCTGTCCTCAACATACAAAGGACATGAAGGGCCACGAGGAGGATCAGGGGGCTGCAGCACCTCCTGTATGAAGATCCATTCCAACCCTAACTATTCTATGATTCTATGAGTCTAGATCAATACTCCTTTGGAAAAAACATGCTAAATGACATAGAGAAAAGAAACAGCAAGGAGATAATTGTGGTAACATAGAAGTGAGAGAATATGATTAAGATTCTAGATAGCTTCATTGTTCAAATCATTACATATTTTTACATTTTCATATCTTAAAATGATAAGGACAAATTTATAGACATGCATATAGTAGTTGAACCATGTTGAGTAATTTTTGTTGGAATTCTTTGGAACAGACATGGACCATAATAACGTCAATAATGTGAGGTTAGCTCTTATGCTGAACATATTAGGGAAGTCTGTGTAATAATCTCATCCTGCAAAGCTCCAAAACATAAGTAATTTTTGTTGGAATTCTTTGGAATAGTCATGGACCATAATAATGTCAATGATTTGAGATTAGTTCTAACACTGAGCATATAAGGAAGTCTGTGCAATAATCTTGTCCTGTGAAACTCCAAAAGGTTAAGTAATTTTTGTTGGAATTCTTTGGAATAGACATGGACCATAATAATGTCAATGACATGAGATTAGCTCTAACACTGAGCATATAAGGAAGTCTGCATAATAACCTTATCCTGCGAAACCACCAAACATTAAAAAAAAAAATAAAAGGAACTTCCCTGCCTTGACTGTAGTGTAATAAATTATTAGTCTCGGTTTCCAACCCTTACCATCCTCACTGCTGATGCCAAGCTGTACAGCTGCTTGGCAAATCACATCCTACCTCTATGCCAACTGTGGAACTGTTCTGTCTCCTGTCCCTGGCACTGTGTCTTGCTCATATTCTGTGCTTCCAGTCTGGAAGCCCTAGGTGACACAGCATAAGGTGTTTTCTTGATGCCTGGGTACTGATCATGAAGTTCGGTTATGTTCTTGTATTTCTCTCCTGAGTCTGATTTTATCACTTACAATATGTCTGCTGATATTTTCAGTAGCCCTGGCATGCTGTTTACTGGAAGTCAAATTTTGCAAAAAACAGAACTTTCTGAACCTTTACCTTTTTTTATGTTTGCTAACTAAATAAGGAGGGCTGTTACGGAGTATGTGTCCCATGTGACAATGAGAAAATTAATTTCACCCTGTTCTTAGAAATGCAGAACTTCTTTGGGGAGAATAACATCAAAAGTCACCATGAATGGTATGATTCTGAAAGGGAGATTAAAAAAAAGAACTTTCAATAGAAGAGAAAAGAAAAAAAAAGGGAAGAAAATAAATCCATGTAGCTTTAACATATTCAAGGAAAACATAAAGCACATTCTTAACCAAACACTGATGAAGATTTACTTTGCAGTATTCCATGTAAATACACACACAGTCACACCATGTTAAAAATAAAAAAGTGAAAAGTAAAAAAATGCAGCTACCAAAGGAAGGTTATTTATGTTCAAACTGTACTGGAGAAATTAGTCAAGGGTAATTCATGCATGTGAAAATATGATTTCTAACACTGCCAAGGTCAATAAGACCTTTGGGAGTAAATGCTAAACATACAAATCAAAGATGCCTACGGGCGGTTTTGAAGATGAGTGGGAAGGATTTAGTAGTTTTAAAAAGCCTGTTAATAATCCAAATAAATAAGCAGTGATACAAGAAGATCACATAACTTGTTTATGAAAGGAACCAACCACTGCTAGATGTTTTTCTGTCCTTGGACTGGATTGCCCAAGCCCAAAATGATTGAAGCACTTCTCTCCTAAATTTCTTTTCTGTCCCACAATTCCTGACACACTTAAACCAGAGAAAGCAGTGGCACTTACCAGGGTGTATAAAGAGTGTTCAGATGGTTCATAAGGTTTTTGCTTGACTGCATGAGCCTACCCTGCCATTTGCCCTACGATAAGGTCCCATTCCCCATTTATGGTAGGAATATAAACACAGAATTAAGTATCTGATTCTTTCTCCAACCTGAAAAATGAATGAAGATACCACCAGTCTAAATGAATCCAAGCTACTGAATTAGTTTATTTAGTAATTTTGTAAAGTGACCAAAGCACTTTTATAGGAATGTTTCACCTTTTCCCAAGATGTCTGAAAAGAAACTAATGTTATATGAAAATGCATGTTGGGTACCTTTTGTTTTTTAATTCCGTTTTCAAATGGTATATGAACAAAAGCAAATGGCTTTCCCCTCTTCCTTCAAAAAAAAAATGGAAAAAAGAAAATTGACAATTTTTCATTTTAAGCTCAGACCCTGAACTAAGACTTCTGATTAGGTGGCTCCAGATACTCCTTTGGTTGCCACTGTTGTAATATCTAAACATCCCCAAAGTTTCAAGTTGTCTTTTCAAAATGTTGGTTAGGTTGGAACATAAATATGTCTCACACAGCTTAGATATCTGGGATATACATCTAGTCAAAGATATCTGAAACCAAAGTGATTTTCAAAACAAATTTTTGAACCAACTCAGTTTGAGTCATTAAAAACAGTGCGCTTTGATCAGCAAGGGCAGTAGTCATAAAAAAAATAAGTGCCATAGCCTCCTACTTCTTTTCCCTACAGAGCCATGCGTAAGGTAATGTACTGAAGTTTATGAAGAGGAGGTTTTCAAAGTGCTCTCGCAAGTGCTGGGTAAGCTGTATAGAAAATACAGATGGAAAATACAGTAAGACCCCATTACAGTTATTAGTTAATGCTTATCCTGGCAAATATCTCGTTAAAGAACTTATGGAAAGCCCACTGTCACAGCTGTCCAATACTTCTTGGGTGTCTTGGCCCTTGACCTGTATACTGTTAATTCTTCACATAAAATGTCTCCTTCCCTCTTTTCCTCACTGCAAAGAAGGAAAAGAAGTTAAAACTTGGTTCCCCTTCCTTGAGATGAGTTGGTAAAGATCAAACAATATTTGCATGAGGTTTCCAGTGAAATTTTGCCAGAGGACAAAGGGCTTTATGGACCTGTACTTGTTGGCTGAGTTTGGGAATCAGTTGAAGCCAAACTACAGAGACAACAGCAGCTGTTTCTAAATTTTTTTTTTTTTTTTTTTCTGAATCTCAACACAGCATCCGAGTAATTTGTTACAAACTTGAACTGGAGAAGCCAAGTATACAGCGTTGCAGAAGTGAAATCCAAAAAAATTAGTATTTCAGGTTAGGAGACCTGGAGCTGGTAAGGAGAAACCACTTGTTTGTATTCAATTTTCTGGCTTGGTCACAGTACTCTTGTATCCTTTTCATCCTTGAAGCCAACCTTATGTAGTACAAAAGACCTTGTATGATCCTCTCCCTTGGCATGGATTTTAGTCCAGTTCTTTCAAATGAAATTGAATTCACAGCCCAGTTGTATTTAATTTAAATCATAGAATCATAGAATAGTTAGGGTTGGAAAGGACCTTAAGATCATCTAGTTCCAAACCCCCTGCCATGGGCAGGGACGCCTCCCACTAAACCATGTCACCCAAGGCTCTGTCCAACCTGGCCTTGAACACCACCAGAGATGAAGCATTCGCAACCTCCCTGGGCAACTCATTCCAGTGCCTCACCACCCTAACAGGAAAGAATTTCCTCCTTATATCCAATATAAACTTCCCCATTGCCCCTTGTCCTGTCACTACAGTCCCTAATGAAGAGTCCATCCCCAGCATCCTTATAGCCCCCCTTCAGATACTAGAAGGCTGCTATGTCTCCCCGCAGCCTTCTCTTCTCCAGGCTGAGCAGCCCCAACTTTCTCAGCCTGTCTTCATACAGGAGGTGCTCCAGTCCCCTGATCATCCTCATGGCCCTCCTCTGGACTTCCAATAGTACCTGCTGCTCACACTAAATACACAGGTATTGTTTCATATGCACTTCTTTGGCTTTTTATAATGCATTCAAATATGTTCACAATGTCTTAGAACTACCACCAGATTTTACTACCAGCAAAATCAGTTTCTAGTTTTTCTGTTTGTTAGACTGCAGTGAGGACTTCTGCCAGTGGATACATCTAGTTTGCTGAAACATTTTCCAGTTTTGAAGGACTTTCCCATGAGCCATGCAAGGAGCACATTGTTCTCCACACATAGGTTAGAGGCCTATATGGGGCATCTTCTCTCGAGACATTTTTAATCCTGCATTTATTCCTTAGCCTGGTTTTACTACTCCAACCTTTCAAATGGCTGGAAAATCCACATCACTATCTTGGATATGTCAACAGTGAAGTGTTAAATTAGATGGTCCTAAATGCATATTTGATTGCCCAAAGCAACAGGCAGGAAGACGGGTGTTTTCAAAGAATATTTATTGTTACGGCAGCTAATATGAAGTGTTTCAGAATTACTTTAGGGCAAATTCAGGACTAAACCAAGGAGAAAGAACTAAAAAAAATGTAATAGCCTGTACCTTATTTTCTTATTTAATATCAATGTATATAAAATATTTTATATAAATAAGTAGGAGTAATAAATCCAAAGGGGTATGACCAATTAAAATTAACATTATTTTAGAAGATGAAGCAGATCAATTTAGACGATGTTTCAATCCATCTACAGTAACTTTTTTCTAAGTCTAGACTTTAAAAGCCCTTTGCAGTTCAGGGGTACAGCGTAAGAGAAACTATACTGCATGTTGCTTCTGGGTGATAGCACAGCTGTCATCTGCACCAAAATCTCTACAATATTGTTTGGGTTTTCTAAAAGATGGAGTGAAGAATAACTACCTAACTATATGCACAAAGGCAATTTTAGCTAAGTAAAATACACTTATACTAACCAGAATTACTTTTGGACATGATTAATAATAAATGTCCCTTGTCCTATGAAAATGTGCCAGGAAATTTTAATTGACTGCAAGTATCTAAGGTTGCAATCTAACACATCATCTGAAAGACAGATTTATTGGGCCCACACTTAATTACTATGTAACCTGCATTCTGTTGTACAAGATGGAATGATTTTTTTTTTTTACATGACAGTTATTGGGCCTAATTCTACTAACAGGTATGCCACTGAAAAATTTGGAACAAGTCCATTAAAGTCAATGGTTCTATAAAGCTGGAGTAAAATTATACTCAGACCCAACATGCAATTTCAGCATCTTGTAATAATAATTGGTATTACAAATCTAGTAATAGATTTGTAACAGTAACCTAGTAATAATAATTGGTATTACAAATTAGGCCAGTTTCTGCTTTTCCAAGTGGTAACAAATAGAATCACGCACCAGATATCACATAATTCTAAAAGATGCCTACATTAAGCCTTGGTCCTTCCACAGAGACATGGGCCATATATCTTGCCTGACATTACACACAATGTGCTGAGACCACTGCATGCATGTATATTCCCTAGCACATGAAACATGAAAATGCAGAAACAAAATGAGGAATTCAAAAAGGCAATTTTATTATAACAGCTTTTACCTACAAATCACTTATGAACTACAGGTTCTCTTCATTAATATCAGAAGTTTTGAGCCACTGTCTTTTATGTGGCTTGAACTTACTTTTTCTTGTGAGTTCATTGTTTGACACAGCTTTAGATCAGGTAGGACTTTGTCTTCTGTTTCCTGACAGGACTATCATCTTATACAGAAGCTTTTCTCCTAATCTGCTTTTTCACTGTTTCTTTAAATTCAGAAGCTCCAGACCTTCCTGGGGACAGCAGTATAGATCCAGCTTCACAAAGTGAGTCTGCTTCTGGGGTGTTTTCAAAGTGGATGCCCTAACTTGCAGTCTTTACTTCTCTGCAGTAGAACATCCTTGTAGGATTTACTGAAATGAAGAATCACAGATTACACCTCAAGAAAAAAAAAGGCAGGCAATTAGTATGTGCTGCAGTACAAAATGACAAATATTATCCACTGCCCACAGCCAGTATTCATGATCTCCAAATACCAAACAGTAAACACTCAATAATAGGTACTTCAGTACCCATGTTAGAAGCTTTCCTTTTATATGAGCCATTAACATTATGTATTTCTGTAATTTATGTATTGTAATACTCAAGTCAGAAGCCCAAATATATGAAAGAACTATAAAAGTACTAGTAAGTAAATTTTAAATTCAGCATCTGGTCAGTGTATGTTCTAAGAATAACAGGTGGAGAGGTGGAGTTTGTCATTTTCAACTGTTGTTCTAAGAACAGTAGTTTTAATATATACTCAATTTGGAAGCTCTTGAACAGAACTGGATATGCTGTGTTATTCATAATCTGTCTTGTGCAAATTGATCCAAGCATTAAGTCACTGCACAAGACACTGTATTTAAGTGCAGTGATGGGCCAGAGACAGTGGAAATAGAAAAGGAGTAAAATGGAAATGAGATGCTGTATCAAGATAGAAGCACAGGGATTTGCTGCCTTGCTTCAGAAATGAGCTAAAATTATCATTCTTTTCTTGGGAAATTCACACTCTGAAGTAAACAAACACAACCCAGTGACTCCTGTCCTCTCCCTTCTGTTGCATTCTGTTTGCATTACCAAATACTGCTCATTCTTGAGTTTTATAATGGTAACAGTTGCTAACCAATTTTTGCAATGATGCATTTACAAGGATCACATATATGTATGAAAAACAGTGTTTCTTTCCCAATTCCAGAAGCAACTGGCTGACTTGAAAAAGTATATTTCTACCTATTACAGCACATGTACAGGTTGATAGCTTTCAAATGATCCCATTTATGTTAGAACTGGTAAAGTGATATTCTATTATTGCATTGAAAACAAAATGTATTGAGACATTTCACATTGTTTTTCATTTTCCTTCTGTTTCAATACTCTTTTAGCTTTGATTTATGCCATCTAACAACTAAAGGTTATCCAAAATAATTGTTGCACATTACATCCATTACATTAACGATGATCTGTGTTTGGAAAATGAGATGTTTTGTGAATAAAATACATTGATAAAATATAGCTGTCTCAACAGTAATTTTGTCAGCTAAAAATACGGTGATATAGCTTGAATTTCTACACTTCAGTGCATCTCATGAGAAGTGAAATGCTTATTTGATTGTTGCATGCATTATTCTCCAAATCTTCTTTTATATGCCTATTTCAAGTATTTGATTTTTGCCTGGCTAATAATAGGTGCTTCTTCAGTCAAAGAACAGACTAGACAACATAGTGTAAATTGTAGCATATAATTGTTCACTGACTGCCATTGAAAATGTTTAGCTACCACTGTTCGACAACCTCTGATGTCTGCAGCCACTGTTTCATGCAACAGCAATTAAAGCTGTGGGAATCAGGAAAAAAATCATCTAGAGTGCAATCCTACCCCATTACTTTTTAAGTGCACAGAATACTCCAGAGGACAAGCAAGCCCACCTGGGGCCAGTGAAAAGAAATCACACAGGAGATGGGTGCTGAAAATGATGTGCACCTCCCAGTTTCATAGCATTGCCTAGCACAGCTCTTTCACTGTCTTTCCTTCTGTACCTTCACCTTAGCCACCACAGTAACCACAGAGACACATTTTGGCTGCATCATACATTGAACATGCACAGAACTGAATCTGAACTGAATCTGGAAGAAGCCAAGGAGGCTGGTAGCCAAAAATATATTTCTGAGGCTATGTTATGGAGGAGAATCCTGAAAGCATGGCAGTTTGGCAAAACTGAGCAGTGAGGGGCCTCTGAGCAAACTACAAATGGATTAGCATTTTGCAGACACAAATAGACTGAAAAAAAAGGGATTCAAGAGCTGTCCAGACAACAGCAAGGTATGAAAGAACTAAAGCAAGAAGTTACTCTTGGAGTCTGATGATTCTCTTTCAGCATGTTCAGAGATAATCTTCAAGTGAAAGGTAAATGGATAATCCTACTTTTGAACCAAGAAATAGGTAGCTCATCCCCTAGCCTCTAAAGATTTTAATGATGTGATTGGAGATGGATGTATGTAAAATAAAAGGGATGCATTTCAGCTACTCTTCTTCCTCTCTAGGGTCAACAAACACTTCAGAGCTAGACTGGAAACACCACTAGCTGGTCTCAGTGAGAAAAACTATACAGGGTACTGTGGGACAGAAGAAAATGTGTGTCTTTACTTTTATGAGTGCCAACTCACAGGCTTACTGCTCTCAAACCATCCTGCCCCATTTCTTCCTACCCCCAATCAGAACACTCACAAATTACTGTGGGCAATTTTGCAATAAGCCAATTGTGTTATCCAACCCTTTAACGCTTAGAGAAGCCCTTTTATTGAGCAACAATATAACAGGGAAAGTGCCAACAGATCCAAATGGGCTCTGGAATGATTTATTCATCCTAGGCTTCTAAGCCCCCTTTCCTCAGTATTAATACTAAGATTAATGTGTCCCATCAGTGGCTGCCAACAGGAACTTTAATAAAAGCAAGAACAACTAGTTGCCTCAGCTTGCTTTCTGCTTAAGGTTAGGACATCATAAAAACAGTAGCCCACAAAGGCTTTCCCTTTAATTTTCTTATTACTTTACAAAATGAGAGTAATTTCATTTAATTTAACAAAAACGCACAGATTACAGGAACATAAGTACATCACTACCTAAAGTCATTCATTGGCCAGTTTTTTGAAAGGATAAATGTAATATATTCAGATATCTTTAAATGGTGTATATGCCTCTTAAAATTTTTCTCAGTGTAGACAGATGTATTTGAACATAACCACAACATGACATACACTACACTTAGGAAGGATGCCAGATTAGCAATGAGTTAAACCCGTAGAGTAAATGACAGACACATCTGCAACTAACTAAAGAATTCATTAGATGTGAAGGAATATTTATTTACACAACTATTGTCAAAACTGGGTCTCTTTCAAGTCTATTTATCCACATCTATTGCTGTGGACAATGCAAGTGTACCATGTTGATGGTCTCCGCATTATGGATGCTTAGCCTTTTTTTTCACATATGCCATTAAAATCTTCAACTGCCAGTGAATCACTGCCAGCTGGGTTAGATTTTGCCCAGGATGACCTTGTGCTTAAGAGCTCCTGCTCTTCAGTAGCCCTTGAACAACACTTTATTTATACTCAACATCCTTAAGCCTCTGATTTCAAAAATCAAACCCATCGAAGTGTGTCCAGAAAAGCTTGAAGAATGCACTTAATGAATGCTATTTGAAAATAAAGAGAAAACCCAACCAAAAACTCTGTGCCCAGAGTTTCTGAGACAGTTTAGTGACATTTTAACAAACTGCAGTGTGACAAAATCACCTAAATGAACTGTGAAGGATACTGCAGACCGTGTATTGCATATTTGAATGCATAAAGTGTATCCGTTTGGCACGTAACTGCAAAGCTGCCTACGCTATTTAAAAGTAAGCTTTCCAATTCATTCTTGATCACATTGCTACAAATTGTACCCATTTGAACCTCAGATTTTTTAAGTTCTTTTCTTATGGTCCCCAATCTTCTTATTTTATGAAAAAAGTATGCATGCATATTCACATACTTCTCTTTTCTTTCTTCCCATCCTCTGTACCAATTGTTCACCTAGATCAGGCACAGAAACTGCAGAATTGCTGGGTGGTGGTGATGGGTGAGTGGAGCAGAAACTCCATTTCCTCCTAAAAGCAGAGGTCGCTCAACTGAAAGAACAGAAAGGCCTTTTATTCCTGTAAAGAAAAGAAGAGGAAAAAGCTCTTCACAGTGAAGATGAAAAATATTGTATTTGAATCCTGGGAAGAACTTGTTCTTCCTACACTGGAGAATAGTCTATTCACAGCACAATTCAAATAGCCTTTAGCTTTTCAAGTATCTGCAATTGGCAAAAAGAATAATACACATCTGTTTGCATTTAGTTTTATTTTTAGAATTTTTTCTATGATCACGGTATGTATGTCAGACTAAGACATTTCATGTTATTCCATTAAAAAGAGGAAGCGAAAATTTCTTAATCATCTCAGGTGCTTAGATTTAAAACTTCACCTATTGGCTGTATATAATACAGTGTAGGCTTTGATATGTTGCCTTAGATTTTTAATGATTACTTGCATAATCCTACAAAAGTAGGACTTTCAACTGGCAAGAAAAAAGCCCTGGGAACATAACTTATATCTAAATGTCTAAATGGATATATAAAACTGACAAATATCGACCAAATTCAGAATAATACAGTATTCAGTGAACCTCACTTGTTCATTTTCTGAAATGTTTCATTTGAAAATTCTTGTTTTCTAAAAATACATGAAATTTAATCCTTGAATTGCTAATGATTCGTAATTACAAATGGCAAATGCTTACAAAGAAAGAATTTTGTACAATGTTGGTTGGTGATATAAATTAAGTGTTGTATTTCTAAAAGTGTTTTACTATATATATGTAACTAGATACGTATGTAAATCAGTCAACAATATACAAACTGAGAACTGTAAAAGGTAAAATTGATGTTTAGAACAGAGAAGTTTCAAACAAGGTAATTATACAATTTCTTTCATCAAAGGACATAAGAAATACCACATGACATGTCTAATCTAACCACAGAGGTGCATATTTGGTTAGGAATACTTTACGTTTAAAACCAGAGTTCTCAGTTTATGCTGTGCTCAGTAAATACCAGCAAAATGGAAATTCAGAATATTTCAGTCAGAACAAAAATTTCCTGCATACAAGTTGTTGAGGTTTCCATATTAAGCTTTACATTTTGTAAAGATTATCACTATTGAGATTTTTACTAATTGTACTAAAAAAGAGTGGCAGATGTACACTATTGTTAGTACTAACCTGAAAATAATAATACATATTTAATTAAAAAGTATGATTTTGTCTGTTGGAAAGAGAGGTAGATTCATTGAACCCCAGTAGAATGATTTATCCCAGTTTCCAGTGAGTTTGGAAAGAAGTCAGATATATTGCTTAAGGAATCAACTTACCTGTAAATTTTATTTTACCAACTGAAACTACAGCCAATGATTTCTTGTAAAACACTATGCTCATCTGTATTTGAAACAGGGGTAGACCCAAAGTCTGGTCTTTTTTAAGAGAAGGATAATGGCCTGCCTCTACCTTCCTGCATTAAGCTGTTTCTGTCAGAAGTTGTTCAGTTCTGTTGGAATGAAAAAAAAAAACATCCACATGTCCTATTGTATTTCCATATCATGTTCACTTCTCCGTTTTACTATGACTGTTGGTTTTTTACTCATTTGCATTTCCTGTCTCATGCTGTCTTTGTATAGCAACTGAAGACAATTTGTCCCAGTTGAATACCTGAGATCTTGATAAAGTCTAAATATGAAAGCAAAGGTTTGTAATGGAATGAAAAAAATCACCTCTGTAAAAATGCTGAAGCATGCAACAGTTCAGGCAGAGATGCCTTACAGTGTGAGCCTACTTGATCTTGAGTTAAGAGCAGAATATGGTTGGCACCAATAGGATTATTTCATTTTTGGAGAGCAGACCACGCAGGGTATGGGGAAGCCCTACAATTATGTTTTTTTCTGAACTAGTTAAACCATCTCTAATTAATTATGATGGTTTCAGCTGAAACTTTCCAGATGAACAGTTCAAGCTGGACTTGAAACTGAACAATCATTGTGTTACTGAAATGCTCTGGTATAGTCCAAGTCCTAATTTTTGATTCAATGAAAATACCAAAAAATGAGTAGCATATGTTATCTCAATCCAGGAGATTTATAAAACTCAGATATCTTGTGACTGTGTTGCTACTTTAGCAGGATAAAAATTCCTTTTCACCCCCTTAACTTCCACAAAATTCCCCCCTAGCTATGTCTTAAAAATGTCAAACATACTTTACTGTTTCCAAATAAACACATCATTTTTGGCAGAATTAGTAGACAAGAAAGGTAGGAGCACTGTTGTTACAGGAGTTCATATAAAAAGCAAATTTTAATGTTTCAAAATTTAAGACTTTCCTAAAGTTTTAAAATACATCCTCCCTTACTCCATGTGTATTACTGTCAAAAGCATTATGAAGTGTCCCTTTGGAAAAGTAAATCTGATTAATTAGCATCAGTCTCCACTGTAGAATTCAACAACTATATAAACAGCCATAGACTTTTCTTAACAAGTATTCTATTATTGTTTTCAACATTGTTAAAATCTAAAATGATTTAATTGTTTAACCATTGTGTTCTGTGCATTGTTTGCAAAGTTTGTCAAGTGAAAAGAATTTTTCTTAGTGTTATGGAATGATCCTGAAACGTTTATCTTCAGTATTGCTCTAACACAGTATACAAAAGCAGGATTGCTTTTAAGTAGCAATTCTGCATAAAAAAGGGAAAGAAAGCAGAAAAACTGTAAACAACTGAGAACATAAAAATGACAGAAAAGAGTTTTCATTGCAGTACTCTATTTCAACAGAAAGCTTTTGTGATATCAGTCAGATAAAAATTGCTTCCTTCATAGTTTGCAAGTAAGAATATGGTGATTTCATCTGCAGTTCTCCAGCAAAAAAATATCACTACATGGTAACAGCATTTGGATATTAACTTTCTCATGGTAGTTTAATTTTTGTGCAAGAGGTTAAGGACCTGGAGGCCACTGCCCACAGAAATCCCCACATCTCACCGAAATGACTGCTTTGAAGGCACTACTGCTGCATATCCTTGCTGATCTCAGCTCACAGCTTTATTTAAGCAGGGGTGCAGGTCTGATCCAGCAGCAAGCTCAGGGAAGGTATTCCTATCACCAGCTCCTCCTGATGCCAGCTGACTGTTTGCCAGTGAGGAGTAGCTTGTACTGCTTGCACGGTATCACCTTAATGCTGGAATTGGAAAGGCTTCAGTTTTTAGCTGTGCAGTATAACACCACCTTTATTTGCTATTAAATTCATGCAATTTCAGAAATCCCCTGGCACTCTGCAAAATTCTGCTAACAGTCCCATTAAAAACTAAAAGAGCAAAAATATGTGCGTATGTTTACTTCCATATTGATGCCACAGAAATGCTTCAGCTGTGAACTGTAAATGTAAATATAAATGAGGGGAAAGAAAAAGGAAAAGCAAACCCTCCCAATGTTTACTTGCTTTTAACACAAAAAGCAGGATTTCAACATTCACCAGGGCAACCATAAATAATATGTCTCTCTTTAATTTGGCCTCCAATATCTGACCAACCTTGATTTATCCACAGACAAAACCAAGCATCTCTAATTTGCTAACCAATCACTGCAATTCTTTTCTTACCAACCAATAATTCTGCCATCTCTAATTTACCAATAAATAATTCTGCACTCTCAAATTTACTAACCGATAATGTGACCAATTTGCTGACCAATGATTGTGTCAACTGGTAATAGTGCCCCTAGCAAACAGTAATTTGCCAGGCAATATTTGGACACACAACCCCCCCCCCCCCCCCCCCCCCCCTTCCCCCAGCAATAAAAAACTTTAGCAGTCTTTGATTCAGTATCTACTATGTTGCTCTGAAACTATTTAATGTGGATAGTGAGGTTTTTACAAAGTATTTGCTTTCTGTGGGAGTATTTGTTTACATCGACTGCTCAGAAATTGCACAGGTCTCTTGAATGCCCGTGAACGAGAATATTGTTTTCCCTTTTAGCAATATTAGCATTTGAGGCAAGCTTGTTTTTAATGTTAGAAGTATTCCTTGGCCTATTGCTAACTCCTCTGTTAGTACTGTTGTCACCATGCTGGGATCTGGCAACAGTTCCACAGTGCTTGGACAGTGTGCATTGGTAAAGCAGTGACACCGCTAGCCAGCTCTGTCACCCTGCTAACCTTACCACCCAAGTTGATCCTGTCTGAGCAGAGATTTGAGCAGAAGGAGTTCATATATAAAGGCACATGACTGATTTTTTTTTCTAATTTCTATGTCCCTTGGCTTGAGTGAAAAATAGGTCTTGAATTATTGGCTTCTTTAAACTATAATAATAGCATTTTGAAGTCATGTAGTAACTTCTGCAGTCGATTTTACCTCCAAGAAATGTTACCAGTTTTGTGTGATTTTATTAGTTCATATTAAAGCCATTAGCTAACACAACATTAGCTCAGTGAGCAACCACTCTAACACCCATTTGACAAGGAAAGTCTACAGAGAACAAGGACATAGCAGAAGTGACCATCAGTGCTGAAATTAGTAAAGAATTTCCAAACTCCAAGCTGCTGGCTCAGAGGGCTACAGAAAATATCCATAGGCTGTTGGAGATGTCACAACAGAGTATTTACAAAGAGAGAAACTGTGAATTCAGGCACAGCTCTATGTGCAAGACAGTAACTGCACCAGCTCACCATATACTTTTCCTTGTAACAAACCTCCTAAAACAGTTTACTCATTAATTGATTGCATATTCCAGTAAATTATTCAAAGAAATATTAATTCCAAACCAGAATAAAATTTTAAGTTTTACTAGGGAAAAAAAAACAAACCAAAACAAAAAAAGACACTTGCATTTTAAACTCATATGAAAATATGAATTGATTTTCTTAAAATTTCATCCTGGAAGTAGTACATAGGCAGCACATTCTAAAACTGCATTGCAGGTTCTTTCTTTATCTTTTTCTTTCCCACCTTGTTGGATAAGCACAGCCTAAGCAGTACTGTTGCTTCTCACTTTTCTCTTCCTGAAGTCTCCTGGGATTCTTGAAAGAAGAGGCAGAAATGCCATTCTCGGTGTCTGTTCCTTTAGAGTAGGTTGTGAATAGTGAAAGGCAAGTGTGCCAAGAAGGAAGAGCAGCTGGCCAGGAAGGCAGGAATTCCCAGAAGCCCAGAACTTTGGTATATTTAATGTTCTCTTGGTGCTGGAGGAACAAGTGTAATACAGCTGAAGCTGTGCTAAAGCTTATTTCCTGAATTTAGTTATATGACAAAAGTAAAATATAAAAATTCACTATCTGAGTTTTTAGGATAAATAACAATTGTGATGCTAGTTCCAGTACTATTTCTGTTAAAGATTTCATATATCCATAATACTGTTTTTTTCCACAAAACCCATTTGATTCACAAGCCTGGGCCTGTTAATTTCAGAAACAAACATTTCATTAGACAGTACTGGGAAGATTAACTTGATACAAAAAGCAGTACTGTTTATCTGGCAAGCATGAAAAGTAGGTGTGGTGAAATAAAGGTGTGAAGAATATGGTGCATGCACCTCTTCCCCATACAAAGTGGTAGAGGGTGGAAAACGTCCTAAGTAGGAGGTGGACACTGCTGAGGCCTAAAATGTAAATGAAAAGTAATGGCAGAGGACAAGATGCAATGACTGTGAAAGCAGAAATTACAGAATTAGCAGAGGAACAAGATGGTCAATCAATAGTGCAAGTGACAGAAAACAGGAATATGTCTACACCTTTTAAGAGTAAACATAACTTTCTAGATGTGTGTAGCTGCCTGTGTTTCTCTCTTCAAAGTGGGCTTGAAAGGAGAAAAATCTATCAGTTCAGGAGTCCTGAAGTTTATTTTACAGTAAGGATATGAGCACATCCACAGTGTTACAGAGGTAGTACAAAGAAAAGTGTCAAAGGAAAAAACACATTAAAAGCACATAAGCATATGCACATAGTATTAGTATAATGTTTTATGAGGATTGATGTAGGCGGGAAGATGGTTTTTGCCCTGTCTGGTTAAATTTTCTACATTAGAGTACTATTGATTTTTGTAAGTATATAGGATACTGTATATACCCCATTCTGCTATCCTTACACAGGTTAATTCTTTTATCCATTTCAAACACGGTCAATCAATAACAGTGATCAGGTAGGTTGTGAAATTGCCTGGAAAACACATCCACAAAGTAAACCAAATACATTGGCCTGTCTATGTGACTTAAAGCTTAGCACAGCATTGAAAATCACTAATGGAACACTGTGCAGTTTGTTCATGCTACGAGCAGTCAAGAATCATGCATAATGTAATAGTGCATCTCCTAACAGCAGCTCACACAAGCAAATTTAATCTTGTTTTACACTAGACACAAGGAATTAATCTTTAAAGCTGCTCCCGTGATTCTCTTTGGCCCTTAAAATATCGAGGGTCTTTTCACCTCCTCATTTACAATACTGTAAAGGGATGCATTTCAGTTATCATCGTGTATTTACACTTCATCTACATTAGCTGCAAAATGGTTGAAACTCCATAATTTATTAGTCTTAAAAAGCACATTGCTGGCCCAGTCCAGAAGCTGGTTTTTGTGTTGCTGCATCTGAAACTGGTATTAAGTCTCAGGCTAGACTGTGAAAGTTGGATTCCCTAAATAATTAATATTTAAAAAGAAAGAAATTACTCTTTCTCTCCCTCCCCACTTGAATTTAGTTTGGCTGTATTAATTACACAAGACTGTCTCACAGCTATTTCTGGCAAATAAGTTACCTTTAATGTTGTTATTATTGTCCTAATTACTTGTATTACCACAGTGCTATTGTGTTTAGTACTATGCAATGCTGAGAAAAACAGTGTTCACCCCAAATAACTTATCCCCCAAGTATATAAAAAGATATAGAAAGATTGGACAGTACAAACGTTAAAAAAAAACACACACACCAAAAAAACACACACAAAAAACCGCAACCAATCAAAAAAACACCAACCAACCAGAAAAAAACTCAACCCAAATGAAAACCCAAAGTGATATCAATGAGAAAGACAAGAAATAACATATTCATGTATTGGAAACTTGACTTTGGCAAGACTTCAGGATTTCAAGTTGGGAGCCTGAATTTTTGGACCTTTAGCCTAGGAGAAATTTTAGCAGAGCTGTGAAAGATAACAGTGAATTACCTTTGCAAATGTTCATGGCAAGCTTCTTGTGAGCATAAGGAAGACTTGACAACAAAACAAAAATGCTCAAAGAAAAAACTAACAAGTGGAAAGTGGAGACTGGTCACTCATCACTCATCAAGACTGGTAAGGCATATGATATATACCAGTATTATACTTCAGAGAAGGGAGAAGTAAACGTGTGAGGTTTCTGACTAGGGGTATTTATTGAGCTTGCATTTATGGATTATATTTCAGAGATAACGTACAGAAAGAATAGCAAAATTTGAGCAAAGGACACACGTGAAAAAGAATAGCTAGTGCAACCTTGCAACCTCCCTGCCCACTGCAGGAGGGTGAGACCAGATCACCTTTGAAGGTCCCTTCCAACCCAAACTATTCTGATTCTATAAGACAAATTCATTGGAATCAAATGATGAAGGCTGACATTGATTTAGAAGAGGACATCGCCAGAAAGCAGTTCAACAAATTTAGAGCAGAGACAGAAAAGGAAAACAGCGAGTAAAAGTGCTAGAAAAGAGGCCAAGAATATTTTTAGATAGAAAAAGTTGCATTGTGTTTGTATGATGCAGGGTTAACCCAGTATAGAGACACATGAGAAAGACACACTTGTCAATATTCTAAACATGAAAAGGTCACCAGATGGAGATGAAATTAGAGGAAATGGACTGAAATGGAGAAACAAAACAACCATCATGAACTGCAAGAGAGGAGGAAGAAAATTCTTTGTGAAGGAAAGAAAAAGTAAGCAGGATAGGCAAAGAGGTGGCTTCAATTTTTTTTGGGAAAAATTAGTAGTAATAACATAAAGGTGACCTGAACTGTTGGCATAGGCTCCAGATAAAATACAGAACAAAAAAATACATTATGAAAGCCATGTGCTTTCATTTCTGGTAAAATTTGATATTGACCTGTAGGTAAGCATGCTAGCAGGGAAAAAACATGACAGAATCTGCTTGTTTAGTCAGGTCTAGAATGAAGAAAAACACTCTGCTTTTGTGCCACATTGGTCTTGTAGGAATAGTGGAGTTAGGTCAATGCCAACCTTCCACAATTTCCAATTTCAATTTTAAATTCAAACCAGCCTTCCAAAACCAGTTAGGACCCTCAGGCTTTATTTTGCAGCCTAAGACAAATATTCCCCAGATCTTCTGGAAAACTATAAAGTGAAGTCCTTTGAAGCATCTTCAAGACCACTTCAGAGGCTCGTGAAGTGTTGCAATTGGAGCATTCACCAAGGACTGTTCATAAAACACCTCTGCTTAAGCTTTAACTTTAATCAAGCTTCATGAGATCCAAACCTATCTCCCACTCCAATTTATAGTAAATGTTTAAGGGACAAATAAGAAAAAACAGAGAGTCTGATAAGGACAATCTTTATACAGATAAAAACTAATAATCAGAGAAAGAATTCCCTAAATCCATTCAGACTATTTCTTGTTAACATGTTTAAAAATACATCTTTAAACAGTTTCTGAATACTTGGACATGGCTCTGACCTTAAAAATGCACAATCCCAAGATAGTCAAGTAGTAAGAGAGTACTGGAAAAAGAATAACAATAATAAAATTATACAATTTATACATGTCAACTTGATTCACAATAAGCACAGCAGCTCTTTAAAAGGGACTTAAATGTCAACAAAGTGTTATGAATGAAAGAACAGAATAAACATCCATTACATTACAGAGTATGTGAAAAACTGCATGGAAAATAGAAAAACAATTTGATTTAAGATTATGAAACCATAAATTCACTTGTACTTCTTACATGCTTCGCTTGTCTCATACAGTACTTCTTGTTATTTCTAAAGGGAAAAACCCCTAACATCCTGTGTAATCATTACAATTTACTGATTCCTTGTGTTTCAAAAAAATTCTTTGTTGACTCTTTTATAATTAATTTTAAACTCCTTTCTGTTTGTTTTAAATGTATCTTAGTAAATAATTAGAGTGATAAAACCTCTTTTTGTATGTACATATGCGCACATAAATGATATATAATACACACATCTAAAAAAATGCTTTTTCTCTCAGATATTTAAGGTAATTATAATACAAGATATTCAGTATAAACAAACACTTTAAAACAGCATTTAGCAGAATTTCTTGTAAAATTAGACTTGATGCTGTGAGCGAGGCCTGTGCTGTAAAGCTTCTTGCCACAAAAGGAAAGTTTAAGTAAACAATACACTGTTTTCATTACAAAAAAGAAAAAAGAAAGAAAAAAGAAGAAAAAAAAAAAAAAGAAAGAAAAATGCCAAGCCCAGTCAAAATGCATTATTAGGGTGTCCAGGAAATTATAGCTTGTGTCCATTAGTCCTTTCAGGGTTAATATTGATGCAGATATTATTTCTATCCACGGTACCATTTATTTGAAATATTATGACTGGGAGTAGCTGCAGCAGTGAATCAAATCAATTGATAGAGCAGTTAGCCCCGCAGTCAAGGCTGCCTTTACACCATGCAGCGAGCATGAAATATTATGGAGATTGTTCTTTAAAGTGATCACTTTATCATCATTTGTCTGCAGCCCAGGCTATTCCTTCCTGCCTCGCTTCCCTGTTGGGTTAGAGCTGTCATAACTCAATCAGCCGTATAATGCTGTTCATAGCACCTCCGTAGCAGGTATTGAACCTGTCAAGGGCCACTGAGGGAATTATACTTATCCATTTTGACAGCTAGCAACACCACTCTGATATTTATGTCAGTTTATATATGTATGATATGTATTTCTTAAATGTAATTAGAAGCCTGTTTTTGTGTGATATATCTGAATTGCCCAGAGCTGCACATGATTAAGACATTGATTTCTAACCTTGTGCATTACTGGAGAAGGGAATATGACAAGCTCCATCACTCAGGGGTTGCAGCTAACCTCTTCTGTCTATATACATCATATGAAATTGTCACTATTGTTTATCTGTCCAGCAAAGATGACTACAAAGCAACTGTTTTTTTTAGCTTGCTAAATAAATTGAAAGACTGTAAAACAAACCATTATCCCTGTCCGTCCACAGCACTTGTGTTCTGCAGCCATGTTACCTGGACTAAGGTGACAAAAGCAGACCACACTCTGAAAGCTGAGTGAACATCACCATCATGTTTGCTTTATCTCATGTTCTCATAGGTAGCTAGAGTATATGATTTGAATTTCCAAGTGAAATTTTTGTAAATATCTCATGTGCCAAGCAATAGAAAATATACTTTATGTCTTTTAGAAAGGGAATAAAGACAAATAACAAGAAAAAAAAGGAACAAGAAAAGGCCGCCAAACTAAACCAGCTTTTTATTCATGTATTTTGTTATGGTTACAGAATGAGATTATTGCACAAAATAGTTACAGTATGTATGGTCAGCCTCCTGACTTTTTTCCCTTTTGATATTCTACTGGTTTGATATTATATTTTCTAGACTATTCTTCCTCTTATTGCAGGATTAACATTGAAGCAAATCTTTTTTGTTTTTTTTTTGTTTTTGGGGGGATTTTTCTGGGGGGTGGAGTGGCCATTTTGGAGTTTTATTGATTTTGTTGTTCTCAGTTTGTTAGGTATTTTTTAAGTTCCTAAAAATTAGGTTAGGATTTCTGATTTATGATTTAGGCAACTCAGATTCTCTGGCTCACATGGCATACTCTATTGATCTTTATCTCTGAAAACTGACACCTTTATTCTTACCTCCATTTCCCTAAAAAATATAGTCTCCTCCTGAAGATATCTGGGGTCAAAAATTTCAATTTGGGTAAATTTCAAAAAAGATCTGCAGTAGATTAGATTTTGAAAAATTCTCTCTATAGTTCTGGTTTGACAATACAAGATTCTAAGGAAATTTCAAAGCATCATTTTAGAGGATTAGAACTTCCCATATCTTTAGATTTAACAACATAGGTGGACAGTTTAAGCTGTCACCCATCATCAATACAAGATTCCTTGAAGCTTGCAGAGATCAGGGTAAATAGTAGGGTCCTATTTCTGGTTTTGTTTGTTTGTTTGTTTTAAAAAAAAAACAAAAGCAGATGAATCCAAGAAAAACAAGAAGCCAGCAAACAATGTTTACAAACAGATGCTAATTTTGGAAAGTATAACTACCTTTTTGCAAAAACTCCCATCACAACCTTAACATTACAGTAACTGCAGTTCATTTTGAGATTCAAATGCTTACATGAAATATAATCTCAGTGAAATACAGAAGCAGCATTAAAAAGGTCAAAGGATCTATCTGTGTCTCTCTATATGTTTGTGACAGATCCCTAGAAAATAATCTAGAAAACATCTATTCTAGCTATCAGTCTCCCACAGAAAAACATTTTCTTTTCTCAGAGAAGTGAAAATATACCAAAAACTACAGACTGTCATAGAAAAAGCACAAGCATTCAAGCTAAATATTATTCACATGTCATTGTTCTGACCTTCCCTTAATAAAATTCAAAGACCTCTGTAATCCAAAGATCTATGATAAGAGCTATGTGGTTTAATTCATATGCTTCTGATGTAATTCTTCTAGATTGGTTAATTTATACTGAAAATGGAAACATATAATTTTGTTTTCTGGTTACAGCATGATGTATCTGTAGCTGATGACTTTTATGTAACTAGGATTAAAAAAAAGCAAGACAGAAAATAATATTCCTTACCTTTGAAATAAGAGGGCTGTGCAAAATGTATTTTCTTTCTGATTTATCATATAAAACCATGATAGAACAGAGTAAAATAAGGTGCATGCACCAAGGAAAGAAAACAAAATTGGTATTATCTAGCAAAAAATTAGTTATTGAATCTAAAGCGCTAAATGTTAATTGGAATAAATCTGAAAAACTTGCTCATAACTTCTGTTAAGCTACACCAGGTAAGGTTTCTACCATTAGAAAATAGATGCATTAGTCAGGGGTATAATCACACAAGCTACATCTGGCCACATTATCTTGGGAGACAAATATTTACACAGCCTATAGTGCTAAATGACACTGACCTCGGTGACCATACGGGACAATCCATACAATTACTACCCCAAAATATCTCCACTGTATTAAGATGTAGCTTCCTACAAATTTTATTATGCCAGTTCCACTTTGCAAAGCTTTTTTTTCTTTTCTTTTTTTTTTTTTTGAGAAATAGATGATCTAAGATGAAGTTGGAATCAAAACCTCAAAACTCACTGAATAGTAAATTGCAAATGACTTTTCTTACATTCTCATAAAGATATGAAACAAGGAGGGGACCTTTTAATTACTTTTGTTTTAAAAAGACTTTTTCAAAAAGAGCTCAGAATTATTCTGGTTCTGCCATGTAAAGATAAGGACATGTCAAACTTGAGAGTTATGGTTTATTCTTTGGATGCTAAAAAAGTTTTCTTCATTTCAAAACATTCCAAGATTATTATAAATGCACCTTTTATACAGCTATTGGAATTAGGAACCTTTTAGTTTTAAACACTGGAACTCTAACAGTGTACAGAAGTAATTCATAAGGGAATAAGAGGAAGAATTATCTAACACATTTGATACAAAATGTTACGTTTAATGTGTCTAAATCACATCTCATAATTTCTGATGACTTTCATTTGACCAGCTATGCATTTTTCCAGGAGAAAATAGATGCACAGAAATAACAAATTGTCTCAGCTGGAAATGGCCTGAACACTAGTGTTAACTAAAAGCACCACCCCTTCTTCAATAACAATGATCAAGACTCATTTTACATCTCAACAAAGACAGCTCACTTCCAGGAGCAGAGTGCCCCTTTAACACCACTGGTTAAGAGCTGATGCAGAGCACAGAGGCCCAGCAATGAATCACCCATGTTAATTCCATGCTTTGCATGGAAGATCAAACAATTTCATAGTGTTATAACTGTCATATTTCACTGTGTTGCATAGAATATTTATGATGCATTTTGTATCTTTAAAACACTGTAAAAAGATTATAAATGAAAATAAAGCAGGAATTATTATTTTTGTTCCTATGACGAAAGTGAGGCAACTGAATCAATGGCACAGCTAATGCCCTTGAAAGCACCCTGCTCCTTTTGCTGGGAACCAGCGTGCTGCTGCACATGCTTTCTATGTTTTGCCTATAGCATGACCACCTTGAGAATGCCCGATCTTGTCTGATCTCAGAAGCTAAGCAGGGTCTGGCTCGGGTCTGTTGAAGGTTAAACAAATATTTAAGAATACCACCAAGACATCCCCCTCAAGGCTGGACAGTCAAGACTGGTAGGGTGTGTGGCTTTGTATGGGCAAGCACTTAAGCCAGTGGGCCCCTCCAATACTTTGGAACTTCACCCCTGAATAAATGCAGAATCTGGAAAAATTAGCAGAACACTTAGACAAGGTGTGCTGTTGTCCTGGCAATACCAGAGAGGGACAACTTGCTGCAACGTGCTGGGGCTTGGCCTACACCTAGAGAGCCCTGCTCTGTAAGAAACAGGAAAAAGAAGTCTGATGGCAAGGCAACAGACAATGCAGTTACTCAAACCCCAAGCACAGCAGCTACACTAATGCCAGTGACAAGCACAACAGCTGCTCAAACCCTGACAAAAGACACTGCAGCTACTACAACCCCAGTGAAAGACACTGCAGCCATCCAACCCCAGGGAAAGACATTGCAGCTGAACCAAAGTATCAATCAATGCCAGTATCAGTTGCCCCTATAAGCAAGAGGAAAAGCAAATAAAAAGCACAAAAAAAATTAATGGAGGGAAGGAAGATGAAGACTCAGGGCACAAACTAGAGGGGATGGCATCTAAACAAGAGTTATTACTACAGGAATCAGAGGAAGATGAAGAAAAATAGGTAACTTCTTGATCCCGGACCTCGACTGAGCTGCAAAATATATGAAGAGATTTCAGCCATCTTCCAGGGGAGCACATCATCACATGGTTGCCCCAGTGCTGGAACAGTGGGGCCAATGGTCATGAACTATAAGATAGGGAAGGCAAGCGGCTGGGATCACTTGTGAGGGAAAGGGGAATTGACAAAGCAATAGCAAGAGAGAAATGAGTCCTCAGCCTCTGGAGGTGGCTTTTGGCAGCTGTGAAGGGTGGCATTATATGTCGCCCAAGCAAGTGGACCAAGATAAAGGCCTCTAGTACCTGAAGGTAGCAGCAGCAACAGAGGATGAAGTGATTCATCAGCTCTGGGAGTTTGAAGACAATCTCACCCCTTCCATCATTTCAGCTGTGGAAGAACTGTCCCAGGAAGTCAAACAATTGAAAGATGATCTGTCCAGCTCCTCATGTGTACTGACCCACATGTCAGCCATTAAGAGGTGGAGCCTGATATCATGGACTGAATGAATTCAGCAGACTTTATAGGGATGGTCTATGGACTAAGGAATAATATCTGTTTCAGTGTTTCATATATATATATATGGTCTGACATATATATGTATATATGAGACAAAAAGTGATGGCATATTGAAAAATGTGGGATCTGAGCATGACATGAATGGAATGGAGTAAGAGGTGCATACTGTCCTGGGTTTGGCTGTAGCAGTCATTTTTCTCTCTCTTAGTAGCTGGTGCAGTGCTGTGTTTTTGTCTTTCAGCCTGGGAACAACACTGATAAAACCAGTTTTTAGTTGTTGTTAAGTGATGCTTACTCTGACCAAGGACTTTTTGAGTATTCTCTTCCCTTGTTATTTCCCTTATCATTATTATTATTGGTGGCAGCAGCAGTATTTTTGTGTTATACCTTATACTCGACTGTTCTTATCTCAACCTGTGGGAGTTACATTCTTTCAATTCTCCTCCCCATTCCTCTGGGAGCAGGGGGAAGAAGAAGTGGGGGGGGGGGAGTGAGCAAGAGGCTGCATGGTTCTGAGTTACCGACTGTGCTTAAACATGATAGTTCTTTGTGGTGTCCAACATGGGGCACAAGGGTTGAGACAACAACAGATCTGGCCAGAGTGTGTCTAATTGTATTTGTGATAAGCATTCATTGTTTTGGATTAATAGTCATTCCTCAGAGTGCTGATTTATTGGCTCTCAGAGTTGTTGCTCTTGATCTCAGAGTTTCAGCATGTCTTACTTTACTTACAGACAGTATTTGCTGTTTTAGTGTTTATCGGCTGGGGGGCTCAGGCTAAGGTTCTTGTTTCATACTTTATGGTAATGACTTGTAATACAATAAACTCATTGATCATGAAACTGGTCTGGCTTGTGTTCCCAGTGTGGTCATCACCTCTATACTTTGGGAGGTATACAATGGAAGTGTTTAGCAATTACACATCTTTTTTTCCCTCCTTGGGTGCTCAACCTATGTAGGAGACATTCTCTTACATTCCCAGCTCCGCCACCAGACTATTTACAGCATCATTTGAGAGTTCTGAAGGTTTTGAATGGCCTTTGGATACCCTTGAGACCTGCCTGCTGATTGTGATGGGGATCACCATGTTGGCACACATACAGAGTGTGTTTTACCCATGACCATTTTTTCTGATCTTGAAAGTTAAGCAGAGTCGGGTTTGGACCTTGTCTAGGGTTAGCCAATGATAAAGGAGGACCAAGAGACTGTCATGAGTGGCAGGGTGTGTGGGATAGTATGGGCAAGTATCTAAGCCAGTGGGCCCCTCCAGTGCTTTGGAACTTAACCACTGAACAAATGCAAAATCCATAAAAATTAGCAAAACACTTAAATGAGGTGTGTTGTCAACCTGGTTATACCAGAGAGGGACAAATCATGGCAACGTGCTGGAGTTTGGCCTATGCTTACAAAGCCCTGTTCAACACTATCCAGCACCTTCAAAGGGAAAAAAAGTGTCTCTGGATCTGATGGCAAAGCAACAGACAACACAGCTACTCTAACTCCAAATACAGGAGCTACACCAGCCCCAGAGACAAGTACAGCAGCTACTCAAACACCAACAGCAATAGACAGCACTACCGCTGGTGCTACTCAACCCCCAAGCACAGCGGCTCTACCAACTCCAACAACAGATACTGAAGCCACTCCAACCACAGTGATAATCACTGCAGCTAAACCGAAGGACCAATGGCATACTTGGTATACTCAAAGGTATACTTGGTGGGTAATGGGGGAAGATGGGGAATTCCAATGTGTACCTCAAGGGGATTTGATTTTAGGTGAAAACAGCCAATGAACTCAATTACATGCTGTTACCTGCTATATAGCACTTTTATAACCCACCAACTAGATGTCTTCAGGTCACCAGTGACTGTCCCTGACTTCCCTCCAGCCATCATCCCAACACAGAATGAACCTTGACAAAACCAGACGAGATCAACAGTGACCACACGAGTTCTATGGTGTCATCAGCAGGCAACAATCCAACACTGCACACTCTCTCTCCTGCTCTGAAAGACTGCTACAGGAGATGGAACCTGACATCATGGACCGGATGAACTCAGCACCTTTAGTCCATGTACTGAGGAAAGATATCTCTCTCTTTGTGTGGGAGGGGATGTATATATATACACATATATATATAAGACAAGAGTGATGGTATATTGAAAAATGTGCGATCTGAGCATGACATGAATGGTATGAAATAAGGGGTGGATACTGTCCTGGGTTCAGCAGTAGCAATAATTTTTCTCCTTCTTGGTAGCTGGTGCAGTGTTGTATTTTGACTTTCAGCCTTGGAACAGTGCTGATAACACCAATATTTTTAGTTGTTGCTCAGTAATGTTTACTCTGACCATAAGACTTTCTGAGTCTTATGCTCTGCCAGGGAGGAGGGGAAGCTGGGAGGAAGCAGAGACAGGACATCGGATTTATGTTTTTTGATTCTCCCCCCAATGCCTCCTGGAGCAGGACGAGAAGAAGGGGGGAAATGAGCAAGCGGTTGCATGATTCTGAGTTATTGGCTGGGCTCAAACCATGGGAGAGAAATTCTGATTCTCTGCCCTGAATTTTGCCAAATAGTCCCAATAAAGTGTTTTCTTGTGCAACAACTATAATCTACTGTCAGACAAGCTGAACTTTATTATAGTGTCTCAACACAGATACCTATGCCATTTGCTATACCCTTGGGGATCCCATCAACTCTAAAACTGCTGTTACAAACTAGCAGAGACTCATACCCTGCCCACATACAGATTTCCTGAATCACATAAGATATTTCAATGGCATCAGGCATCTACAGTTAGACAACTGAATCAAACCCTCTATGACAATATTTTATGTCACAGTAATAAATTCCTGAATGTGCTGAATATATCAGTACCACTTTCATAACAGGCCCATGCAAGTACTGTGAAGTTTTTTATGCTAGAATTGCATCCAAGTTTTAGGTCTGAACTCAAGAGTTCAGATCTGTTATTAGAAAACATCAGCAGATTACAGATTTGAACACTGAGAATGGTGGATACCAAAACAGATATATGCCAACATATGCTTGTAGAGCAGCCTCTATGCCTGACAGATTGAGGTCCAGGAACTGGGAGAAAAACCTCTTGCTGTCTCAGAGAGAAAAGCCTGGCTGTGAGGGCTGAGAGTCATTCTGTTTCTGACCAGCAGGGAAGAATTGGAGCAGAGAGGTAGCAACAGAGGCGCAGAAGCAAGTAGGACCTAGCAGGAGGCAGGTACAATTTCTAGGTGAGGGGAGCCAGGAAGGCAGCTTCCAAGAAGCCATCCACTCACCCTCCACTCCATCCAACACTCACTCATACAGCAGTCTTTTGCACAAGGAGGTTGCCTGTTACAAAGCAGGTGTGCCTGTAGTTCAGCAAAAATCTGGGTTTTTGTTAAAGAAGAACTATGAGCAAAAGAATGGTGAAGGAGCTGGCTATGGTCTGTGTTTGGTCAGGGAAGATGTGCAATGCAGATAGGCACAGAAGACTCAGAAACTCTGTGATGCTCATGTTTAACTTTGGCATTTAGGTTACTGACTCATCTACTCTCTCTGAACACTGCCAGTACCCCCCCGAGAGTATTCCAAAAGGGACTTGTCTATTCAGTATACAATGGTTGCAGAACTTCCTTTGCAAATGGAGAGAAGGAGGGCCCATAGCTACTGGGAAACAAGAGGTGTTTCTGCAAATCAGTTACAGGATTACTCTGGCACTGAATGCTTAGTTTTTGCAAAGAATAAAACTTTTGGCAAAATAAGAAACTCTGCATTCTACTCATCCCATGCAAATTAATTTTCCATAATATCTGGCAACTTTTGGGGGGATACAATAGTCTGTCAATAAAATATGAACACCACAGACATTCTAGTAACATAATATCTTAGATATCCACTAATTAATATGTAAATATAAAGAAACACCTATGGAAATATACTTAAGCTGTTACCAATACCACTTATGCAATATTCATGATTATTTTAAGTGTATTTATAGCTGCGTACTACTACTCTCCTCCTCTTCTAACATAACCCATTCCTACAAATCTTTATGAATAAGTGGCTTACTCTAATGGTTTTATTTTTTTTTTCCGAGGATATCTTTATTCAAAAAATAAATCATCAAAATCCTTACATTGAGATGTTGATGACGTAGATGGGTGTTTTAAGATCTGCCTAATTCAGCCCACACTGAAAAAGAAAAAGGAACCACATGTAATATTTTGATCCACATTCAGATTTTGAACTCCCAAAGCCTGGAGTTCCTTGTCATATAGTTTTCTCACTAATGCACAGAGTGCAGGATGATGCCTCAGGTGTTTTCGATTCTGACAGATCTGCTGGGTGAACTTGAGCAAGGTTCTGCATCTGGATAGAATGGCAATGACACAAATAATCCTTGTAAAACATTCACAGATCTTCCTGTGAAAAGAACAATAACACCATTGTGATCCAGTTTTAATGTAAACTAGAATATTTCATATAACAAATGTTCTTTCATTACTTTGGTTTCTTTACTGAATAAAGTGGCTTATCCAGTTTATCTCTGTCCAGCTGTATACAGGATAGGCATGTGAGGAAGGACGGGGAGGGGGACAAAGAGAATATGGACTGGTAATTTGGGGCAAACAAAGCCATCAGTGGCTATAAAACCTTTGGGCCATGTTTTCTAGACTGTTTCAATAAACAGTCACTGTAGTGCACCCCCGCTGGCACTCTACATTAGAGTCAAAATATAAAACAAATTCAGCTGATGCTCTTGAGAGCTGTCAAAACAAGAGCTACTGACATCCTGACCTTTAGCATGAACATGGACCTTCAGTATCTAACCACAAATGACACTAGAAACAAATATATCTGCTAAATTGCTGCATCTTATCTCTCCCACCTTTTCCTTCCACGTTCCAGGCGATGGAAAGTGTACGTAGTTATGTAAAATCATTCTGACATTCTGAATTCATTCTTGCCATGCCATTTGTTTTACACAGCACAAACAACAATCAGCCAACAAGATGGAAATAAGGGAGATATAATTCATCATGACCATCTTCAAAATTTGTTCTCATAACCTTCCTGCTCTACCCTATACCAATTCTTAAGCACTCTTCAAATCATTTACGTTTCACCAACTCTGATCCTGCAGTAATTTTGCATTTAGAATTGTGCAGAGTAATAACCAAATGTGATGTAATGTTACCAAAACCAATGAAAGGGACTTTCTCTCATGACAGTAAGATGGGTGTCTATCATAGCTTAGTCATAACTCTAACCTAAAGAAACAACTGCAGAAAGTAGGTGAAACATTAGAGCTATTACTGTTACTGCTTAAAAGCATCAGACTCTTGAACGTCAATCTACCATTTCAAAAAGGATTGCTACAGGAGAGAGAGAGCAAAAGAACAAATTCAGGGTTTTTAGCTGGGGCTCTGGGATTCACTCTTGTATTGGTCTGTCTGCTGATCTCTGAGCTACTCTGCCTCCCACTGTGCCTGATATCAGAAGTGCCAGAGTGGCTGAGAGATCAATGGAGCAGCTGAGGGAGCCAGCTGGCAGGGGAAAGGAGCAATGGATTGTGAGGGATAAAGAAATAAAGAGGAAAAGAAAAAAGATTTGTTGAATTAACAGTAATGAGGAAGGGACAGAGGAACTCACTAGCCCTTTTAGAAAGGCCACGTTAAGTCCTCCACAAAACCCAGGCCCCTCTGGAGCATTCTAATCAGTTTAATGATGCAGATCTCTCTTCCACCCCCTGCATGAGCTGAGCTGTTTTTTTGTCTCTTTATCAAAGGATGACTTTTCTAACAATGATATCTTTCATAACCCATACATTTCTAGAGCTGAGGCAGCCCTGATCTGCTGAGATGATCATGGTCACAAAACACACACTGCTCTACTACAGAAAAGTCTGACATGATCCTCAATTTGGGAAAGAGAAGACATCTCAGATGTCTTAAGGAGAGGCAAAGTTTGCAGTAAATGGGAATAGATCTTACTAGACCAACACCTGTGTGTGGGAAAAATAGATAAGCTTTCAGGCATGTAAACATATCTTCACACCTGAAGCAGAAGCAAACTTTAATACAGACTGGGAACAACTCCTCTGATTTAACTCAGTTAAATTAATCTATTAGGCAATTTGAGAGAAATGGCTTCTTTCAGAGGGGAATGCCAGTAGAGAAGAGACTGATAAGAGAATTGGGTTCTGTTGGTCAGAGAGAAGAGAGATACAATCATAGTTATGGAAGTCTGAGGAATAAGGAAAAGATGAGTTATGCAGAAAATGATGCATCGGAATATACCGATACAGAGTTCATATTCTAAATTCTGTATAGTGAGTATTTTCCCATTATGTGTGTTGAAGAGAGATTGAGAGATTGACATTCACGTGCCCATATTTGTATCCTTCAGTCAGCTAAGCTTGAAGACAGACAAAATCCAACATGTACAACTCTTCTGGGAAGGGAACAGACATGGACACCCAGGCCTGAAAAAAAACACCCTCTGTAAATGTATTGATTCACTAGCCTAAAAGTACAGCTTTGATATCTAATGGCCCTGTAAAACAGTGTGGTTCTGTGGCTGTAACACAATTGCTGGTTTACTCTGGTATATAACCGACATCCATTAGTCAGGTGAATGATCCTTGCTGCCAAAGACAGGATAAGAGGAATCCCTTGAGTTTTCCCTAATGGTGGCACTCATTGCAGAGGTAATATGAGGAACAAAGGCTTATTGTGCTGGCACATGCATCTGTTCTTGTCTTCCCTTTATGTTAACAACAGGAAAGAAAGTTAACAATCCTATCATAGCCATCTGCAGAAAAGTTTTAAAAAATTGGAATCACCAAAATTTTTATTGGAAATCTGACAACTGACAGATTATATCACTTCAGACAAGAAAAGAAGAGCCTCAATGAGAAATACCTTTCTAGAATAAACCGAGATGGAAGCACCGAGACAGGGAATTGGAGGCAGAGTTCATTACCACTAAAACCTTTGTTGAAAAAGCAGGTGAAGAGGACAGTGCTTATTGCTGGAAAAGACTAGTTGGACTAAAAAGAACACAAACTGTATTTGTGTGATTTACAATTAATTATTTTGTTTAAGAAAGCCTGATATGCACAGGGACAGCTATGATAAAACTACTAGACGGCATTGTCATCAGGGGTTTTACGCAGCTGATAAGTCAACTTATTTCCAAACAATCTAAAACACAGTTTCAAAATACATGTATTAACAGCATGGATTTCTCTGAAGCATACTACATAAGGAATATGAAGGAACAACAAATGGAAGGAAAATTTAAATGAAGCGCTTGTAGATTTGGCATGAGATGTGAGCTGACAGGCATTCCTACCAATATGCATAACATGGTTGAAAAAGCATGGTAGGATGCTTCAGGCTCTCCACTGTTCAGTAGAATAATACAGTAAATATCCTCTATATAAACATATATAACCAAAAAGAAATATGAGCCCTTAACTGGATGCAACACATGTGAAGGAAACACTATATTCATCTACACTGTTTCACAGAATACTACAGGCAAGAAAAACATCCATATTCCTATAAAGCCTACATAACTGTAGCTGAATAATTCTTTTCTTCCTTATAAGCTGCAAAGCTTATAAAAATGATCACAAAAATTTCTACACTTCATATATTATCTGGTTACTAACAAATGTAGTAAATCTGACTTTTCTCTCACTGAAGTGGCACTAGTGTTCATCTCCACTGCTCTTGCATCTCAAGATGTGTTTAGTATTCCAGCAGAACACAAACTCAATTGTCTCAGGGTAGAGGTTAGTGGAAATCCACATGGAGAACAAGAATGCATAAGGAGTCAGACTAGATGTAAACAGGAAGATGAAGACAAGTGGTTCCTTTTGGTCAGAGCTTTACATATATATATATATATACATATATATACACATACATACACACACACATATATATAAAATATGTATATGGAATCAAAAAAGTATTTTTTGGACAGACCATTGTCCTAGATAGCACTTTTCCTGAAGTTTCAATGTTTCTTTCTAGAGGCTTATTACGGATTTATGGGCCACAGTTTGATGTTTCGTTGACATATTTCATCCCTGTGCTTCTAGAGCATTTCAGTATATGTTGTTCATAGGATACCACAGACAGGGTAAGACAATAGCGAATCTTGCTCCATCTCCAGGCGTGGAAGTACAGTATCCACTGAATGGACAAAGGATGGCAAGTCTAAGATGGCTAAACCAGATCTAGTTGAACTGCCCTCTAGGCTTATTGCTTTGGGTAATTCAAGAAGTGGTGGCCCCACGTTAATGCCAGCAAAATACAGCTGGAGAACAGTGCCCTTCCTCCGGCAATATTCCAGGCAACAGGACTGTAAGCACCACTGCCATGGTATTGCCACATAAAAAAAAAAAAAACAAACCACAAACAAATAAAAACCAAATTAAAAAAAAATAGAAAAAAAAAAACAACCAAACCCACATACAAAAAAAACCCAAAACAAGAAAACACCCCAAACGTTTAAAAATCCTGACGAAATACTTTCCATGGGCTGAAGTTATCCAACCCATGTGCCTTTTGGTCTTTACATGAGAATTCTAAATGCAAACATATAAATCTCATTGCTCTTCCAATGTCTTTTGGAGGCCTTTATGATGCAGAACCCTGGCAGCTTTACTTCAAGCATTCACAAACTATTTGGAAGGATATTTCTGCACAGGACATCTGGATTCTTATCTGCCTTTTTATCATTCAGCTAATTTACCTAATGCTAGAGTGAAAGAATTTCTTTGTGGAAGAAAACACCACATGAATATCATCCAGCTTCCTCCACCAGACAAGAAAGACATTAAGAGAGAAATTTACTTCTCTGTCTGCTACCAATATACCTTTAAATAGACATCTGTGCCTCAGCTTCCCTATCTGAGAAGGGTGAAGACATATTTGTTTCTCAGATTTTCCATCTGACAGCAGGAAATATGTAGCAGATTCAGCTCAGTTTCATTTTACATTTTTGGGTTCATTTGATCTTGAGGCTCAAAAATATGCAAAGCCACATGACATTTAATTCAGAATATGGAGTATGAAAGAAAAACTGCACAATACTCAATAGCAAAGTGATGCCAAGTAATTGTTTGTAATAAAGAAATAATAATGGTACACTACAGCTTTGTTCACTCTGAAAACAGGAAAGAATGGCCATGAGCTTGCAAAATGGTGCTACAAAACCAGTCAGTCTATTTTGGTGGGTTAGAAGTGGGTGATTTTGAAATTCCTTTCTCCCTTGCTACCTAAGGAAAGGGATTAGAATGAAAAAACAAACAAATAAACAAAAAATAAACGCCACAAAAACCTGCAAAACAATGGTTGAAATAGTCGAGACCTCAGAACAGCACAAACTCCATTAATGAAAAAATCTGGGTCTTCACTGGTCTCTTCTGGGAGACTTAATCAGATGTTGCAGCTTCAGATTTATAGATTGCTGTGAAAATGGGTAATCTGAGGGGAAAGCCTCATAAAAACTTAACAGCAACACAGAGATAATCTGTGGGCTCACAGTGGCCATGTCAGGGCTAATTGAAATGTTTAAGAGCAGCACAGCTTCCAGGCTCCCTGTGATACATGCTGAAGACACGAATAGAGACCATCTCTTTTTGTCTTGACTGGACATATTTTATCACTCTGTATCATGAGACTGTCACCCCAGACTTCTAATTGCTCAAACCTTTAGACACAGGGCACCTAATAATTGCAGTACCATGGCCAGCCTAATAATAAAGATAATTTACAGTTCAAAAGCAAAGGGTAATTTGTAATATGAATGGCTTTCTGTGTCCCTAAGCTCATTTCAGGATTTGAGGATCCATGCAGCAATAGCTACAGCCTTTGCCTGAGTGTATGACTTACTGCGCTGGTTTATTTAAACATTTTGTTCCACAGAAACACAGAAGCCAGTGGATTTAGGGGAAATCAATGCAGTGTTCAGCACCAAGCAGATTCAAAATTGTGCTTTTATGAATTCCCCCTGTACAAGGATATCTCCAGCACAAATACAAAAGATTTTAATTTGTATAATATTCATACCTGTAAGTGTTATTGAAGTGGTCAAGACCAAATGGAAGCTTAAAACTTATCCAGGATTAGAAGAGTGTCAAAAAGTCATGGTCATTGCTGCATCATATTTATGCAGAAAACCAGTCTGAAAGCAAACCCAGGAACTTCCTGGAAGGAGAGAATCAAGGGTTCTTGCCTTTATCAATAGGAAGAAAGTGAAATGCCTGAGGAAACATTTTCTCTTGGTAGCTGCACACTGCAGACAATTTCTCCTACTTGCAGGTCCTTTCTAAGCAGTTTCCCCATGCTGCTCTGCCCCTCCAATGGGCTGCGGGGCAAACACACCAACACCCTCGTCAGTGTTCTGCTCTTTCTGAGGAAGAATTTTCTCTTCTGCAGCACTAGGATCTTATTTCACAACCTCAGTTTTTCTTTGCCTTTTTATAGTTCTCTTACTTTTAGATTCAGAGCCCATGCCACAGCCTTAGACCACTCCTGACTTTGCCTTGCTACCCACATTGCAAACATTGCAAGAACAAAGCCTCTGTAAAGCTTTAAGCCTTGACAATTTTTAAGGAGGTCACAGTGCACTCTGTGTACAAGAAGGATCTCTTTACTCCTCAGCTTGGTTTTGGAAGAGACAAAGAGCAATTAGGATGTACATGTTTACCTCATGGTGGCAGAGCTCTGAACCTGATAATCAAAGGCACAGGAAGTCTGTCTCACCAACGGTTTTAGCCTCTTGTAACTTTTTCCCCATTTTCTTGGCATATCTGATTACTCTGAATGTATCAAATGCACCCATTCATCTCACAATAGTAAATGGGTCTTAAAAATCTTGTTCACAATCTTACCACCAAGCCCATGCGCAATTTAAACTATTAAAAATAAAAATAAAAAAAAAGAAAAAAAGGAAAAATCAGGGAGAGCACAAGAAAGAAATTAAATGCTAACAGGGATCCTCCAGCTGTGGTCACACTGACAGGATGACACTGGAATCTGGGTTTGTTTTAAGCCTACATTGTTTAAAAGCAGCAGGGGACCAAAATGGTGATGGCATCATACTGGCTGAAGGGAGGAACCTGAATTGAACTCTTAAGCCAATTTCTAATCTCATATTTCAGTTTCTGTATTCTTCACTAAGAATCTCCCATGGACATCAATGGGACAGCATGAATATAGCTATGTGAGCATAGCATGGGGATCAAAATCTGCTGTATGGCATGACACATGGAAACACTATCCACTATTTTTCTCACCAGACATCAAACATCTTGAGAGCACAAGAAAGGGAAAGCAACATTCACAAAATCAAAACCACAAATAATTAAATATTTAGTTTTCTAATCAAGTCAAGTTGTGTGTAAACCCTTAAACAGCATTTACAAGCATTTGATTTGTTTTCTCCATTGACTATATAAGAGTACTTGTGGGCTCACAACTCAGAACTTCTTGTTTGATTTGCTTTAACATGTCAGGTGTTTTTTCCTTATTTCTTCCTGTTCCTTTAGAATCTTGTAAACCAGGCCAATTAATTGAAATGTCAGCTTTTATATACATATATATATATAAATGTTCCTATCCAGCCAAGCCTCTAAAAACACGTTATAATTACAGCACAGCCAGTTACTGAAAGTAACTAGAAGTGGGATAGCCCTTCTTACTCACACTGAAAAATATCCTACTCCTTGAGTCAACGTTTTCATTTCACTTAATTTACTTTTGGAATTCACTCTGGAAAACCTATTAGCAGTTGCAGCATCTGTCACAAAACTTACTGCTTTTTCAATTAAGTCTCAGTCTTTATATTGGCATCAAGTATCTCCAGGATTGAAGATTTTCTGCTGCATATTGAAACTTCTGTTACACCAAAGTGAGGGTGGTTAGGCATAAGGTCAGAGAGACAGACTAAATATGGCCATTTTTTTATGATTTTTATGAAATTTAAAAAAAAAAAAAAAAGCAAAGTAAAAATTCTAGGAAAAATATCACCTCTTCATAGAATTAGAGGCAACTTTAATCTCATCATCATTATTTGGTATTTTGTCAAAATGAAATAAGAATCAATATTCTTTTATTTGTCAAGAGCTGCAGATTCTTGGAAAGTTGACATCTGAAAATGAAACAGTGAGCAAAACATCAACACAGAAATGCAATCCCAGACAGCAGTCAGAAACAAGAATCAGAAGTAGACATTATAAGGGGGGGGGGGGGAAGTATATATTAGCAAGTTTAAGCAACATTTGAGTCCTTTCTAGTGTAGCAGCACTGCTATTTGATATGTGTAGTTTCAGCATGGAACAATTTGCCCAGCACAGGAAAGTAGTGAACTCTGGGCCTATTCTGGAACAAGAGATTTGTTTTAGAGATACCCTGGCTCAGTGGAGATAAAGATCAACTAGCATTTCATTTGAGTGAAACCGAAATAGAATACACATTGCCCTGTTTGACTGTCCTGTAGAAGGACCACAGATCAGTTACTATCTCCCCTTCTCATACTCCCCATGTCTGCCTGTAAATTTTTGTGTTTGGAAAGACATGTTGAAAGTGATTTGCTTACACGAAAATGCACACATTTCCTAGTTGTCTGCAGACAGTCAAGTCAGTAGTAAAGGGAATACACTAAATTTCCTTCAATTCATTTCATCATTATTATGCTCTGAACTGAAAAAGGACAAAAATAAATCAGATATCAATATGAAATATCTACAGCAAAGCTCTAGGCAAACAGAAGCTTTTTGTTTAAAATCAGGAGCTTGCCTGAGACATGACTGGTTTTCAAGTCAAACCAAGCTACTAAACCAAATATTTTTTTCTTCTTGCTAGCAGATGCTCATAAATAACTATATATAGAAATTGGTAATTGTCCTGTATTTTGGCTTGTAATGGAAATCAAGGTAACATAAGCACTATTAACATTTATTCTTTCTCTGTTTTGTTAAGTATGAATATAATTTAAATCAAACAGATTACACAGAAGCCTCTTATTCTAAAGAAGTTGTGTCAGTCACAAAACAGGAAAAGAAAAAAACCCCACAAGATGAACCAACCAAATCAAAACCCACCACAAGAGGAAACCAAACCAGTCTAAAAGGAAGAGAATAAAGCAGTACGTCCAGAATACATGTTACTCGTTATATGTAAGATAAACTTGAATATTCCAAACACAACAACTGAAATTGATGGTCTAAACATATTCTTTTCAAAACCACAATTCATTTTAAATAGCTAGTCTGGTGCTACAGAAATCTACAAGAGAACACATTCCTCCAACCAGAGATGTTCATCACCAAAATCTATTCAGTTTATTCTAAATAAAAGAGCACTGGTCTTTATTTCTAAGTGTAAGTGCATATTTATGGCCCAACCTTGTGACTGCAGTCACAAGTCACAACATGATAAAGAGGACACTGACCAGGAGCACAAAGAAATCTCATGTGAAAGGAAAAGCCATCAGATATGGAGCCTTCATTTGTTCCAGTTCAAATATTACATAAAAGTTATACAGCATAGGCTACAGCACTGTGGTGCAGAAGTGCAAACTTGAGTGCAAATTAGGAAAGGAACGTTTGAGATAATCTTAATGGCTGCTTTTGCTGAATATTGAACTCTTGAGAATCTCATTGAGATTCAAAGGTGTCTGCCAAAAGATTCCACTATTTTACCACTTTTACATCTATTACAAATTGTGAAATTTGTAAGGTGCCTTGATATTTATTTCAACATGGGCAAACTAAAGCAAAACATGGAAGTGTAGCATCTTTATCAAATTACCCTTTTTTTTGATTATTTTTATATCTATTCCAACAACAGTTTGCTTCTATTCTTTGTCTTTTTTTTTTCTGGCTACTCAGTTTTAAGAGGATGATTAGTTAACTTCTGAGAGAGAGGAGTGGTTTTTTGAGCACAAGGAACAGCTGGAAAGACAGATGTCATCTATGTTACCATTTTGTTGCTGAATTAAAAACAAGATGGTAATTTCCACTGAATAGAAATTTTTAAGTTAATTCCAGCTATGACCACGTGATCAGCGTCTACTGTGTTTGGCCCTTTAGCCAAGTACATCTGGTAAAAATATTTCAGCAGTGTGGAGAGAAAAGGGACAGTTTGTGGGGAGATTATGTTTTATTTTAGCATGCATAGTATTTTGTTTTCCTGATGGAATTTTTAAAAAAATATTTGTGAGCAGATGATCGATGGGAAGATCTCTGAAAATAAGAATGAGCATAGGATACACACAAATAGGATTGAAATGACAGAGTAATCATGGAAGTCAAATTATAAGGGACTGACTTAAAATTATTATGTTTTAATATAAAATGTTACCATTAAAATAAAAATATACATGTGGACAAATTCCCTCGAAAATCTTTGTTACATATAGATAAAGTGACAGAAAGCAGACAAAAGAAAATTACTTAATATAAAGGTGGAAAAGCTGTTATAATGCACTAAGTAAGTAGTAAATATTACTGGCAAATTAATTATAGGTGAAAGTTGTTAATATAAATTAATAGAAAGATATAGGATCTGCAGAACAAGGTTAAAATTTATACTTTACTATAAAAGCTACCTACCTCAGATGCGATTCCATAGTCAGCCCTTTTTACAACCATGTTAAACAAACCAACTGCCACTGACTTGCACCCACAACTATGCTAACTGTTCCCTCACATGCCCCATTCTCAGTGCATCTATTAGGTACAACTGGTGTGGAGACTGGGTCTCCTGTCCTGTACCCGGCAGCTTTGGAAACATAACTGTGCTCTGGAGAAGCTACTCTGATCTCAGCTACACTTGCAGGACTAGCGGCTACATGAGTGGAAATTGGTGCTTAGCCTTAGGCATTTGACTCTAGCCTTGGATTTATGCTTGTCAGAGAACAATTGTTTCAAAGTCTAAATGCCTTCTGCTAGGAAGCTAAGCTTTGTTAGCAGGTAAGAAAATACAGAACACATCTTCTACTCTCTTCACAAGCCAGGAGATATGAAGTTAAATTGCAAGAATCCAGAAAAACCTGCTCTATGTTGATAAATACCTTCTAATGACTGTCTGCTCACTGCTAATTGAAGAACTGAGGTGCTCACACGTGCATGGTATTTGTGCAATTGCCTCTTCACAAGTTCTTGTTCATTATCTGATATCTAAAACTCTTAATAAGAGATCTTTCCAAGAGCTATATCTATGACCCAAATCTGAGCCTTGATTCATTGCTTTAAAATTGTCTGATGCAAAAAAAACCATAACATCTGAAGCTTGGGGGTCAGTCATTCCCATTGTTAGAACAAGTAGTTTCAGGCTGCTTTGCCACAGTTATTTTTACGTCTTTAATTCAGAAAAACAAATGATTCTCCAGCTCTTGATAGGCTGGTAAAGCTCAGCAAAACCTGACTGCGTTTAAGCAGTTGTTGTTTTAAAAATAAATAAACAAACAAACAAACATTCTGCTCAGTCAATTAAACATTATTTAGGTTACATTTTTGATACATCACACAACCAGACTTCAGGGCTTTTTTTCCTGAAAACTGACATTCCATTGCTACCATCTGCATAACAAAGAGCAAATAAATGGATAACACAAACCGGGCCTTAAAAGGGTTATAATCTCTCCCATCTAGAAAGTACATGGGAATTACTATTCACCTGTATATTCACCAGCATTCAGTGACAGAAGATAGTTATTGTTCATTTCATTTATTACAGGACTAGAGAGAAGCACAGAAGCAGGACTTACAACATTAGAAGTTCTCCCAAGGAACCTCTTTAGAATTACATACGACTGTAGATACTCAATGCCGCAGTTTAAGCCCAGCCGGTAACTCAGAACCATGCAGATGCTCACTCACTCCCCCCCAACTTCCATCACCCCCAGCTCCCTGAGGGATGAGGAGGAGAATCAAAAGAATGTAACTCCCCTGAGTTGAGATAAGAGCAGTCCAGTAACTAAGGTATAACAGAAAAGAACTGCTGCTGCCACCAATAATAATAATGATAAGGGAAATAGCAAGGGAAGAGAATAGAGCCACTCATCACCCACTCACCGATACCCAGCCCAACCCGAGCAGTGATCTAGCCATTCCAGGTAACTGCCCCCAGTTTATATACTGGGCATGACGTGCTGCAGTATGGAATACCCCTTTGGTTAGTTTGTTTCAGGTGTCCTGTCTCTGCTTCCTCCCGGCTTCCCCTCCTCCCTGGCAGAGCATGAGACTCAGAAAGTCCTTGGTCAGACTAAACATTACTGAGCAACAACTAAAAACATCGGTGTTATCAGTGTTGTTCCCAGGCTGAAAGTCAAAAACACAGCGCTGCATCAGCTACTAAGGAGAAAACTGACTGCTGCTGCTGAACCTAGGACACTCAAGCACACTTTATATTTGATTTTGTTTGGGGAAAGTATTAAACAGCATGATGTTGTTAAAAGTGATTTTGAATATTACAAAACCGTTCCTATTGATAGCCACATCCCATCCTTCTCCAACTATGTGAATTACTGATTTTCCCATTAGGTTTCGGTCAATAAGAAATGAAAGTCACCTCTGCTCTCTTGGCAAACTAAAAAAAAATGTCAAACGAGATACCTGAAATAATTAAATCTTTTATTTTATGTTGTTTTCAAGTGGAAATGTGATGTTCATTATTTCAGACCCTGCAGAAGTTACAGTTTCAGTTGTACTTTAAGATTTTTCTTTTTGGTTCAACCTTCTAAAACTTTGCATGGCATTTCCAGTATTGAAGTCTAGGTGAATTTTCAAATATTTAATCCAACAAAACCAGTTGTGGTGAATAAAGTATTCCTCTAAACTACTTCAAATAGTTCCTAACCACGAGATATAGTACATGCAGAGTTTATATGCTCAGCTTCTCCACTGTTAGTCTGTATTTCAGAGATCTATTCCAATTTTGCAAACTACCACTCTTACTTGTCCAAGGTACTGTTTAAGAATCAAGCTAAATATATGCCATCTTGTCAGCCTAGATATATTGGTTCTCTAAGTTGGAATAGCATGTGCTTTGTAAATTTGTGTCTTCTAGGGCTTGTGATTGTGTTATATGCAAGTGCAGGAAGTATCTCATAAGGCACCATCTCTTCCAACCAAACGGTACAGTGAGGACAGAAAAATGCTGTAATAAATTGAATGATTGAGGCAAAAATTGTGTAATTTTATATGAAACTTATAGTTAATAGCAGTAGCAATAGCTTCAAAATCTTCAGGAGTCTTGTTTGCAGTATATGATGTTAATTTACTATATACAGCAGTACCAGTGGTAAATGATACTTCCAGAATTCAAATAAAAGCTGTGCTCTAAAATGTCAATACATTTCAGAGATCAGGTGGTTTTATCAAAGACAACTGAGGCAAATAAAGAGGTCCAGACTGAACCTGCCCCGAAGGGCAAAGAACTTATATATGAATCCTGCATTTTCAGAAAACTAGCATCCAAACATGAACAGGACTGTCAATCCACAAATAATGCTATTAGTTTTAATGTAAACCAGAAGTTGTATCTGCATGTACGTTTACAGAATCATAGGTAAAATTTATACTTTGTTAGAGCCTACAATTCCAGTGGAGGTCACACAAAATAACATCAGAGGTGGAACAGACCAGCCTTGCTTGGTGTAATCCAACATCACTATCGTATATACAAGTACCCTCTAGGCTCCTGCGTCCAAGACCAGCACTCTGTTTCATGGGCCACACCACCGCCTGGCAATTCTTTGTTGAAGTGCTTCGTACAGATGTTCCCATGGCTGGAATGCTTGGGCTCTCTCCCCTTTTGTTCTGCCCTTTAGAGCTTTGCATGGCATCTCAATACTCTGTGTCAAATTTTTCTCTCTTGTTTTTTATTCATTCCAGATTGCACTGAGACATGGGATGGAAATGCAATTAGGAGATTCTGTTCTTCAATTTGAATAGGAAAACTTTGGACAACTTTTCATCTTAAGACAGTCTGTGAGAATGGAATTAAGTGTTTGGGTCCCCTTCTGCAGTACAAGGTTTGGTATGAAAACTCACGAAACTCTCCACATGCATGTAGTATGCAATAGAGTCAATTATGCCAGATATATATTCCAAAGAAAGAATTTAACTACCCTGCCCAAATCCTCAGTCTGACTCTCAGTCCTGTGGTACAATCCTGTTTGCAAAGAATTAGTTACATTTAGAGAGGGGTGGGCAGCCTAAAAATAAATAGATACTACATTTTCAGAAAGTGCGCTTCACTTATGCTAAAGGAAGATGCTCTGTGATGCACTGTACTTGCTAGAGCAAACGCAAAGGTCTCTTTGCAAATACTTCCAGATATTTGGAGAATGACAATTTTAAACATAGTTTGTCTTGAATGATTCCTAATGACTGATGGAGCAAATGCCTTTAATATTGCCATCAATACAATCCATATACTACTTAGTATATCAAAGCACATGAGCCTTTTTTGGCAAAGCACCAACTTGGCCTCACATCAGTTACTAGCAATGTTAGGGTAAACTAAGTAATAATGGGCTTCCCACCTATAAAAGTCAATATAAATTGATAAAAAGAGATGGCTTTTAATCTAGCTGCTTTGTTTCTTCCTCTGTTATTTATCATTAACTGCCACCAATGAAGGTGGTAGCTACCCCTGAGGGAATATAATGCCAGAACTTATGCTCTCAACAAGTAGAACTTAAATATTGGCATCAATGACATCTGTGATGGTTCAGCATTGCTAGTGATGCTCTTCAGTACTTTCATATTCAGCACAACATCCTTACTTCACACAAGTGATATCAATCATTAAAAGACAATTTCCAGCCTCCCCCTAGTATGCCTTTTATGTATTATGCAGAAGAGTTGTGGAACTTGAATTTTCAAGCATGGTGAGAGCCAGAGGGAACCCAAGGCCTTGATTCCCCACAGTCACAACCAGCAAAATCTGGTCTAGAATATTTTGAAGGCTATTAGACTGCTTTAAACATACACTGACACACAAGGACCTTGGGTGGAATTGTAATTCCACCAATTAGCACTCAATTACCAAACTCCAATCTCTATGCTTACAGTAAAATCTTGGTTTAAGAGCAGGTAAAGTTCCATTTACAGAACTCTCTGTATCAAGTCCACTTTGCTGAAAATAAGGGAAGAATTAGATGTAAGAAAATGGAACTGTTATTAACAGGAAATTGCATAAACATCACGAACAGGATCTTTCTAAAGAGATGTCCTGATACAGCCATGGTCTGTACTTGCTACTTATCAAGTAAGTGGCAAAAAATCAAAATTATTATGCTCCTCTCAATCACTTTTTCCCTTTTCCCTCTGTCATTGAGTAGCATGTAACTGTTACAATTTTGCTTTACAGTCAAGGAATTTAAAATCAGGAAACTCTCGCAGTCAGCTCATTTCGGTATCTTCAGCAATGCAGATGCGACAAGATCATTGCTAACATGTGTGGGAAAGGGTCACAATCACCCTGTCAGCTAATGCCTCCAGAACCAGTCGTAGAGGTAACACTTAGAATTCACTCATCCATGCATATCTGTACAAATAGCTACAGAATAGTCTTCCTTTGCCAAGAAAAAGAAATCTTTCTAGACTATAATATGCCAGCATCTATACCGGTTAACTGTTATTACTTCTTAAAGAATTCATCGGGACACTGTAAAAAGTGAAAGTACAGAAGGAAATTACATACATAGAAATTCTTTCCTGGCTTAGTGTATTTAAGATTACTACTAATTAACATCTTTCAAAAATTTACTAAACAGCTTTTTTCAATTACAAACATGCGTGACTGTACAACTGCCTGTGTAGGCAACTAAAAAAAAATGGCTGAGAGAAAAAGGTGCATATGGAAATCAAACAGGGGTGTACTGTAAGTTTTTATGAATTCTAAACAGGAGTCTTCTCTTGGGTAGTTTACAGACGGACTTCCATTTCTGTGCTTGGACTTCTCTGTAAACTTACTGTTATCCCAATATTTAAGCACTTCCTACAAGTCATCCTGATTCATAGTACAGATGCATCCTTCCCTTCCTCATACTTTCATTCTGTACTGGATAGAGGGACCCTGGCAGGTTTTCTGGCAAGTGTTAACCTCTGCAACAGAAAATCTTCCATGGAGATGATCCATGGAATCCAGATATCAGGATAACTCATGTCAACACCACCTGCTCTGATCAGCCATCTTAAGGAGACAGCAAGAGGACTAGCTCTATCCATATTCTCTCTCATTTCTATCAGTAGTTTTTGTTTTAGTTATGCTGTGACCAAATGATCTGCAAAGCAGCAACAAGAGAGAAAAGTTGATTAGGCTCCAGGAAAACATTAATCCAGAAAAAAAATCAGGCAAAGGAAAGAAACAATTGCTTTCTTCAGGAAGAAAAATAAATTTAAAGACAAAGTTGGCCTTCATATACATTTGTTTGCATCTACATCAAAAAACTGGCTGTGGTGTCTACTCTACCTCATTTCTTGGGTTGATCATAAGAGCACAAAGATACTATACTGTTTCCTACATTGTCCACAGTTACTCCATTAAGCCCAGCACTCAAGAGAGATCACAAAGTAGATCATCATCCCTAGCAGGAGAACTTCTATGCACAGTTTCATTACAAGCACAGGAGAAAATGTGGAAACAATATAATGGAAAATATTAAAAGAAAAAAAAAGAAAAAACAAAACCAAACTTAAAATTAAAAAAAAAAAGAAATTGAGCACATGAGCACAGTATGATTCCACTAACTGTACTGTGCTTTTGAATCACACCAAATGCTGGCATTGTGCCTCTCTGAGGGAGGCAGTTTGCCAGGATATTGCCATGGGCAGCTAATAATCTCCCACACAGAGGGCAACAAAGATTAAGCCCAAATTTTTGAAGGTTTGTTTTAAAAATATTTTTACCATATTTAAAAAATAAAGCAGTATTTTATTCTTTCATATTGAAACCATCAAGCCAATTTCTTCAACAGTAAAACATCCCTTATTTTCACATGCCACTGCTATAACTTTTCCCTTCCTGGGTGTCCTGCCACAGTGCGTGTGCACACTTGTGTAAGGCTACTAAGTCTGGAGAATTCTTCTAAGTCACTCAAGCCCTGTGCCAGGTGTTTGTAAGGATTAACCTTGCAAGGACTTAAACAGATTGAAGGTTTCTACAAATTGCTTTCAAATCCGGTTCTCAGACTGGATGATAACTGATATTACTGGGTAAAGTTAAAGACAAAACTTTCTCATGTATTCATTTTTGACTATTTCAGTGCTGCCGTTTGCTGTTTCATACAGAAACCAAGGGGTTAAGAGATGTGGCATTTTTTGTGATGCAATGATACAGAAAGACTTCTTTTCTTAAGGAAAGCATGCAGAGGTTATATTTTCCTAACATCACCATGAATGATTTGGTTGTAGTGAAAGTCTTGAGTTGTTCTTTGCTATCCCTAATTGATAAGGTCATGGAAAATGTGGTACAAGATAGATTTGGGAAATTTTAATACTGTGGCTGAAAAGTCTTCTGTCTAGCAGTACATGTTCCCTCTGGATTAAGTAACCTTTGCAAGTTTTCCATAAACTGATTCTGCTGAATAGAAATTGATTAATGAGCTCAGACACTGAAATTGTCACTAGAAAATAGCCATTGAGATTCTAGTCAGCAACCACTAGCCCCAGGGTCAAGGAAGACCATGGACCAACTTAGCTGAAAAGAGAGCAGCCTTCATTTGTCTTCTCACTAACTTCGTTCTAGCTGTGCCTGGTGGCATTGGGTACAGCCATGAGTCTGCCACCACTTTTTTTGATAAACCATGTAGGGAAGGCTTCTTAGTTAAGCTATAGAAATTCCTTCAAGGCTACAAGTTTAACCATGCCAAGTGCAAGGTGCTACACCTGGGTGGGAGCAATCCCAGGCACAGCTACAGGTTGGGCAGAGAAGAGATTCAGAGCAGCCCTGTGGAGAAGGACTTGGGGGTGTTGGTTGATGAGAAAATGAACATGAGCCGGCTTCACTGTGTGCTCACAGCCCAGAAAGCCAACCGTATCCTGGGCTGCATCAAAAGGAGCGTGACCAGCAGGTCGAAGGAGGTGATCCTGCCCCTCTACTCTGCTTTTGTGAAACCTTACCTGGAGTATTCTGTGGAGTTCTGGTGTCCTCAACATACAAAGGACTGGAACAAATGGAACTGTTGGAACAAGTCCAGAGGAGAGTCACGAGGATGGTCAGGGACTGGAGCACATCCCATATGAAGAGAGGCTGAGGAAATTGGAGCTGTTCAGCCTGGAGAAGAGAAGGCTGTGTGGAGACCTCCTAGCAGCCTTCCAGTATCTAAAGGGGGCCTCTTTAGATGCTGGGGAGGGACTCTTCATTAGGGACTGTAGTGATAGGGGAAGGGGTAACGGGTTAAAACTTAAAGAGGGGAAGTTTAGATTGGATATAAGGAGGAAATTCTTTCCTGTTAGGGTGGTGAGGCACTGGAATGAGTTGCCCAGGGAGGTTGTGAATGCTCCATCCCTGGCAGTGTTCAAGGCCAGGTTGGACGAGGCCTTGGGGGATATAGTTTAGTGTGAGGTGTCCCTGCCCATGGCAGGGGGTTTGGAACTAGATGATCTTAAGGTCCTTTCCAACCCTAATTACTCCATGATTATATAATTTCATTGACCTGAATCTCCACTAACCTCAAGGCTTGTAAAGTTATTCAGACCTGTGCAGAATTAGAGAAAAGCTGGAATCAGACATAGTCTACCATTTCAGGCATTAGAAGCATCATCTGTGATGTTACCTCTAAAGATTACTACTATCATTGTTGCCAGTTTCTTTCAAAAACGCATATTGTAGTAGCATCAAGCTTACTTAAGAAGGTTCACTTCATTTTCACTTCACTCTGCTTCACACCACTGACAGCTAATATTACCCATGTTTAAACCTTTCATAAATATAAAACTCCAGAGGGCTTTTTGTGGACAATATCTGACATTCTCCCACTCCAACACTTCAGAAGCTTGCATCTGCTGGCCTGAGAGAGTGACTATGCAATCAAATGTGAAAGAACACAGAGAAGGGGGAACCAATTCTCTTGCTGGCATGATGATCCTTATTGGTACTGTGGAATATAAGGATGTGAGAAAATACAATCAGGAAAGGAGAAAAAAAAAGCTGTGAGAGGGGAGGCTGTCAGGATATGTAGGCAAGTACCATACAGAAGGCTGGAGAGATAGTATTCTTGAAAACTTGCCCAGACAGTCAAAAATCTAAATCATTGTAAAGGGGGGGGGGGGGTGGGAAGGGACGGACAGACATATTAAGAGTTTTCTCCATCACGGAACAATTTTCCTTCTAGATTATTATTCTACTAGTAGGAAGACCTGTAGCCATCCATGAGATAGCGGCAGCCATCCTATCTCAATTGAAAACACTGTTTTTACTAGGGGGGTCTGATTGCCAATCCTTGAACTCTGACATTTTCACTTGAATAGGGCATTGAAGAGGAATTTTCCAACCTGAAACCCTTTACTTTGTACTATTTCCCATGAATCTGCTTATTGACTTAAAAAAAAAATAAAAATAATCATAGAATAAAGCACTTATAGTCTATTTCCACCCTTATCTTGACAATTATTTTCCTGAATGTGATGTATTCTCACTTCAGGTTAATGTTTAGAATTTATAGATTTTGGAGAGGTTTTTGGCCAGTAATTTTCATGTAATTTCCTTTGTTCATCCAATTATTTTTCATCTGAAACGCATCACTACTTTGCTTTTATTTTTTATACCTTGAATAAATTAGTGGATACACTTTTTTATAAATCCAACAAGTATCTATGGACACAATTATCATCTACACATACAACACAGAAAACTTTAATTCCATTATAGTCACATCCATTTTAAATTCAGTTTAATTTAAAGATGTTGTTCATCAGAATTCTAAAAGTAGGTCAATAGTAGTTCTAGTAGTAATTATGGATATCAGAGATCATGTAAAAGTTGTATCACATCATCATCATATTTTATAACACATACTGGATTTCTACTAAGAGATAAATTTGTGAATTTTTAATGAAACCTTTCAAGTTTTATAAACTAGTTTTAAATTCTGGTATTATTCCACTGGTAAGGAGAGATGTTTTATCTGTGGGGTTTGTCTTTCTTTTTTTTTCCCTGTGAGATCTTAATATATTGCTTTTGAAGCAATACACTTCCTGATCACGGTGCTATGGTTTTAAACATCAAAAAGATCACTCCTGTGTTTTTATTTATTCAGACTTTCTATTCTCATTCTCTATTTCCTTGACAATTTCCTTCTTGCCATTATGCGCTTCTTGGGCAAATGCTGTCTCCAGGGGCTTCTTTAGTCAGAAGTAATACAACTTGAAAGTTACTTTATGATATGAACATTGTTCTGTCCCCCAGGTGTATTTCAATCATTAAGCTAGGGGAATGATAGTCTCATATTTTAAGGTTAGAAGCTTCCCAGCATTCACATATCTCTAATGTAAGGCGCAGCAAGATATTTAACCTCACCAAATTCCTCTTTCCCCTCTTTCCCACTTGTAAGATGGGTATCAGGAATTTCTGAGGGATACTGTGCTGAAAAATTATTGCTTATGGATGGACTATGGTGCAGAAATCCTGTATGCTAAGTCGCAGTTCTGCAAACTCTGTGCCCATGGGCAGCACAGTACCCAAGCTATTAATTTCTGTATTTCTATAGAAATGCCTATATTTCTAAATGTTTCCTGCATTTTTAATTGTTGCCTCTCATTTACAGTTCTGATTTGAGCTGTGTTGCAAATCAGGCTGACTTTAAAAAACAGCAATAAGCCACACTAAAAATCTTATGTGAAATGAATTGTATTCAAGACATAAAATGTATTCAACACATACTAGCATATTTTTGTGGCTTTTGCTAGTTAGTAACAAAAATAAAAGTAGCCAATAAATGAAAATTATTTTTTACGTAAGAAACAATTCAGACACTAAAATGCTAAGCATTAATGACGTATATGCACAAATTTAGAATTTATCTCATACCCCAAGATTTCTTCTTCAGTGCTCTCTTTGCAACAATAATTGAGTTAAACTTTAACAGTATCTTGCATCTGAGAGAAGCAGCACTGACTGACACACAGATTTTGCTGCTTAGAAATGGAGTATTTCTAGTTTTAATGATAGCCAGACAAAAAGCATACAGACCTGAGTATCTTCTTTGGGATTATTTTCATTAGATGTCATAAGGTCCCTGGGTACTTGTACAATCAGTAACACTTCACAGAGCCTTCACTTCTAAGAAATAATTAGCTAAAATTGAACCAGAGATTTCTTACATGCATGTCATAGGCTTGATATGAATAATGAGGAAAAAGGTTAACAGCAGGTCATAGACAGTTCCCTATCTTCCAGCTTATTTATTCAGTGAAATGAGAAATTGATCACATTATTTTGTATAGAAGAACCTGATTCATTACAATCAGCTCTGAATTGGCAGTTTTTGCTTTAAGCAATTTCAGAACATTACTTATGCTTAACCGTTACTGGTTAGGTCATTTTACGACTTGTAATCACCACTCTGACCCTTTCAGGACCATAGCCTCAAAAGTTGAAAAATATGTGAAAATTGATAAAAGCATACATATGAGCAGAAAAATAATAGTTAAACAAGAGGAGCTGAACAACCAAAACCACACAATTGAAGTATGGATGACCACATTCATGTGAACTAGAAAATACTGGGAACACATTATCTGTTGCATATCAAAAATGCACATTGAGTCATCCTTAATTTGGCAAGATATCTGCTTGGAGTGATAATTAATCTGATATTCCATGCAGTACTAACCAGTGGAGGGCAAGTAAAAAGAAAGGCAATGGAGACAACTACAGGTAAGGATCTGGAATTGGAAGTGGTATTATGGGGACTGGAGGGACAGAAAGGGCCAGTTAGTTCCTTCCCTAAGAGCAGTAATGGTCACTGCTCCCTCTTCTACCAACCCAAGCTCCCTTAGCACCATGTACCAAGCTATTTTTATTCTATAAAAGGTTTACAACAACTTTCCAGAACTGCTCACATCAGAGGGCAAGATATCTGCCCTTTCAGGTGCTCCATGTCTTGGAGAACACTTTTACCAACAACTCCTCTGTTTGTCATACAGATCTTGCAGAGTACAGCTGTTGCTGGGCTCTGGATTCGTTATTCAATGAAAGGACAGACTCCCCTTTAAATAAAAGAAATCATTCTATTTAATTATATTTTGCAAAACTGATCCCATAATTCATGTTAAACAACCCACTGTGTGTTATAAGGAAAAGTAGGAAAATCAAATAAGTGTTTGAGAATGGGTAGGGAAGAAGCAGTATGGAACTTTGGCTGATTTATAACAAAAGGATGTATATTACTATGGAACTAACTGCTTAGCATATGACATTCATTAAAGCAGCCATTGAAGAGCAACAAGTACAAAACAGAGGAACATTGCATACATATTTCAGTTGGAATAAGTTCTTAATTATGCCTGTTAGCTGAAGTGTCAAAAAAAGGCACTATCACCACTTCAAAGCATAGGAAAATGGTGCTTTAAAAATAATGCTGGTTCGTAACAGTAATCTTCAGATTACTGTTTTTAATAACCTGAGTTCCAAGTACTTGGGAGGCTAATGTTCAGATCTACAAAAGGCTTTAAGTATCTAAAATGAGATTAAAATTACATCTTTAGGCTTCTACATCCACAAGAGCAATCTTTCAAACTCCTTGCTGACCCCACAGATGCTAGAAGCCTATAATTGCTTACAAGCCACTTAATAAAGTTTACTAAGTGCTTAATAGTCTGTTTTGTACTTGCTGAAAACAGCTTTCTCACCAGCAGAAGGAAGCAGTTTAAGATTACCTAGCAGCTAAAACTGCTGCTAGGTAATCCAGATTTAGCTGCTAGGTAATCATGACATAATCAACAAGAAGGCAATTGCCTTATGAACCATAAGAACAAATACTTCCAAAACACATCAGTCTGGCAGGAGTTACCAGAACATAGAATCATAGAATCATAGAATCGTTAGTGTTGGAAAGGACCTTAAGATCATCTAGTTCCAACCCCCCTGCTGTGGACAGGGACACCTTACGCTAAATCATATCCCCCAAAGCCTCGTCCAACCTGGCCTTGAACACTGCCAGGGATGGAGCATTCACAACCTCCCTGGGCAACCCATTCCAGTGCCTCACCACCCTAACAGGAAAGAATTTCCTCCTTATATCCAATCTGAACTTCCCCTGTTTAAGTTTTAACCCGTTACCCCTTGTCCTGTCACTACAGTCCCTAATGAAGAGTGCATCTCCAGCATCCCTATAGGCCCCCTTCAGATACTGGAAGGCTGCTAGGAGGTGTCCACGCAGCCTTCTCTTCTCCAGGCTGAACAGCCCCAACTTACTCAGCCTCTCTTCATGCAGGAGGTGCTCCAGTCCCTGACCATCCTCATGGCTCTCCTCTGGACTTGTTCCAACAGTTCCATGTCCTTTGTATGTTGAGGACACCAGAACTGCACACAATACTCCAGGTGAGCAGAGCAAGACTCACAAGAGCAGAGGAGAGGGGCAGGATCACCTCCTTCGACCTGCTGGTCACGCTCCTTTTGATGCAGCCCAGGATACGGTTGGCTTTCTGGGCTGCGAGCGCACACTGAAGCCGGCTCATGTTCATTTTCTCATCAACCAACACCCCCAAGTCCTTCTCCACAGGGCTGCTCTGAATCTCTTCTCTGCCCAACCTGGAGCTGTGCCTGGGATTGCTCCGACCCAGGTGTAGGACCTTGCTCTTGTCATGGTTAAACTTCATGAGGTTGGCATCAGCCCACCTCACAAGCATGTCGAGGTCCCTCTGGATGGCATTCCTTCCCTCCACTGTATCAACCGAACCACACAGCTTGGTGTCATCGGCAAACTTGCTGAGGGCGCACTCAATCCCACTGTCCATGTCAGCGATGAAGATGTTGAACAAGACCGATCCCTGAGGGACACCACTCGTTACTGGTCTCCAGCCGGACATTGAGCCATTGACCACAACTCTCTGTATGCGGCCATCCAGCCAGTTCTTTATCCACCTAGCGGTCCATCCATCAAATTGATGTCTCTCCAATTTAGAGACAAGGATGTCGTGTGGGACAGTGTCAAATGCTTTGCACAAATCCAGACAGATGACATCAACTGCTCTATCCCTGTCCATCAGTTCTGTAGCCCCATCATAGAAGGCCACCAAATTGGTCAGGCAGGATTTCCCCTTAGTGAAGCCATGCTGGCTGTCACCAAGCACCTTGTTGATTTTCATGTGCCTTAGCATGCAGTATATATGTGCAGGAGAAAAGTGTGAGCAAGGAGGGAGACATCTCAATTTGTATTCAATAGGTTAATGAACATATGCTCAAAACCTTCCTTAACCTCAGAGAATCCAAAAAAGGATTCTTGTTTTCCAAGAGCGTTCACTAATCAAGTATCCACAGGCTGTGAAGACCAAAGAGGGTACAATGATCCAGTGAAAATTAAGAATCCACAATTCCCAGGAATAGAGGAAAGATAAAATGACAAACAGCATTCTCTAGCCCAGTGATTCATCTGGGAAGGAAGACTTATGAGTTCAGGTGATCTTACTGCTCATTTGGGATTCAGTTTGGTTACAGCTGTAGAGAATTTTAAGGCACTTCATTCTCTCTGTTTAATTCAGGGTTACGGATTTCACTTATGGAACAAAGTACTTAAATTTGAAGCACAGTAGTATTCAGCAGTTCCTCTGGATATTTTGTCCTAGATTCCTTAATCTCATTCAATAGCAAAAAAAAAAAACAACAAACCACGAACAAAACCACAAAAACCAAACAACAACAACAACAACAAAAAAACAAACAAACAAAAAAACAACAAAAAAAGAACACATATATCTATGTCTTGTTCCTGAATCTGTGGTTTACTGGAGCTCACATAAATTGGGCAATATGCATAAGAATAGATTTTACAAGTTTTATCAGCATCTTCTTTGAAAATGGTCTAAATGGTCTTATAACAGTTTCCTTTGATTTGTGTCACACATAATTTGCTGATATTTACAGTTTAAGGGAGAGGAAAAGCACACCTAAAAATTTTAATATGTAACGTACTCAACTGCAGTTTTGGTATCTGCTTTAAATAAAGGTATGGCTTAGCCATGGAAAAGCTGTTGGCAACAAAGTTGTAGAAATGTAGATTAATTCTAACCCTGCCCTAAAAATTGCCATTAAGTGTGGTTTAAAACATGTAACAATCCTATAGTCAATTACTGGCAGCTGTACACCTGTACAGTATGCCCACTAGAAACTGGACCGAACACATGCCACCTCCTTATTTTTAGTATGCTTAATTTACAGAGATTTGCTCAACATTCATAAGGAAAGAGAATTATGTGATTAAAAAGGAAATAGCAGATCTGAAGTTTTAAAAAAATAGCTAAGAATCTCAAGGAAATGTGTGTTTTTCACTAGCAAATACTACTTCAGAGTGTTTTGTGAATATATTTTATCTGACTTTCTTGGCACATGATTAGCCTTTTGGGTCAATTTATGTGTAAAAGGTCAACAGCAACAAAACCAAGTATCAGCTACATATTTCATACACTCCTTTTCAACACATCTAACACTTTTTCTCACAGCTATTCCATTTTGTACCAAGATAAGCAAAGGAAGAACTTTCCACTTCTTTTCAGTCTCTAAAATTGTCACCCTTATGCAATCTCATTTAAGACAGATTTTGAGATAGTTTTTTCCCTTTGTTTGGATCTTCTTGTATTGCTAGGGTCCTGCTTATGTTCCTTTACACACCACTCATGTAGATTTAAACCTCCTTTTGTCTGAATGTGCAGCAGCTTTGGCACTGGTCAAAGCTTTTCTTGCAACAGGTTTTACATCTCTTCACAGGCAGGATGCAGTAGTCCAGCTGCCACAGACACATAAGACAGTTTTTTTATCCCCATCCCTTTTCCAAAGCTCTGATTTTGCCAGCACCCTGGATTTACAATTTATATTTGTTAGGACATACAGTATTTGAAACAATCAGGCATTTTGCAACAATTCTAAAAGCCAGTCACTTTTTACTATGGCTAGCACAAAAAATATGTCAATATCTAAACAAAATAGCACATACATATACAGCGTTTTTCCAACCTCAGAATCTCACAGGTGCTTTTGCTTTTGTAACATCAGCTGCAATAGAAGGCTAAAGAAGAAAGAAGATGATCCTGCTGGAAAAAATGTGCTCACTGTTCCTACTTAGACTCAGTAGTTCTGAGAATTTGGCAAAACATGAAGATTTGAGCTCTTTTAAAACCCAGTGAAAATTTTCTGATTGGTAAAGTCAAGTTTCTTATTGAGAAGTCAAAGAAAACTTTTAATTTTTTTAAATGGAATGTGATCATCTGATTGTTCTGAAATGCTCTTACATGAACACAAGCTATTACAATTCAGGAACAATATTTTGTCCCTGGCATAGGAACAGCCCTAAAAAATATCACTGACATATAGAGCACATTCACCATTTTGACAATCACCTAATCTTTGTGAATTATGGAATTTCAACCAGAAACTGTACATAGTCTGACTCTGCAGACTGTCAGAAATACAGGAGTAGTTAACTTTATCGTGCAAAAGGCCTTATCTCATACAAATCACAGGATGTTGCCCCACAGTTCTATTACAGTATTCAGATTATTTTATTAATTCAGATCTTTTATCTGTGTGTATATAAACATATAGAGTTTATATGACACTTGGAAGGAATTTTTCAGGAAAACGAAAAGATAATTCCTGTCGCAGGTAGCTTATCCTTGCCCTTATACCTGTAAATTGCAGTACTGGCTAGGAATATTTCACCAGTGTGTACTTTTTCTTGCAAGGTCTAAGTTCAGTCTACAAAAGCTTATATAACAAATAACTCAGGAAATGTTATTCATTCAGATGTTAAAAGCCAAGCAAAATCCAGGGAGACAACATGAAGACCATGAGTTAGCCTTGTGAAAAAGAAAAGCAATTTTCTGCTTTGGAGCCATCATCTCTAATCAAAAGCTGCCTTGGGCCTAAAAGTGAATAAAAAACTTAATTATAACAAAATATGTCAACAAGTCAACAGATATTTTCTCTGTTTAGACGAATACAGTATCTGCTTCCATTTTTGAACCAAATGTGTCTTGGCAGAAGTTGCAAAATTTGTGGAGTCAGAAGTTTCACATTGTATTTATTACTTTCAGGATGGACTCTCTCATTAAGGAGACAAAATTATGACAGAGAAAAAGCGAGCATTCTACCCAATAGTTAAGTCTAAAACCAAATGATGTTATACAAATCTATTTTATGAAAGTATTTTAAAGGATTTCTGCTGGAATGCAGAATTAAAACACATTTTCAGGCTTTAAAAATCACACAAAACACAATCACGATTTTTTCAGGCTAACTGTAGGCAGACCTATCCCATAATAGATTGTACACCCAGCAACAAACACCAGAAGCCTAAAAAAACAGTAAACATTCTATTTCTCCAGCAACAGCATTATATCCTTTCTTCAAAGTTTCCTAAATCCCTATAACATATTGAAGATATTTCATTTTAGACACTAGCAGATTCCATAATGAGTTAAGCCCCTTTACAGTTTATTTTAATAAAGCACAGCTTTCTAAAAATACAGAGGCTATAAAACTCACAGGTTGCAGCAATAATATGTTTAGTAGCCTTGCTTGATAAAGTGGGAATGTTTGCATGTTTCAAATTATGAGCAATTTAAAATAGGAAGTAAGCAAACAAGCTCTTGTGTTATGAAGCTTGATACTGTTAAGCCTTAAGAGAACACATACTTCAAAGTCATACAGACTGAAATGTACCCTGTAAGCTTGGCAAAAGGAGCAATGCATAATGATGTACCACACAAAGATCACCACAAACTTCCATGTTGGTGCAAAGTTGGCTAGCTGTAAATTTTAAAAATTTGCTGCTGCTTCTGTTTTTAAAATTAATTCAGTATCCATTTTCTTATGAATAGATCAGTGCATATGAGAAACACAAGAAAACTTTCCTTTGGATATCAACTAAGAAATGTAATAATTGTAAATTATCAATAGTAAAAATGTAGCAGCATTGCAAATAAACTGACGGAGTCAGAAATACAGCTTGATTACAAATCTTTCAAAAATATTAAGGTAAATTATTATCCTTTTCCTTTGCATCAATGTAAGTGTGGAGACTTCTCTTTCTCCTTCACGGATTTGGTATTAACTCTGCAAACATTCAAACCTGTTTATTTTCTGCCCATAAATAGCAGAATTAAAGTCAAGGATAGTGCTCAGAAATCTAAATATAATAATTCCTAATTCTTCACATAATTCCAGTTAGAATTCAATTAGTTAAATTATTGAAAATATGAAATTACTGTTTACATGAAATACAACAAAATGTTAAGAAACTACTAGGACACAACAAAAATTTTAAAAATCTCAACATAAGCAGCCTCTGATTTGAAACACAAATCAGCCTGGAATGTTGTGACTTTTCAGAATAGCTACTTTATTTCAGTGTATAACTGATTTAGAGATGTAGCCACATGGAATTCCAAAGAACTACTCTCAAAGAAGGCTGCTGTATGAAATATGTGTACAAGTCCACAAATGGAGTTAGTCCACTCATAAATGTTTAGAAAAAGAAATGTCATTCATCAATTTGGCTAGTAAACTGACAGTAATTGAGGTATCTACAGGAAAATCAAAAGTATAAAGTGTGTATCTGGTGATTCTTATGGAAAGTCACTTGTGTACTTTACAATGCATAAGCAGCTCTCATTTTTGAATAATCATTTTCAAAATCTTCACTTTAAAAGTAGTTTCAATTTGTAGATACAAATGTTGTGATGCCATATACAGAAAACTATCTACCCTGTTGGAAATTCATCTAATTTCTTGAATTTCAGTCTGCTCATTTTTGACTGTGAGCTGTATTTAATTAAACCTCTTTTTTTTGTTTGTTTGTTTCTTTAGCACTCATTTAGGTGATGTTAGATATCTTTATCACACAGCACACTGAATATAATAAGTAAATTGCTATAAAATAAAATAAAGATTCTTGATAAAAAATAAAATAAAGATTCTTGATAAAGTATCATCACAGAATTCTGTTAGTTTTTTTGTTTTGTTTTGTTTTGTTTTAAAAAAAAGGCGGGGAAGTTGTTCACATACCAGTTCCTCAGGTATTTCAGAAAAGCACATCTCCTCCAGAGGCCTTTTATTCTTAGCATGCATGGTATGCCTGGCAGCACAAAGGTGCGCCCTCTGGAAATATTGTTAGTAAAGAGCAAGAGTTGCCAGATCTTACATAGCATGTATCTGTTTCTGAGAGACAGAAAAGTAACATACTATAAGCTAACTGAGATATTCCAAATCAACTAATTTAAGAGCAAATCCTAAATCATGGTGGTGCTTTTGAAAATCCCGATCTGTAAGCCTGAACACAACAAATGCCAGAACCTTTTAAAGGCCTTGACATGTAATCAGCTTTGCTTGTGTAATCCAACTTGAGATGCTACTTGAAAGACTTGTGGTGCAGTCTTACTGTCAGTAAGAGAAATTAATGCATATTAAAAATATTTGAAGTTTTTGTATCATATTCTGATGCTCATTTGATGGAGGACTAAAGCTGTTGAATTCAGAGAATCACAAAAATGCTCTTACTGCTTCAAAGATGCTTGCTTAGCAGCTGCATAGGCACTGTGGTACAAAGCACCATATGAACTAACTTGCTCTGCCAGGAAGATCTTCACTGCTTTGTGCTGTTACAGAAGACAGCTCCTATGCGACTCAATATATACATCATGATTCACAGTGTAGGCTTTCTCACTGATGTACAGAAGTTTATGGCAGCCTTCACAAATGAAGTTTTATTAGCTGAGTTTAAAACATGAAGAAACAAACACGTGCCAAGTGGGTCTGAACAAAGCTGGCAATGGAAATAGACACGTAGCACAGGATTTTGAATTTCCACACCTTTGCTTATGTGCTAGGAGACTGAACTTTTCCTTTCAAACAATTAGAATGGTAGCAGCAGGAAATCAGTCTTTGTTTAACCAAAGCTACAGAACTCCTTTTTGTGCAAAATTAGATCTCTCTGGACAGTCTCTTGAAGCATACATGATGTATGCAGTTTGCATTTTTTCTAAAAACCAAGAAACATTAGTCAATTCAGCAGAACGAGACACTGTGGATTCCTGTGAGCTCATATCATCACAAAAGGAATTGACTAGTTTGAGCGAGGTTATATGCAGGTGATATGCCCATCCTGCTGATTCTGATTTAACAAGCAGCTTCAATTGGCTATGAAACAAAAAACTGTATCTTTATGGGTCTAGGGGTTCTCTGGTTGGTTGGTTTTGATGTTGTTGGGCTGGTTTGGGGTTTTTTAGGGGGGTTGCTTTTGGGGGGTTGGTTTTTTTTTGTGTTTTTTTTTGTTTATTTGTTTTTTCAGTTGTTTTGTTTTGTTTTGTAGGTCATGCACATTGAGAATGAGAATGCTTTGTCAGACAATGCTTTCAGTTGATGCTTTTGGAGACATGAATGCATGTAGCTCCTGACAATGATTATATGCACGTGTTCCATATAATTCCAAAAGCACACCCATTATGAAAGATTAGTACAGTTGTGCTTATGATGTGTTTAGGTCGTCTGTTACTGAATATTTCTACTGTCAGTACAACAAAAGTGTGATGATCACAGTTAAAGCTTAACAAAGAAAATGCTGTCAGGCAATTAGTAAGCTGAAGTCAGCAGTACTGAAGTGAAATATATCATGTTTGGAATAGCACAGTGGTTTGCTTGTGATAAACGTTGAAGCAGGTCCTCATACATAAAACATATCCTAGCTTTGGTAAATAGGATCTAAAAACCAAACATAATCACACAAAAACACCCAACTTAAAAAAAAAAATCAAAAGCAAGCCAAATGTAATAAATTATTTTTTTTTAATCAAAGTCTAGAACTGGAAACAAGTATCATATGAAATGGCCAAGCTTACTACAACTGCAAAAGCTAAGTATTGAAACATGAAAACAGAATAGGAAAATTCTAAGATAGGCTATAGAAGTTTACCTGTTTTAAAACTAGCTTACTGATCTTAAAAACAAAACAAAACACAACACATTTGGATGAAGTAGGAAGGAAGGGAAAGGGGGTGTAGACATCTATTTAAAGCCTGATCTCAATAAAAATCATGAAGATAACATTATAGGCCCCTATTGGCTGGCAGCTTCAGCACAACAGAGAATATATATACAAATCACAGACACAGCCACAGGTCAAAAGCAGCACCAAGGGATACGTGCAACCAGCACCCAGCGTGCTGGTCCGACACCAATTGTTACTGACAAGCTTATGGGCAGAAAGGCAGAAGAAGGGAGTCAAAGGGAGATGGGGAGAAAATGAGTTTGTCATTGACCTAAGCCTGATTATCCTTAGGTTCTAGGTTCTAAACTGCTACATCTGTTCTTTTATGCTAGACCTTTCAAGCTGGACACTGTGTATGGTACTATTTCCCACATTTATTTCTAGCATATTTGTTTGAGAAACATATTAAGGGTTTAGGAACATAAGCATCCATAATGATTTAACCTAAAGGAATCTGTAGTCCAGTGACTGACCAGCTGTGCTTAAAAGCACAATGAATGAAACAAAAGCACACAAATACACCACACAAGGACCTCAATGATCTAGTACCTCCAAGCTGCTGATATATGCACTTGGTGACACTATAGATCCTCCAGAAGGATCTATTACAGTAACTTCTGAGCTAGAAAAAGTACCTGAGAAATTAAGGGAAGGATTAAATTAATGTGTAATAGTCTTAAATACATAAAAGCTGTCACCATTTGTGGAAAAACAGTATTATACGGATTGTCAGAAAATGATTGAGAAAAAGAATTAGTAATTTAAATGAGTAACTCAGAATATAGTGAGATTTAATTCTACTGAAATTTGAAGTACTGAATAAGCAACTATATGCAGCACTTAGAACTGAAGTCTTCCTTTATTGTTAAGACTATATCTTAAGCTGCTCAGAAGCTGACTCATGGAGCTGCAATACTAGTGTATAATACAAAATGAAGAGAATCCAGCAAAGAAAAGGTTTTGGCAGTATTGCTAAAAGCATCAATACCAAGTGCTTGGCAAGCTAACAACTATGGAAGGTACAACTGTTTTCACTTACGTGAAGGGTACAGATCAAAAAAATGTAATAAAAAATTGCTTGGTCAAAGTTTCAATAATGTTTGTCATTACAAGGCTTAAAGATATTATTGAAAAGAACAAAAATTGGGAAGGGAGAGAAAAGGAAGTGATACCTTGTCCTGAAACTCTTTGTTTAGGAGAACCTCCTTCTAGCAGCTCGTATGGCTGTTTACCTTCCCACAGGCTTGAGCAATCAGTTGAAGGTGACCAGTGAGAAGCACAAAGTAAGCCACATCTCATAAACTGTAAATCCTGCAACCACCCTTTAACTGTTACAATAAGCTGAAAAGCATTCTCTGATAGTCTTTTGGTATTGTTTATTGGAGTTTGTGCCTGTAATGGAAATCCTTAAGTTCAAATTCCCTTGCACTTGGCATATGCTGCAGATAGTTCAACAATGACCAACCCACAAGCAGTTGCACACCTGGCCCAAAGCTTTTTATGGCTGTATTTTCAGGACAGGCAGACATCAGCCAGATGCTTTGGGAACTCCACCATTGTTATTTCATAGAAAGAGAAGTTGTCCTCTGGCAGTTGTCAGTTTTAAAAAATCTTATATCCCCACTAATTCTGATCTCATTGAAGCACTGACTTGCTGTCAGACACTGTCTGCAACACACTCATTTAATGTCATATTACTGACCTTCCACATACTTCATTTATGAGTGGTAGGTAGAAACAAACTGCTTAGGTATTTAGGGCTCCAGCTTTACAGAAAATCATGCTAGAATCTATTTAATGGCAGATGAACTAGCATAGCAGCATATCTATGAACTCTTGACACCGAATTGTAATTTACCATTTACTGACATACTGCCTTCACTAGAATGGCCCAGTCTCAAAAATTTCTGACTTTTTTTCTGAAGGAGTAATCATTCAGTTTTCTGTGAAGTTCTGTTTTTTGTCTCTCTAATTCTACACTTCCACTTAGTTCTAATGAAAATTTATTCCTCTAAAGGAAAGACACTTCTCAGGTAGTCCTCTGCTGCCTTTGGTTACAGCAGAATTTTAACCTTGAACTGACTTTCTGTTCCACTGAGGCAAAAGCCAAGACAACAGCCAGAGCACAATGTGTTCCACCTGTACTGCACAGACGAGGCTTGGACACCGACCACTCCAGTGACATCTTGCAAATTATGCTAATACATAGATATGCAAAAAAGAGGATTTAAGACTTCTACTAGCCACTACTTTATTTACCACCAACTGAAACAGCTTAGATAACAGCCATCTAAAAGTTGCAAGTCAGCTCCAAAGGCCTCTGACTACATCAACAAGAGGTATATGTATCTTAAAGGAATCATTCTCTTTACCAGTCAATACCTTTCTGTCAACTATCAGTGGAGAGGCAACCAGGATACCTGTGGAAAGGCAAGGAAAACAATCTAATGATCAACCTATTCTGCCAAGGAGAAACTGTGTAAGAGGGCAGAAGATGCTTGTGAAGTTTCAGACCAACAGCCTCTCTTTGCTTTCTGCATATATCTATAAATTCCTTAGTCTCTGATCAAGGTTACGTTTTCTTAATCTGTTCGCTCCCTACTCCTCTCTTACATTCTGCCCTCTTTCAGACACAGCAGCATAAGGTGGCTCCCTTTTTATCTCCTTATACAAAGCAACAGCATTATGTTTGCCCTTTAATTGCCTTTAATGCTATTTAGCAGCTGAAAAGAAGGAACAAAAATTACCAGCTCTCAGATGCGTAACAAGTGTTGTGCAAAGCACATCTCAGTAATTCTGCAGGAAGCAGAGCTATGACAGGACTGAGAGTACACTCAGTCACCTGAACAGCTACTGCCTCCAACTCATTCTGCTTCTGTTTATTTTCCTTATGGTGGTTCTGCTTCATCTTTTAATTATGCTCTACAAGATATGAGGATGGACCAGACTTTGTTTGGTAGTCTGAATTGTTTTCTCAGGACATCAGCCAAAAGTGACAAGGTTATGACCATATTTCAGAATGAATTATTTTGATAAGCAGGACTAGGACATCAGGAAAACAGCAGCCACAGCATTAGTAATGATAGCATTTTCCTGTCATTCAGGCTTGGATGATGGCCTGAAGAGCTTGCATTCACTGGCAAGAAAAACACTGGAAGTACATAGGATCAACCTACATGGGTCATTTTAGGGGGGAATGGGGAGCTTAGGGTGTTTGGGTGGTTTTTTTTTTCTCTTCTTTCTCTTGTTGTGATCTTCCATTTTGAATTATGTTGGATTACCAGAAATAACAACTGCACTTAAACCAAACCAGCATAACGGATGAAATCTAAATGACAGAAAATTACATGCAGTGTCAGGACAAGAATGCTAAGAATACAAGAATAAGTTTTGGAGCTGTGTTAGTTTGAGGATCCTGAAATCATATTTATGGTTTTTTATTTTATTTCCAGAGAGATTTTATAATGCTTTGATAACACAAACACAGAGAAAAATCCTGACTCCATAGATAATATTTGCCCATAAGCAATAGGCAAATCATGCCACTGCCAAAAGCACCAAACTGACAAGGGGCAGTAAAGTAGCAGCAATGATCTGTTCTGCCTTCTGTCCTGCAAAACTGGTTTTGCTATTGATACAGTTAACAGAAGAGTCAGGATCTGAGAGGAGCCTGCCGGTATCTGTGGGAGCCCTATTCAGCAGTAGTTTTCAAACCCAGTGGCACCTGGCTTCACCAGTTTTCAGCCTCAGATGTGTCCCTTTCTTCGCTTTCTCTTTTTCCTTTACAGGAATGACGCAACCCCTTTTCTCAGGGACAGCAAATCTCAAATTTGTTTATACTACTTTAAGTAGCTTCTTTCTGATGTCCCAGGGACTACAGGGAAGGCAGAGTTACATCTTTACTCTTTATCTGAGCTGTGTGTGCCTTTGAAATCAATGTTAGCAGCAGAAGTAGAAAGTGAGATTTTTAAGACTTGATTTCACTATCATATATAAATATGCAGGTCCATCTGACAACCTCAGAGGGATTTTTGACTTTCTGCCCTGATAATACCCTGCACACCATAACTGGATAAAGTGAGATATTTAACATCCACAGCAGACAGAAAAGCTAACCCCTCAGTTCCCACTCCTTTATTTCCGCTACTGCTGTTATTGTGTACTCACTCATCCAGTAAGCTATTCCCTTACCAGGTTTATGATGATGTAACCACATTGTCTTCAACTGAGATATTGATTTATACTAGCATAAGAGAAGAATTAGCAGACCTAATAAATATCTACAAGATGAGAATAAAGGCCAATTAGTGCTTAAACAGAAGCTGGTTGCACTAAAATTAATGCCATCTGCAGTAAATCTAGACAGCAGATAGGAATGTCAGTAGAAAACCAAGGATATTTTATTTTGTCTTTCTTTTCCTATTTACTTTATTTTAAGGATATATGTTTTTTCAATTGATGCTATTTGTTAAAGTTGTCATTAATGTAAATGGGTTAAACCCAATTCTGCCAGGCAATACATGCTGTTCAAGAGCCTTACAGTTCGAAAACATCTTTCCTGAGTCTACAGATTCCTGCACAGAAAGAGTTCTTCTATGACTTCTAAGCTTTTGTGCATATCATCTCACATTACAGACTCAGCTATTACAAAGAGACTGTGGTACCTTCCACACAAAGGTCATAGGCCACTGTTATTGACATACACTTTTAAGCCTTTGGATGCTTCAAAAGATGAAGATTAGCAACAATCCTCAGAACTCATACCCAGGAGATAGCTATTTGTCAAAAAGTTCATATTATTGATGCTTACAAAAGAAGAAGTGTATGTAATTTATCCAATAAGTCAGGTCTTGTTTGTCTAGATTCCAGAGTTTTGACAGTTCGCTTGCTGAATTATTTGATGTTGAGTTTCATAGAATAAAGGCAATTTTTTCATCAGTTATGCATCATCTTAGGAGCAATTGGTATTATTGGGTGGATTTTCTTCCTCAGTTTTCTCCAGAGTTTTTCCTCTTAAAGTCTTTGTTTTCTTTAGAATTCATTATAAATGACATAATTACATGTCTTTTTCTCCCTTGATTGAGAACATTTCTTACAGATGATGATTTACCACTTGGAAATTACAAATAGCATGAATAGATGCAATTATTATAATGCAGAATTTCCTTTAAAATCCAGAAATGGAGTTTAGCTGAACTGTTCACAAATTATAAGTAAGCAGGTCACACTTTCTCTAATCTTCATATGTGACCCTTGATGCAAATTGAAGTGTTTCCTCAAACTAGATTAAAAGGTTTCCTCTGGAATGTTTAATAGAGTTAAGAAAGGGGTAAGCAGGAGTGGACATGAAATGGAAATGAAAGAAACTACATAAAATAATTACAGTTATGAAGATTCTTTCAGGCAACCACTGTATTTCAGTAAGTTAATGTTCCAATTGAGGTTTAACAGATACAGTGTCTTGACCACTGAATCTACTGAAAAGCTTCCCACGAATTTCGACTAGACTTTGGCCCAGATTTAAAGAGAAAATACATTAACACTCCTTTAATTTTATAGACCCATTTTCCACAGAGAGAAAGAAAGATAATACTTGAAAGTGTAAACCAAGGTTGCATGAGGCTAGCAGTGTTTTTAAGGAGTCATCTGTTATCATGGGATTTATTTATGGAAGTGTTTGTCTGTGTCTTTGTAAGTGGCTCTCTACAGCTTACAAAGATGAACCAAGAATTACTTTTTTATCTGTCATCTGTTTCAGCATAACATAATTGCCATAGTATTTGATGTTTTGTATCTGTTCTTACAGAAATGCCAGAATGTAAATGCTTTCTGCTAAAGACAGACATTTCAAGTAAAAATGTATTTATTTTGACAATGCTGTTGATTAATTAATGAAGCAAAAGTCCAGAAACACTTTTACACATATGATAGCACATGTCCATTAGTGTGTCAGTTACTGCTGGTACACATACACACCAAGGGCAGCTTCATAGTCTGTTACAGAAAGCATGGCCTGAAATCAATCTACAAATGCAATGACTTCACTAGAGTCCTGTTTGTGTGTGTTTGCAATAGATGGCTGTTCAACAGCCAGCTCTGAGTATCTGAAACAGGCTCATCCTCTCTTCAAAAATAAAGGCCAGAGCATCCATTAATGGGGTGATGAGGGGAGGAGAAAAGGCCAGGGGAATTAGAGATCAAAGAGCTGCAATTAGGCAATGTTAATGAGAAATGTTCTCAAAAGGTTTTCGCTTTTGTAAAAAGCCTTCAGTTTATTTCATAAACAGAACTCTTTGTAATGTAGAGCCATCTATCTAACCATTAATCCAAATTGTTTTCAGGCTCCCATCTTTGCCAGAGAATCTTATAAGTTAGGACTGTTACCGTGTTAAGCATACTCTCAGTGAAATCAATATTAAAGCTCAAATTCACTTTAGGCAGGGCTAGGTCAGTGCTCAGGACTTCTTAATATCCCTTTCATAGTGTCTAACACCAAAAAAAAAAACAAAACCCCAAAACAAACCCCCCCCCCAAAACCCTAAACCCAAACAACCCAACATCCCCCCCCCCCCCAAAAAAAAAAAAACACCACCACACGCACACAAAAAAACACCCACAAAACATTCACACCACAATATTTTTCTGAGGTGTGTAAAAAAATAAAAAATAAACCCAAAACCCCACAACTCAGTTCTGATCCCACAACTTGCTACTCCAGGATTCGATCCTGAAAGTAATGCATGACAACAAAATTCACGCACATAAAAGAGTTTGCAGTTTACCTAAGCAGATACTACAAAAGTCCCAGTCACTTCTAACTCACCCCTTCTGCTGGTCATGCACTGCTACCTCTTTGGTTCTTCCAGCACTGGTATTTATCTAGACATGTAGCTCAATGGAGAGAAAATAAACTTATAAAAAGCAACAAATATATTTCAACGGGAAACAGACATGATTCACACGTGTATCAAATGCACCAGAGAAGCACTCACTCTGCAGAGATGTATTACTCGATGCAAGAGCAGAAGTCCAATTACAAGAAGGATGTAAAAAAATAAGCTTCTTCAGTTTATCACCAAACCTAAACATGAAGAGTTTAAGAAGCAGCTTCACATTGAACTGAACTTTTAGGTTAGGTAGAAAGGAAGAAATTCCTCACTGCGAGAGTGGTGAGTCACTGGAACAGGTTGCCTTGAGGAACTGTGGCTGCCCCATTCCTGGCACTGTTCAGGGCTAGGCTGGACGGGGCTTGGAGCAACTTGGTCTTGGGGAAGGTGTCCCTGCCAGTGGCAGGGGGTTGGAACTAGGTCACCTTTAAGGTGCCTTCCAGTGCAAACAATTGCATGATCCTATGAACTAATTTTCCTGCTGCTTCTGAGAATAGGTCCTCTTCCTCCATAGTCCTTCCTTTATTGCCACTCACCTGAATTGCATCTAAGTCAATACAACTTGTGAGGCCTTAGAAAACTATCACTTCCCTTGGGTGCTGAATTTGCCAGGTTGATGAGCCAAATTATTTCAGATAAGTAGCAGGAATACACGGCAGAAGTACCAGCAGAGGGACAGAGCAGGACCATTTTCTTCTGCTGTGATGAATTTGTAGACCTGTTCGCTAGGTCTAGTGTAATTTAACCACCTCTCCAAAAAAAAAAAGAAATGGTATACACCAAGAAACTAGAACAAAAGTCCAGTGTTAGGAGGCCAGTTATCAACAATATCAACCATTCCAGTGGCCTAGCAAATTGAGTCACTACAATGGAACAGAGTTTCCAAGCAAAGGCAAGAACAATGTCCACATACTTGATGGCAATCTAAATGTTCCCTTCTGACATGTCCCTCATGCTAGGAGGGCCAGACTCCTGGCAAACAAAATGTGCTAGGAAGTGTAAGCAGTGCTCCAAGCGGTAGAAGTGTGCCAACATCTAGATCAGCTGAACGGGTAATACCATCACAACTGAGGCATAGCATTTAATGACATAACACACAAGGAAAAATAAACACAACCAACCACAAAACCAGAAAAATTATTCTCAGAGAGGCTGGAAAATCATGACTATTCTAAATGTGAACCTTCCAATGTTTAATGTTACATTACTTTCCTGTGTTCTTCCATGAGTCTGCTTTCTGAGTCCTATATCCAGACTAGAAGGCATCTTTATGCTTAAACCATCAGCAGTTTCTGGTGTCTTTGATTTCTACACATGACATTAACACTACTGGCTGTTCGGTCCTAGGATTTAAGAAATCCCTAACAACTTCTGAAGATCAAAACCAAAATTAAATCAATATTTTTACCCAGAGTTTTGGACAAGTTATTTTAATTTTTAATTTATTTTTTATAAAATATACTAACAACACATCTTGGTTTTAATAATAATATCCTGAAAAGTTAAAATTAATTTTTAAATCATAATATTTTTACTGAAACATGTTTTTGAAAATCCCTCCTATGAAATAATCTTTTAAAATTCAAAATAAGTTACAATAATGAACAAAAAAGTGTAAAGCCTGGAGGACAAATACTCTATTGTGAACCTGCAAAATGGAAACAACTATGAAAGCTCAAAATGTTTCACAAAATCATTTTCATGTTTTTCAACCAGCTCTGGTTACACACTTATTACAGTAGAGCAGCTTTTAAAAAGCAGCTGTGTTTTCCGCCAAAGGGGTGACAGCGTTTCATTGTGGAGATAATGTGTGTAAATGATCCCTTCATTATATAGGGTCTGATCTTGTATTCTTTGTGCATCCTAAGTTCACACTGAAACTAACTATGTGTTAACAATAGTATTCTAGACAAATTCTAAAGGCATAATGGTGTCATTACGACTACCTAAATCTCCCTTGTTTCATATGGATACAGCATTTTACTTTCTGCTATTGAGCCAAGGTCTTCAATAGAAGTTTTGTCATAGAAAGTTGCACAATTTTATTCTAACTTGCTAACATTTTATGCACCTTGGTACATTTGCTTGCTGAGGCAGCTGCACTTCGACAGCAGAGAAACTTTCTCTCTTCCATGTTGCAGGACCTGGCAACTGTTCAATAGCAAATGAACATTATCCAAGATAGATCAGAAAATAAACATATCTACTCAAATGGAAACACAAGAAGCCATTCAGGTCCTGGACTATTATCACCCAACCTGGAATTTAGCTAGGATACTTGATCAACATAATTACTCTCACAGAGACTGCTTGTCAAAGTTTCTTCTACTCCCTCACTGGTCAACAGACATTTTGCATGGACAGAGAAGTATAAACTCTGTTTTACAGTTTTATTAAGGGCAAAGTAATTGCTGCAAATATATAATTAAAAGTTTCCAAAAATACAATTTTCCTGCCTCAAACATAATCTTTAAACTTTTAAGCCAAAGATGAAACATCTATGGATCATAAGGGCCTACATACTCGGATTTTGAGAATGTCCCACAATGAAAACATGGAATTATTTCAAATTAGTAACCAAAAAAGTGAGGGCTTCATGAGAGAATGCAGATATAAATACAAACTTTTAAGACCAGAATTTTCATATTTCTTGGTGAAGAGTTAGTCAAATGCATGAAAAAATAAAGAAAATGCCCAAATTATTGCTTGCAGTATCAATAATATAAAACATATCTCCATTATGCTCTGATTTAATTGAAACTACATTTCTTTAATCCTTGCCAGGAAAAAGAAAAAAGAATATGGCTACAGAATTAATTCGCCTACTTTTTATCTGCATGACCTGCTTCAAGAGCTAAGCCAAGTTTCATTAAAAATTATTGGTCTCATAACTTCTTCCCCCCACCCCTTCCCCCAAGACTCCCATATGGCACCAATATCAAGATAAAATTGTGCAGTGTAAAGTATTTCCCACTCTTAATTTAAAAAAAAAATGCTATAAAGTGACTTTATGGCAAAGTCAAAAACTGTCAATAATGACAAGAACTCACTTGATAAAAGTATCATGGGCAGTTGTGCCAACAGTTTTGATATAGGGTATTTTTATCTGAAAGATGACACACAACAAGAGGTTCTCATGTCTTATGCATGGTACTGAACTATACCAGCTCAGTGGAATACTATCCACTCCTTGCTGGGTGCTTTGCAAACACATATTGTGGAATCAAGGAATTCTTTTGTATTACTGTGGCATCTGCTAAAAATGTCATATGTGATCACAGCCCTTGCAAAACAAGTATTTTAACAACCAAAACCTTATGATAGGTTATATTTCAGTGACTTGGAAACAACGTTGCATTATCTGAGAAAACAGCACAGATGTTGCTTAATAAAGTGCTCAGTTTATGCATTGTATTAACCTCATGAAACATTTATGCAAATCTTGCATTAACAAAAGGTAAAAGAATCATCATAGGTTATGAAGAAAACAATGTGACAACCTTTGTTTTTACCTCCATGTTTTATGGAGGCATTTTAACTCTTAGGGTTTTCTGTTTCGGAAGACACAGGGGCATTATAGATTTTCATCTATTTTGTTTTCAGTTCTGCTATCATTCCTTCCAGCTGATTTCACATTTTATAATGCTAATAGTGGGTGTATGGTTTTGAGTTTCTCTACTGTCAGCTGGTCAGTAGGTCTGGGGGATATATTTAATGGAATCTGACAGCTGATGGAACTGATCTCATTGAAAGGGGATTTGATATGTGGGATGAATGTGGTGACCCTCAATTCGCCATATTAATGACCATTATTATTCAAACTCTTGCAGCCAATATAACTCTTTTTCTTGGACGCAGCAGTACATGCGTATAAAAGAAATGACTTATGGATGAGTTAGTCTGTATACTAGTTTGAGTGTCATTTAGATAGCATGTCAAAACAGATTAGCTATTTTACCCTGAAATAAAATTAAAGGAAAATCCTTTATACTCTGTACAGTTGTAAACAAAACAATCATAAAAATGGATAGTTTCACTAGACTGAGTTCACCAGCAAACACAAACACCTTCAACTGGGAGGAGGAAAGTACTTTGCTCTGGCCAATAGAAAATAAAACTCAGCAGTCAGATACTGTTGCTGCAACCAACAGGTCTTCCTCTGCTGCAGGTCACCCAAAGAGTTACTGACACCCTTTTTACACAAATAATTTCTAGAAAAAGAGAACTGTATCAGCCTTACTTTACACAAACCAGAATGTAGGTAACCATCAGCACTGTAGCAGAATGTAACATTCTGCATTGATTTCTGGCAAAATATTTATTGTTTCATTTACTCTCTACTTGTAAAATAACAGGAGAAATTTGAACCAACCAAAGCTGTGCATGATGTGACAAATGATTTATATTCAAGGAAATCCTAGATTTCAGTTACCTTTTGGGAAAAAAGAAGCTGATCACAGATGATTTAAGAGATATGCAAAAGATGCAAAAGAAAATCTTAATGTGTGAGCAAGAATTACAGGAACCATTTGCTTTTAAATTACATGGTGCTGCTACTTTTTTAGGTCACAAATATAAAATCTATTACTGTTCTTGAGCATTGCCGTGTATTTTGAAAGTCTTTTAAAGGCAAGGGCACTCTAATGCCATTTAATCAATAATTGCTTTCACATTTTTCAAGCAAATATGCAATTTGTTTACAGATTCTTAAAGGCTACTAATGTGCATTCCCTTTTCTATCATTCAAGAGGAGGTGAGGTTCTAGCTGCAACCTAGCAGCTAGCACTATTCAGGTAGGAATGTCCTGCTGTGCCGGGCAGGACATTCAAAACCCCCACAGCCCATTTTATGGCCCTTGTGATTACATCAATAATATAAGCACACTGCATTTCTCTCCTTTACTATTTTAGCAAGTTCTCCAAAGGGACAGAAAGCTTTGAAAGGAACCAGATAAGTGAAGCCACCACCAAAACAATGCACTGAGACACTCGACCTACACGTACAAGCATTGCAGCATATGAGGAATGCATCAATAAACTTTAAGTTATTAAAGAAACCATCTGAGAAAGAGGATGTAATTAGATCATAGCAGTGAGGCTCACATTTGGTTTCCATACTTTTGAAGATACAGTCAACATCAGAATATCTCAATTACTGTACAGTTTGAAAGCCTTAACCATATGATGACACTCAATTACTCATTCATCTAGCCAAAAATGTTAAAAGTGCTTGAAAAGTCAGTTCTTTAATCTTTTATGAATTACGTTTATCTAAACATTGTCACCACATGGGCAAGGGCATCGTGTATCGTGATCAGTTTATGACTACCTTCTTGTTCATCCTCTATTGATGGAAATTCTAGATAGGATTGTTTCTCAATTTTAATAAATACATTTTCAGGACAAAATGAAAATTGGAATAAAGACAGACTTGGAAACTCTCAAGAAACATGAACAGATAAACATGATAAAGCTAAAAGTTTAAAAAAGAAAGAGCTTACCATGCATGCTAATTTTATTTGAAAACTTAGATCCCTATTGCTCTAACACATATTCAATTTTCGCACAAGTCCTGCAGAGTCCCCTCACCATCCACAAGCTAAGCTAACATTATGGGTCCTCTGTCCTTTATCATTCTGTCTTATTCTGGAAATAACATCTCACTGCAAGATATATGCATTTGCATGAGGTTCTCTGAAGACAAGAAAAAAAAGTATGATCTATCTTTGAATCTTCAAACTTGTTCATAGCCCTGTTTCAAATACTGCTTATTAATTCTAGCTAGTAATAATCATTGTTCTAGAGTCAGCACTTCATTTCTGATCTTTCCATTGCTCCTGTGCAAAAACTATTTCATGTGATCATTGGTAGCCACCTATATTTGCACATATTCTCATAATTATATCTCTGCATTACATACCCACAACCAGAAAAACAAAGAATGCAGAGAACATTAATTTCTTTCTTATAATTTTAATAAGACCAAAGCTCTCTGTACATCTATCACGGAGAATTTTGAACCAGGAATCAGTAATCATCCCACTTTATTCTAAGGGAAATTGGTCTAAAACATAACAGAGAAAACTGAAAGAACCAATTTTTAGATGGTTTTGTTCTACTTCATGTAAAATGGATATAACACTCTGCAGACTTTAGGACCCTGAGCACTGTATAATTCCACATATTTGCTGAACCTGAGCCACAGCTGTTCTGATAACAGACCCTTTGAAATTGCTACAACTTTGAATAAAGGCAGTGTTTGCATTAATGATGTTACATGGGTGGTAAATTAATCATTGATACGCATATTTCTCAAGGGTTTTTTTTGCGTTGCTCATGAATGAATATGTAGTAATGAGAACACCTGAAACTGCACTCCTGCGCTTATGCTGTCAGAATGGTCAGACTTCAAATGAAATGGGTGAACCCCATCACCTCTTGGAAAAGGTGGAATTTTACATGCTTTAAACATGTCAAGTGAGAAAAGCTGGATCAAAGTCTCTAGTACTACCATTACATGTAAGAAATAAAACTCTACAAGGCAAGATTGTAACTGAAAAAAACAGAACAGGGTTCATGGTATGTAATTTATTAATTTACATTTGAATATAATCTATTAAAAATGAAAAATTGCTGAGTATAGACAAATCCAATTGTCTGAATAATTTCATGCATCAGAGATTCAGGTATCCTGAAAGAGCAAATTTCAGCAAAGAGGAAAATAAGTATTCTCTTAATCCAAAACTGGAAATATTAGAGCTCATTTACCTGGACCTTGAAGTCAAATTAATTCACATTACACATGACATTCTCCCACTGCTGTACTTGGTGATCTCTGTAGGAATTTTATAGTGGACTAACAAGTCATTCCATCTTTCAAGGAGGTCCATAGGTCTAGCCTAATGCTGTTTTCCTAAAAGTAGCATACTTCCCCAAAAATCTGCTTCTTTCAAATTAGTTAAACATGCTTGCTCAGTTCCTAGCTGGGGACTGAGTGCAGTTTTTTGTGAGGAGGTGACAAAGCAGTTAGATTTTCTCTGCTCCTCTGGAATGGCTAAGCTTAATGAGCACAACAATGCTGCTCTAATAATTCCACTGTGCATCATTCTTAAAGCAGTTAATTATTCCTTCTTCAGTGCTCAGCCCACGACATTTGCAGAGAACTTTTCACAGTGACCTCGAAGTTCAAACAAATTCAGTGAAACTGGGAAGCTCAACCAGAGACAAACAAAATTCCACCTACTTTGTGTCAAGTGCTTTCTATTGTTTGATTTTAGGCCTCTAAAGGCAGCAAGCAAACAAAATATTAACACTAAATACACCATGGCTTAGACTTAGGCCATCTGAACATCTCTCAAAATCTATGATTTGTTGATATTTTGTATGTTATTAGTTAATTTCTGTCCCTTAAGCGAGTATTTTTAAAATGCTGTAAAAATTAAAACAGCAATAGTGACTTCTGTCATAAAATTGCCAAGGCAAAACTATCCAGAACTGAAAAAACTGATTAGTATTCCTGTTGATTCTCTGATACATCCAAGGTGACATACAGTGATCAAATTCTAAGTTATGAAGAAAAAGATATTCTTATTTAAATTGAAGCTGTAGGGTTGTATTCAGTAGCAGCAGACACTAAACAGCAGAAACTGCCTGGTTAAGTCAAGATTTTTATTATGTGACAGTATTGACTGAAGAAAACAGGAAACCAACTCTGGTGTAAATCAATGAGCTTTTGCTAGGCTTTCACAAAATAAAAGACCTGCTGGATTCAAAAGTAAAATAATCAATTTTGTTACACTGAACAGGTTGAAGATTGCAAGGAACAATTCCACAGCCTTCCTCAGTAATAATAATTTAAAAGTACTGAAAAAGAGCCAGTTTTATTATCAAACCTGAAATATTTATTTTTTGAATACGAACAAATGCAACAAATGCGAAGTCCTGGCAAGGGATCTAGCTCATCACCAGACAAGAAGAAAACTACAACAGAAAAATCACTATGTGAACAGCCCAGAAGAGTAAGCAGAAGTAAATGATTGAGATTATATATATTAGTTTTGATCATTTGTAGATTTTTTTTTTTTTTTTTGAGCTAGTATGTTTTGTATATAAAAATGGAAAAAAAAAAGGGGGAGAAAAAAAAAAGTACCAGAAGGTACTGGAGGGAACAGACAATGATTCCAGCCACATAATAAAGATATGCATGCTTTTTTACCTGATTTATATCATCTGATTGAGGTGACTAAACAAAGTTAAATCCTTTACCAGAATTTGTAACAGATTTCCTTCTCTTTCTGTGATTATTTACTTAGAGAAATTATAGCTACATAAGCATAATTTAAAACAGTTCCCTTCTCTTAAGATTTGGTTTGGAGATTAGATAGAACATAATTTCTTTCCTTTTTTTTTTTTTTTAATTATACTAACAGCTGAAAGCTTCAAGAACTCTGCAGCACACTATTGGTAGTGCTCTCAGGAATACCAGCTACAAATAATTCTACAGCTGACTGGCTTTTCATGTTGTTAAAACATCTGGAATTGTATCTCTGGTCCTGGCAGAAGAATGCACATGTGGTGTGGTAGAAACTTAAAGATTCATGGATGCTCAGTCCAGCAGTCAACTGGATAAACTGATAAGAGGACTGTCCAAAGTAACATGTAAAAAAAAATCACTAGTTTTTACTGAATATTACCTTCAATCAATGCTAAAATGAGGCTTACTTCAGTTAAATGAGGCGTAATAAGGCTGTAGAATGCACAGCAGAAATAACCATAACTTCTTCCCTTGAAAGATAGCTTCTGAAAGGCACCAAAACACACATAATTATAGTCTAAAAAGCACTAAAAATATACTCTGTACCACACACATGCAGCATAACAGCTTGATTTCATCATAACACTTAGATACAATATTTTCCTGCACAGTATTATATTAATATGATAAAGAGCAGCCAGCCAAAAAATAGCTGAAGAGCTGCAAAGTGATTTCAGAAACTGAAAAGCAATTTCAAATGTTTGGTAAGCATTAACTTGCTCACTGCACCCTATCAAAACCAGCTGCTAGCCCATAATTCTAACCTTTTCCCTCTCAAAAATACAAGGCCTTGAAATCCTATATTAATAAGAAACGAATATGGTAATTGAAAGAGTAAATGTAATTATAAAAGAAAGCTCCCACCATCAAAACCTTCCTATTATTACATCAGACTGTTCAACTTAAAGGAACAATTTGAAAATGTGTTCCCAGGCAGCATAGCTTACATATCTGATAACCAATAGATTTCACACAATTTTAGACCATTCTTCTGCATTCTAATCTCACTAAAAATGTACTTGTTACAGCTCTAATTAACAGATGTAGGGATACTAAGAAATGTAGGCATGTTCACAAAAGAGTTCCTGAGAATGGGTTTACAGCAGCAAACAGAATGGAAGGGCACCTAAGTTTGTGGCCATCAAATGTTAAAGACTGGGCTGTCTCAGATCCCATGTCTTCCCTACATCAAGATGTCTCCCTCTAGTTCTGCATTGGGCATCAGTGTGGAAGTGGGATTCATTTTCAAAAGCTCTTTCACACCTTAGGTCATTCCCTTAGGTTCAGACAACCGGCTCAGAACATCAAAGAGCAAGCTGCCATTCGTCATGTGTACAAATAGCCTACAAAACTCAAAGTGGTAGTGCAAAACATGGACTTCATGTACTCCTCAACCTGAGCCATTTTGAAAGCATGCCTTTTGTTTCTCTAACAAGTGCTTTTATCACCATCTGCATTGCAAGGCTATAACACTGGTGAAGGCACATCCCTATACAGGAAAGATTCCTGGAATTTAGTCTGCATTGCCTGGAATATATCTCACTGTCCTGGGTTCAGCAGTAGCAGTCATTTTTCTCCCTCTTAGTAGCTGTTGCAGTGCTGTGTTTTTGACTTTCAGCCTGGGAACAATGCTGATAACAATGATGGTTTTAGTTGTTGCTAAGTAATGTTTACTCTGACCATGAGAGACTTTCTGAGTCTCATGCTCTGACAGGAAGGAGAGGAAGCCAGGAAGAAGCAGAGACAAGACACCTGACTCAAACTAGCCAAAGAGATATTCCATACCACAGCACGTCATGCCCAGGATATAAACTGGGGGCAGTTACCCAGAAGTGCTAGATCACTGCTCCGGTCAGGCTGGGTATCAGTCAGTGGGTAGTGATTGGTTGTATTCTTTCCCTTTGTTATTTCCCTTACCATTATTATTGTCTGTGGTAGCAGCAGTGGTTTGCGTTATACCTTGGTTACTGGACTGTTCTAATCTCAACTCGTGGGAGTTACAACCTTTTGATTCTCCTCCCCATCCCTTCACGAGCAGGGGGAGGAAAAAGGGGGCGGGGAGTAAGCGAGCGTCTGCGTGGCTTAAACCAGGACAATCAGTATCTGTTTCACATACACACATGTAAATAACTCCTGGGTTATGAAATTAATGAAGAAGCTTTCTTAACTGGATGAAAATGCGTCTGGATATCTAAGCAGCATTCAGGCTCATTAAGAGCCTAAGCCCCACTGGACTTAAAAATTAAAACCAGGACTGCTATATGGCTTAAATAATTTTGGAAAGTTCAGTCACCACTAAAAACCACATCAGCTATTGCTTTAAAAAAATTAAAGTAGCACCAAATATGTATACAAATACTATTGGTTCAGAATTTTCCTTGAATAGAAAGCAAGTGTGCTGCCAAGATTTGACTAGAGAGAGAGGAATGTAACATCTCCAGAAAAAGAGGTACTCTTGTTACTTCCCCATGACTCTCCTTGCTAAAATCCCTGTGTCTTGAAAGTACCCATGTTTCATTCAGCAGATTTTTGGGCTGCTTATTCTTTTTCTTTTTAGCCTGTAATAGAAACAAATGAAAGCATAGTCTAAATTTACATAAGAGTTTTTCTCAACAAGAAATTGTATATGTAAGAATCATTAAAAATAATGTATCAGTTTCAATGCACTCCTAATGCACAATGACAGTATTGCTCCATCGTAAGCCTACATCCCCTTGCTGACACTCCTAGGCCCATAAAGTCTTTTTTGTGTTTGCAGCTGTTCAGAGAGAAGACAGCTTTTGTTGGCTCATCTTCCATTGTCCGTGGGTGCAGTATGACAATGCTGATGGGAAAATACCTTCCAACAGTGTAAACTGTTCCCACACTAAAGGGTGCTTTTCCAACATAGCAGCAAGGAGCAGGTATAACTGGACTCAGAGTAAGGAAGAGTACCTTACTTTCTTTGTAAGGCCTAATGTTTCTGTATGACAGTTCTTTTGATACTCATGGTTATTTTTAAGCACACAAAGTAAAATATAGGGGATATTTAGCATTGTAAATTGCACAACTGTCATACGGGCCAAACTACTTTTTAGCTGTGGTTAAACAACAAAGAGGGGAGAGATGGCAGGGTGGGGGAAAGAGAAAAAAGAAGTTGAGAAAAGGAAAAAAGGAAAAGGGGTGGGGGGAGTTGATATAAAGGAGTTTTAGAGACCAAAACTCAGTAGAAAAAAAGATGAGAGAAAACAAAACTTTGTGGTACCTCAGGACAGTTCTGGGACATGGCAACAATCTGAGGTCATCTATCTGTCCACACATAGAGCTATAAGAGAAGGCTGGGATTGCTTTTATTCCTCATTACTACCTCCACTTCCCTTTCTGTCAGACAGATACAGCGTGACTGACTTTACCTAGACTCTTTCAAAAACTGATGCTTTCTACATGACAGTCATACAAACTAATAATAATAAAATAAAATAAAAAAAAATCCACATAATAAAGACCAAAAGGATGATATTAATCATCTTGTATAACCTCCTACATAAGAAGCTGCAGCTTAGATCAAATGTTGCTTCTGAGGTGAATCATCCCCATTTACCTTTTTTTGAACAATCACGAAACAGGCTTAAAGATGAAAAATGGGATAAAACCAAATAAAGACATGCTTTAGGCATGCCCCTAATGAGCTCCAGCCACTAATGGGTATTCATTCCTAGTAGTCACACAATAATATGACGAAATAACACCGTGTTGCAAGGACCACGTCACTGGTAACCATCCAATTCTGTTCTACAGATCCAGTCCTCTTGGATCACACCATATATATATGCACAGGAACAGGAGGCACTGAATCTCTTTCCACAGGCACCTTTGTCAAGGCATTTGCCACCACAAATTCTTTTTTTTTAGGAGCTCTTCTAACATGGGCAAAGGAAGCTGTAAGGAACTAATATTTAACTTCATCAAGGTAACACTCTGATTCTTGAAAAGTTTTAGTTAAAATTATTAAGGTGTATAAATCTATTTGACAAGTTAATACATTACAATTGTGCTGCATAGGTAAGAACAAAAGAAAATTCATTACTGCATTTAATTTATCAAACATTTAATAAGAATGTCATTATTTAATCCTCCCTGCCTTAAAACTATAAACAACAGCCTATTTCCTTGAGCTTCATATTGACATAAGACCAAAACCAAATGCATAGCTTCAAGAAAAGCATTAATCCTTTTCTATAATTGCCTAGTGGAGTGTAAAAAAAGCTTTTGAAAGTCTACAAAGGCTAAAAAAAAAAACAACAGGATTAATAGCTATACATACACAAGTTTTCAGCAAGAATACATGGAATACTTCAGGTTTTGTTGGTGGGACATACTAAAATCCCTACTGTAAGTCGCACAATTATTCAAAAGTAGTATCTCTGAGCAGGATAGCCTCCACACAAACAGCACAATAAGCAAAAATAGCTTCTCAAATGTGTAACTGCTTCAGAGGTGACAATACAAGCATTTGGAGTGGAGGAAAGGAAGGGAGAAAACACTTCAGTTGTGATGTCTTGCTATCTACAGTCTTCTTAAAAAAGTGAATGAGCAGGTGGGGTGGGATGGAATGATTGCTAGCCATAGTTTATCACTTGTTCTGAAACAGAGAATCAAAAAAGTTTAAACCGAATTTTTACTGGGATCTTAAAAAAGTAAAACCTTTGTATTATTCACTTTGAGTTGACTAAAACAGTGCTTATGTGTTTTTAATACACCAAAACAAGATACTTAAAAAAAATCCAGCTAAAGAGCAAGCAGCAGTGGCAGCCACTTCTACATGAAACCATTAGAGATCAATCTCAAAACTACTCATAGGTTCATTTGAATAAAGCAAAAGTCCCTTTACCAACACCGGAATTTTAAATTATTTTGAGTCACCTTTTCTAATCAAAAACCCTCTTGTTACAGAGTGAAGACTAGTCTTTTCCTTTTTCTAATATTTTTCATTCACAACAGCATCTTCACCACATCCATTTCTCCAGTACCATGACTCCCCCTACCCTCTCACTCCTTATCTTTTGTTTTTAAAGATGTTTACCTCTGCCTAGTGATTTTGATTTCATACACATTCAAATAGAACCTCTCCACTGCTATAACCAAATCCTATGAGTTCCTGTGATTTAAGCATGAGAAACAAACCACATTAGCAGAAGACTTCCAAAACACTGTGCAGTTAAGTGTTACACTGTCATAAAAGCTGCTAATCAAATAATATGACATACATCTAAGTTATGCACAGCCAGACACACAGATTTTTACATATCCCTTTAAAAGAAATTACACTCACTTGGTCATGCGCAGAACAACATGCATACAGTTTTTATCTTTTCTTTTGAGGACTGGATTGTCTAGATTGCACCAAATAAAGAAAACAGGCTTTGGAACAAACAGATTCCTTTTAATTCAAGTGAGGGCTAACACTTTTCAGCTTTAACTAAGATTAAATAAGCAATAAATTAGCACACAAGATATAACTACCTGTGCTGATTTCGGGTAGAACAGGGTTCATTTTCTTCACAGTAGCTCGTACGGGGCTGTGTTTTGTATTTGTGTTGAAAACAGTGCTGATAACACAGAGATGGCTTTGTTATTTCTGAGCAGTGCTTTACGTAGAGTCAAGGCCTTTTCTGCTTTCACACCACTCCACCAGTGAGTAGGCTGAGGGTGCACAAGAAGCTGCAAGTGGACAGAGCCAGGATACCAGATGTCAACTGACCCAAGCAATATTTCATGCCATACAACATCATGCTCAGCATATAAAGCTGGAGGAAGAAGAAGGAAGGGGGCAACATTCGGAGTGGTGGTGTTTGTCTTCTCAAATAACCGTTACGCATGCTAGAGCCCTGCTTTCCTAGGGATGACTGAACACCTACCTGCCAAAGGGAAGTGGTGAATGAATTCCTTGTTTTGCTTTGCTTGCATGCATGGCTTTTGCCTTGCCTATTAAACTGTCCTTTTCTCAAACCACGAGTTTTCTCACTTTTACTCTTCTGATGCTCTCTCCCATCCCACTGGGGGAGAGCGAATGAGCAGCTGTGTGGTGCTTAGTTGATGGCTGGAGTTAAACCACGACACTACCTCTCTCCATCTTCCTACTAGCTGCAGTAGCCTCGTCACCTGGATGCTCATGCCAAAGAAACAGCTTTCTGAACTGAGTGCTCCATGAACTTGGTCTTAACTTAGAGCCTTCCCTTAAAAGTCCATGACAGTATGAAGCAACTTAGATAAAGTGGCACATTCTGCATGAAGCTACCTCAAAGCTCTCCACTGTCAGTAAAAATTGCATCAACATGAATACTGTGTGACTCTTCCAGTATGTAGGTAGAAACATACCTTGTGTTCCATGCAATACCTTTTAACTTACTAACTATATGAGGGCATGCAGTCCCTCATCTGAGCCATCAGGGTTCTAAGAGAAATTCCTTTCATGTGGAAGTCAATGCCTTGGTCTGCTTACACACCAAAGTCAAGCTCACACCAGAAATACTGCACTAAGGGCTGAGAGCCAGTCAGCACCTGGCAAGATTCATTTATATTGTCACACTTCTAATTTTAACACCAAAATGTCTTTGCAGATCTCTATGGCTTTTTGTTGACACTTAGAGATTTGTTTTTTAAATGCATAAACGTGCAGCTCCTGAGAGAGATGCAAGATTCAGTCCATATTAAGAGTAGGGGCTGTTTGTTCCTCTGTGTTAAGCAAAAATCTGGCATTTCAAGCTAGGAATAGGGAAAACATTTTAAAACTTGGCTGTCCATAGTCCTCATCCCTTAGAAGAACTTTCATACACTGATACTGTTACAACCAAAGAAACTCTAATTCAAGACATTTACATAGAAGATGTTTTTCTTCAAGAAATAGTTTTTGTAAAATATGAATATAGTATGAAAAAAGCAAAAACATTATATGCACCAAGAATTGAAAATTGTGGTTAAATTGGCATACATCAATAATTCATGCATCATTTTCTCCAAGAAACTGTGAAAAAGCGACTTTGTTAAATTAAATATATACCCACCTGCATTAAGGTTTTCACATGACTTTTGCTTAAATATATTTTACACTTACTGGTCTAATTTTGCAAATGTATTACAACCTCATTTTGAAACACCTCAGTTTTAATTTACAAACACACATACAAGGTAGTCAGACTAGCACAGGTGAAGAAGCATAAAAGCAAAACAGAGACTCCATTTGTGTGTGTATGTATGTATATATATAAAAACTATGCTGGCACTAAAGCTTTGTACTCTAGTTATGTGATTTGATTCCCCATCAGATCAGTCAAAGAATTTAGAGGAGCTCCATTTCTCTTGATGGTTGCGCATAAATCCCTGTAATAGTCACTGATATTAAACACATACAGAATATGTAGCCAAGTTTGAACATTATATTAAAAAGTAGGGTTAGGTAAGACTGTTTTTGTGATGGAAAGTTAGAAAAACTAAACACTTGGCATAGAATTGCTTTTATTCCAGTTCTTAACTCCCTTCCCACATATCCCAGCATTGCACTTTCTTTGGAAGCAAAAGGAAAGCTGTTCTCTGTGTCTAAATCAACTTCTCTAGCTTGTACCACAAGGAGTGCCATTTCAAAATCCAGACTTGAGGCTGATTTACATGTATACTTTTGTAGAGTGACACTTCAGCTATCTGGAGCCATCAGGCTAACCAATATTTTAACATGTCAGAACTGAAGCAAAACAACTGCAAGCATTTGTGTTGTTCTTGCTGAAAATGACAGAAAACACAGCAAGTCTAGCAATTTATTGTCCTCATTTATCTTAACCTCAGTGACTACCAATCAATATCTCAGAGCATTATCCAGTATTAATTAAATCAGACTTCTGATCACTTTGAAATTTGTAAAAGTCAACATGCAACTGATCAAAAATTATCTTTTAACATAGTACCTAATGTTACATTAGTTTCTACAATAAGAAGGTAACTAAAGCTTGCCAAAATGCATGTTAAAGCTTTTCAAATACACATTTTACAGAGACACACTTAAGCAAAGCCCAGTAACAGGAAACAGGTCCATGGCAGCAAATATCTGAACTTTGCATTGCGTGAGCTAAGAGGCAGAAGAATTCATTTTTATGTCTCAATAACAGAGTTAGCATTGATAAAACCAAAGTAAATTCTGAGAGCTCCCTATTACTCTCACTGAAGTAAAACTTGCATTTTCCATTTTTATTTCCATGCTAGTGGTTAAATCATTTTGGGTTTTTTCTCAGCTTAAGTCCCAAGCCTTCCCTCTAGTTAAGTTCAGACCAAATAGCATCCTGCAAAAGCTTTCTTTTGTGGCCAGGCCCAAACCATGCTCTGCCCTATCAATCTGCTCTTGGTGAAACCACTGAGAAAGCAGTGGTTATTGCCTATGGATTCCTGCCCTCAACTCAGGGCTAGCACAATGTACAGTCAAAAGAGGTAAGAAGAAAGGAGCAGTCCCTGAAACCTTAAAATTCAGGAATGATAATGTTCACTACAGCAGAACATTTCTTCACCCAAGATGTAAAGAATCTTATGTTTTCCAGAGTATAGTGAAGGAAAAAAGGAATTCTAATAAAGATTCAGAATAGAGAACATAGTACCAAAAAATCCTTTATGAAAAACCTGATTTACACAAGACTTTTCTTGTTAGAAATTAAAATCTGTGATAAGCAACAACCGATTTAAAACCCCTTCTCACCAGTTCTGTTTCCCAGATTATTCTCCATGAATTTAGTGGCTGAGTAACTACTATTTTGAACCTTGAAGAGCTATCTGGCTGAAGAAATTTAAATGAGGGAGGAATATCCACATTGCCAGAAGCAGCAGGAGGAAGCCATTACTGTTACTTACACAATCTATTCTCACTGAGAACGTTGCCCAATATAATTTACAAAATTTCTGTTGGAAATGCATTAGCAGCTGAACAGCAAGTAGCTTCTAAGGGAGAAACAGAGAAAGGAAATTTAAATCCTAGCTTCGAAGCTTCAAATGTTATTGAACATCAGCTGCAATCCCTGCAGTCAGCAGTCTATAACCTTTTAAAGTCCAAACAACAGAGTATTTTTTAAATGTGGAGATTTAATCCGATTTTGGTTTAAGAAACGTTTTATGGAATTAGTTCAAATAAAGTGGCAATTAGTTCAAATGTAAAAGCATCCTTCCACACAAATTAACAACACAAAGTGCATGAACTGTTCATACAAATGTAGGACGCATGCATACACGCGTATGTGTGTATGTATACATATATATATGTGTATCTATGCACACGCAGCATAAAGTGCAGTTTACAGACTGCATTTTAGTTCATAGTGAAATAGATTCCCGGCTAGTTGCACAGTACTCTCAAGTGCTTAGTTAAACTTTCTAATTGTTTCAGAATCTTTAATAGCCATTTGTGTTCTTTACTTTTTTAAAAAATAAAAAGGATAGAATGCATTTTCTCAGCATAAACACATGCTTCCTTGATTCTTTGTAGGCAAATCTCTCTTTTTATTCCTATTTTAATTTTTATTGAAAGTTCTTTCGGCATAAAAGGTCTGTACTCTGGCAGAATAAAGGCCTCACTGCCTTCTCACAGAAAACCTTCAAGAGGGTACTAGAATCAAGAAACTCTTCAAGGTGGATCTCAGAAGGCTTTCTACTAATCTCATCCTCAAGGGATAATGGTGTGAAAGGTAGGTAGAGGCTGCTGCTTGCCAACTCTGCCTTTCTGGGAAACCCACACGGGCTGGACCTTTTCTCAGCTCCAAGCTAGTCATTCTCCTTCTTTAACCACAAGGACCTAATACACAGCAGCCTGTTCTCACATAAAAATATGATTCTTATCCTTGTTACCCTTACAGTCTCTGTGAGGCTGATTTTCCTTGGTGTAACCTTAGAAAGGACAGGGAATGGACTGTTTTACAAACCTGTAAAGCTTGTGAAACAGTAGAAACCTCCGGTTTGCCATAGCTATACCCTGTTAGCTCTTGATATTACATTCTAATGCACTGCATACAGAATTGTGTATATAATAGCAGAATTAAACATTCATTACTGGTAACAAACTGATATCTTGAGAGATATATAGGAAGTCCTGTCTCCTTCCCCAACAGCAATGGAACATAGTGTTGCAGCACACTAAGCAGGTTTCCCAGGCTGTATACACACCAATACAGTACATGAGATGAACTTAGAAAATCTGTAACATCACCAAAAGTACAGGCTATTCAGATGATGTTTTCAAGAGTCACCCTGTGTGCTTGCAGCCCAAAAAGCCAACCGTATCCTGGGCTGCATCAAAAGGAGCGTGACCAGTAGACTGATTCTGCTGGAGGAGGTGATCCTGCCCCTTTGCTCTCATGAGACCTCACTTGGGAATACTGTGTGCAGTTCTAGCATCCTCAACATAACGGGAAGGCCACGAGGATGATCAGGGGACTGGAGCATTTCCCATATGAAGACAGGCTAAGAAAGTTGGGGCTGTTCAGCCTGGAGAAGAGAAGGCTGCATGGAGACCTCATAGCAGCCTTCCAGTATCTGAAGGGGCCTATAGGGATGCTGGGGAGGGACTCTTCATTAGGGACTGTAGTGACAGGACAAGGGGTAATGGGTTAAAACTTAAACAGGGAAAGTTTAGATTGGATATAAGGAGGAAATTCTTTCCTGTTAGGGTGGTGAGGCACTGGGATGGGTTGCCCAGGGAAGCTGTGAATGCTCCATCCCTGGCAGTGTTTAAAGCCAGGTTGGACAGATCCTTGAGTGACATGGTTTAGTGTGAGGTGTCCCTGCCCATGGCAGGGGGTTGGAACTAGATGATCTTAAGGTCCTTTCCAACCCTAACTATTTTATGAGTCTATGGTTAGATTTGCTTGTGTAGCTCTGTACTTTTAACAGGAAGAGAAGTCAATGTCAGCAGGAAAGGTGTTCCTAGCCAGGCTTATAACCAAAATTTTATAAAGCCCTTTAAGCTTTTAACAGTAAAATACAATCAAGAGTGCAGGAAAAAAAAAAAAAACAACATTGATTTAGCATGATTTAGATGCCCAAATCAGATCCTTGAAGTTGTTCCCAATATTTCAGAGGCAATTTATTAGGACCATAACCATTTTGTGAATCCCTGTTTCACAGTCTAAAGATCAAACCCAAGCATTTACTTCTTTTAAACAAATGACTTACCAGCTATACAACTAAATGCAGACATAAATAAGGCAAAGAATTTATTTAGTAAGGTGTGGCAGACCCTATACATAGAATATTATTCATTTAATGGATTGGAAAACAGAGCAGAAAATAGGCTATTCTACATTACCAGTCATTACGCACTTGGAACCATATGCAATAAATACA